>NC_086278.1:0-300000 GCF_021018805.1 Prinia subflava | reverse complement strand
CCTCTTGTCCTGTCTCTTGCTCTGTGGGAGCAGAGTTCAACCCCCAGCTGGCAGCACTCTCCAGTCAGCCTGTGCAGGGGCAGGAAGGGTGCAGGGCACAGACCCAACCCCAGCCCCCAGCTCAGTGCCATTTCACCCAGTTTCTCATGCATGAAACCTCCTCCACCCTCCAGGCCTCTCACCTACATTGCCTCTATTGGAATATCTCAGCAATCCAGCCTTGATACGTAGAGCCCAACCCAGCTGGCAAAGCATTTCTGATTTTGACATTATTACCACTCATGGACTTTGACTCCAGGGCAGTCACCCCGACATGACCTCAGGGGCACTCCCCACCCCTGGAATACTCCCACTGCTTCCTGCATCCATGGACAGGACCTGACTGAGGGCCTGTTCTGACCCCACCACATCTGCCTGCCAGAGGATTTTGGGGCCTTTGCAGCCCTCTCAGGTCAGTCAGGGTAAGAGCAGGCAAGGGGTTCTGAAAGCTCTTGGATCACAGTGCAGTGATTTTTGGGGGGAAATCACCCTAAGGACACAGAGCAGAGCAGTGCTTTGAGCCCCTCACAGCAAGGCTTAGAACTGGGGGGAGGTCTGTAAGGTCACTCCCAACCCCACATCGCCATGGGAAGCTTCATTTGATCCCCCATTTTCACCCTTTTCTTCCTCCTGCAAGCTGTCAGTAACCCCATCCCCAGGAAAACCAGCAGCCCTCCCTGTTCCCAGCCCAGCCTATTGGCCACTGCCGGGACTGGAGGAGAGAGTGGAAGGTGGGATTTCCTCCATTTAGGGAAAAGAAGTGGGGGCAAGGAGAGAGCATGTTCCATTCTCTGCAGGAAACACTCCCCAGGGGTACCCCCATCATCCACTGAGGATCAGGCACCTTCTCTTCCCCGTTCCACAGCTGGCTGGCAGCGGCAGCCACATCCCTCTCTTTGCCAGTCTCCCAGCTGCTGCTCCTCCAACAAGCTGGGACATGCTGGGATTGCCCTCTGGGGCTCTCCGGAGGAGAAAGAAGAAATCCAAGAGGAGAGCTCACAACTAAGCTCTGTCCAGAGCAGTTTAATCTCCTCTGGGGCCTGACCTCACAGCACCCAATGCCAGCCCCCGTAGAGCTGGGCTGATACTGGGCCCTGGAAAGCAGACAGGAAACTTCAAATCCACACTGGCCTGGGCCTGTCTGGGCTCCTTCCGGCTGCACACGGAGCTCTGAGCACAAATAGCTCCACAAAACCAGACAATTTTATCAAAATCAAATTAGTTTTGCATAAAGAGGAGCCACCCTGCATCTTTGGTGCCAGGTGTCAATGAAAATTATGCAAAGAACGTGAAAAAAAGAAAACCAAGAGAGAAGTGAAAACTCAACCTTCTGGGTTTTTTTAAATCCATTTACTGACTTCACCACACAGAAAATAAAAAACCAGTACAAAGAAGTGTAAAAAATGCTGATCCTTCCAAGCAAGGTGCGTTTCACTGCAGCAGAAAACAAATCAGGTGCTGGTTCAAGCCTAAAAAGTAGGAATAATTGGCAAAAACCCCCTCTCTACCAGCAGACACCATCCACGAGAAACACGTGTGCCCAAAGGGAAAGGGTGCTGTGCACCTTGACCACTTTGGGACATATTGCATAAACACCATGAAACTCAACAAACGGGGAGCAATTCCCAGAGGTTTGAGGCAGCCCGGACTATTGGCAGAACACACCAGCCTCGGGAATTGTTGGCAGGGAGATTTTGGGGGTAACCCCGCAATTCAGCCTGGTGTGAGATCTGCCTCCCCCCAGAGCCAGCACTCCCCAGAGCCCTGAGGTGTGTCCTTATTACCCTAAGGAGCTTGTGCTTGGCTCAGCCTGGGATCGAGGTGTTTGAGGTCCAAAACATTCCCTGTTGGCAGCAGGGTGGGATTCTCACAGCCTGGAGCAAGAGAGGATTTGAAACAGCTCTCAGGATAGAAAAATAAGTAGATGGTGAAAAAACCCTCACCTTTCCAAATTATTATTCAATTAAAACAAAACAAAACAGGACAAAGCAAGCATAGAGCACTCACACTCCAAAAAGTGCACTCACTCAATAATCCTGGCCAGAGCAGCCCAGGAGCACACAGAATTCCAGACACTGGAATAGGGCTTGTCTCTCTGCCATCACCAGCCAAAAGCCAGTGTCCCCCTCCCTGACCCTGCCCTAAAGCATCCCCCAGCCTGGCTGATGCCACAGGAGCTCTGCAGCAGGGTGGTTTGGTGCAGAAGGTTCCCACCCTTTTCCCCGAGTTACATTCACAGCCCCATTTCCCTTTCCCTTCCCTCCACCCTCCTGCTCCCCAAAACAACTCCTTTTAGCATCCTAGATGTTTCCTAGGGAAACTCTGAGAACTCTTTAAAGCCAAGAGGGACTCTCGTGCCCCTCATGCTTGCCAAGAGCCAGTAAAAAGGGAAAGGATAATTTTAGGGTTGGAGAAGGTCAAGCCCTCTCTCTCCTCTAGGAATTAATGAGTAGGAAATCAAAACCAGAGCTGCAGCTTTCACAGTGACCAGAAAACAACTCTGCCGTTTTCCAAGGTGACCACAGAGCAAGGAGCTGATTGTTCTCAAGCCTGGGAAGGCCAGAAAAAAGTCCCCCAGGAAGGAATTCAACCATCCTGGGATTCTTCCCGTGCGGTCAGTCAGCAAATGTGGGACTGGCACATGCCTGGCACCTGATGTGAAGCAGCTGGGTGCCCATGTGAGGAGCTCTAGGTTCCCCAGTTTCTGCCTATACTGGAAAAATCCAAAGCACAAGCCAAGCAGGTACTTTGTGCCCTCTCCCAGCTTGAACAAAACTCTGGGGAGTAGAACTAATGAAAACCACCTCACGGGTATAACTGGGGCACCAGTGCCTTTGGCAGCCTTTGGTCTGACCAGTACCAGTCCAACGCAACTGGAAGGCCTGGGAACTTCACTCATCCCAAACTCCTCAGGGATTTATAGTCCTTCCTTCCTACATTTGACAGTGGGGAGGAAACAATCTTCCTATCTGAATCCCTGATCCCGACAGGATATGGAGCTTCCCCAGCCCGACCCCCTCCTCCACAGCCCCACACCACAACCAACACCCCCAGCTGAACTGAAAGGACCAGGAGGAAGAAGACCTGCACAGAGCATGAAGGGTTTGAGTTACACCACAAAAACTGCTTCAGCATGGCCAAAGATGTGTGTGAAACTGGAAAATTGCTCAGGGAGAGAAAACCCAAATCCAAGTCTGTGGTGGGTCAACTCCAAACAAGCGCAAGAGAACTCACATACTCCCAACTCAAGCATCCAAACCCAACAGATGGAGAAGGAGAGGGAGGAGGAGCCCAAGGCAGCTTAATTCCCAGGCAAGGGACAGTCCCATGGCTCTTTGTGCAGCAGATCCTTAATTTCCCCCCCAAGACGAGGGGTCAGTCCAGCAGATGGCAAATTCCATCGCATTGGGTCACAGAAGTTCTGGGTGTGCAGTTCTGGGACTTGCTTTTCCAGCAGTCAGGTGCCCAGGGGTAAAACAAGGCAGCTGGGAAAGGAGCAATTCAGGGAAGTGAGAGGTTTTATCAAGGTGCAGGTGCAAAACAAAAAGTGTTTTCCCTCCTTCCTGTGGACTGAAATCCAGCTGTGGCAGCACTGCATTCCCATTGGCGGCTGTCATCCTCTGAGGAGGAATCTAGATCTGGAAAGGCGAAAGAAAAGTTGGAACGACCTGAAAGCTCAGAATTATTCTGCTGCTCTGTCAAGACTTGAGTGGGCTGAGAATCTCCCAAAGCAAACCCAAGCTCTTGCCTTTGTTTTCCTACCTTTCCTCTTCCTATGGCAGAAAATAATTCCAGGCACATCTGCCTTGAAGGGCAAGAGGTGGGAAAAGGTTTCAAGGCAGAGAAGAAAGGGATTTCTCCACAAATCCTACCATTTTTCCACTAAAATCCTCTCTGACAAGTCATTTGGATCAGTGACAAAGTTGTTCAGCACAGCCCAGCTTGAGACTGTCCCACCTGTGACCTGGGTCAGCTCTGCCAGCATTTCTCAGTTTTACTTTTTCCATTTCCTGGCAAAACCCTGTTTCTAAACCAAACTGTGCTTTACCAAACTGACTGAATTGGGGCTTTGGGACCCTCTGTAATGCAAAGGGCCAACATTTTGTATTTCCATAAAGGCGGAGCCCTGGTAGATCGGGGGCTAGAATAACGTGCGTCCACACCAATATGGTTCTAAGCACGTAATCCGATTTATTCTGTGAGATGGTGGGTTAAATACAGACAGAATAGTTTACAAGAACAGGTGCATTCTGATAGGCAGTGAGAATACAGAAATATGTAAGCTATTGCAGTTTAAGGTAGCCACCGTGTCTTCCCAGTAACTGTTCTATGCTAGTAACACTACTATCTTAACACATTCCTAGTAGCAGATAAGTTTATCTGCTACTACGTATGCTGAACGTACTGAGGCCTGTTAGACCAGGCCTGAGGCCTGGTCTGAGGCCTGATTTGAGGCCCAGGTGTGGATAGCTCTACCTTATGATATAAGCTATCCTCCTACACATCCCCCCCTTTTTTTTTCTTTAGAGCTATCCAAACTGGGTCTGTGACACGGTTGGCTGCTTCTACATATACTGTTATAAGCAAAGCACTACTTGAGTTACCCAAGAAAAACCCAAAGATCTTAGCTGCTAAAAGCAAAAAGATGAGAGCACACTATATTCAGTCCTTGCTCTTCATTCGTACGCAGGTTCTAGATTAAAGTTTCAAATCATCTGCTGTCTCTTCTTCTTCTGCGTTGCCTGATGATGTTTCACAGCTGAAGACTTCTCTGTTGTCACTGGGTGGCCAGGGTTACTTCCATCAACGCAGCTGCAATGCTGTGTCTGTGTGGCTGTCTCCTTGTCTGGTTCAGCTTTCGTTAGTATCTCATTGAGTCTACAGCTTGCAGAAAAGAAACTAAAACAGACCTGGTATGCGAATTGGCATTCTCAGAGACAATGAAATAGAATAGGAATTTTGCTTACTAATGAAAGTGATAAGCGATTATCAAACTATTTCTGCTATCACCCCAGAGACTGCACACTGCTGAAACGCTTTTCTTTAGTGAACCTTGACATCTTTCCCCGGGTAAAGATGACAATCTTCACTCCAAGCTGATTCAGCTGTCATTCTGATCGGATCAAATTGTCAAGTTAAGATAACTTGCATATTGTTTTTGGAGCAGAAACCTCTGGGCTTCGTTAACAAACACCATCCGTCCAAGTTAGAGTTAGAGTTTGGCCAGAACTCAAACTCTAAAATGGAGTGATGTTTTTAGCATATCTTTTAAAGACAATCTCTAACAACAATAAACATAAAATGCCTAAAATACAACCAACTGTCATAATATCTTTGCACAAAAAAGACATTTAAAAGTTAAGATAAAAAATTGTTCTGATCACTCGGGAACTCGTCTTTTCTGGAACTCTTCTTGAAGACAGTTGAGTACCAATTGGAGCAATCACAGGATCAACACCTGATGGAAAAATCATCAATGACGCTTCAGGTATCTCTCTCCAAGACCTTCTGAAAAACACTTAAAGATTTAACAAACTGAAATGCAATGTCTCGACTCACACAAGAGGTACAAAACAAGCCCAAAATCTCATTTCAAGCGAAATGCGTAACACAGTTAAAAGAATCAAATGAAGCTTCAAAAGGACATGCTAAAACATTGCATAAAACATACAAGATTGATTACAAAAGAGACAAACTATATACTTAACATGACACTTAAGAAAAATTCTGACTTGCACCTAATAATACAACCATATCTGTTAACAACATTTATGAAATATTTAGATGGCTAAAAAGATGAATAGAATCATTTAAAATGACAAGTACTTGTTAGAAAACCCTATAGACAAATAACACAACATAAAAACTTGAACATCAACTTACAAATGCTACTAATTTATATACTTAACATGTCATCGAATTATATTTTAAAACTCTTATCTTTTAAAACTCTCATACACTAGGACACCTCACAACTAACAATACAATCAAGGATCTAACAATTTGCATCGTTTTAAATCTTCTTTATCAATGTTCTGTTATTATCATTTCAGTTAAACCTGTTTCTTCCCTCTTTCTCGCCTTTTTTTTTTTTTTTTTTTTTTTTTTTTTTTTTTTTTTTTTTTTTTTTTTTTTTGTTCCAAGCACAGTTATAACATCAAACTTGTTTTCACTGGGCAAAACTGTTTATTTACTCATTGCCCTAAGACCTTTCTCAAAGATTTCTTGGCTGTACTGCTACTGCTGGCAGGATTATCAGTGAATTTCTGCTGCCCTGGCACCCTCCTGCCCAGGAAGATTGCTGGCTCTCTCAACTGCCTCTTGAATGTCAGGTAGTTCAAAATGCTGTGAATCATGTTTCCAAACGCTCTTATGTGGCTGACAAACGACAAACGTGGACTTTACAAGTACAATTTCAGCCTGTAGATTACTTAGCTGTTTCAGGAAACATTATTCTCAACTCACTAGCTGTGGTCGAAGCTGGGAAGATTTGCTATTTGGAGAACCTGGGAGAAGGTCACTCAGCTTGAGAGAACTTGTGCCACATGACTTTGCTCAGCAGAAGGCTGGGCCGTCATGGCTCTGAGTTCAAATTACCTCTATTATAACTTATCTTGATCCTCTCAAAATTCACACTAACTGAAAAGTCTCACTGGCTAAAGCTCCTCACCCTTGTCCCATTCTGCTAGGCATGGGGACATCACGGCTCTCAACTCTCTCACTAGTGCCATCACTGAACAAAACATACCACTACATTCCTAGGCTCTGAAACTCACCCCCTGAGGCACACTACTGTGCTTCCCTCATCTCTCTCCCCCAGCACAGAAGACTAAACCCAAGAGCAGTAGCATGGCCTCTCTGCCCAAACAGATGTGCCAGGGGCTGGCTTCAGCCAGCTGCACCCACCTCTCTAGGCAGGATAACAACGCTGAGAGTTCTGAGATGAGGCTTTGTGCTTTGTTCAGCTTTTTTTTTTTTTTTTTTTTTTTGGTTCTAACTAAACTTTACAAGTTAAACAACTATACCTTTTACAAATTATAAAACACTCTTTAAATCAACTAACTCTTAAATCTAACATAAGTAAGTCTCAACAACAATCTACAACCTTCATTAACTTTATAAACTCTATATGTGTGGTAACTCACTAAAAAATCATTACTAATTAAACTCCTTAACATTTAAGTATAGACTTAAACTTAACTTAAACTTATCAGGGCCCAAATCCTAAGAACAAGCTTTAAAATTATATGTTTAACAATAATTAACTCAAATTCAAATTAATTCACACAAAAATTAATTTTAACAACATCAAAATGTAGAAACAACTCATCCTTACACAGAGTTAATAACTCTAGCTGAAAACTCATTTCTATTCCATTTTTTGCTTTATCTTTTTCATGATAGGATGTATCTTTTTCACATTGTATTTCTCACACAGTGATGGATTCTTTCACAATAGAGGGACAGATGACTATTTTCCCTTCTTTTTCTGGTGTTTTTCTTGCAATGTCCACTTGTTGCATGTTTTCACTATCTCTGTTTAACAATCCTGAAGGCTTCCTGGGTAATAGCACGACATAGGGTCGAGTTACGATGCTTGCTTATCTTCAAAGACGATACTGACAGCCTCTGCCCTCAGTGAAGGGGGGGCCTGTAAGGGCTTGTGTCAGCTAGTTTTCCTCCTTCGGCCCCGCCTGGCTTCTCATCTTTCGCACCGCCTCCCGGGTCTGGCAGCTGAGCCACTTCTTGGTTGTTTTCAGTCTGCTTTGGGGGTGGAGGGAGCATTTTCTGCCCTCTCCCTGCACAGCCGGCCAGAGACGAACAAAGGGAGGGGCAAAGCGAAGCTGCATTCTCACTCTCGGAATGCGTGGAATGCATGGAATCTCCACTGAAGCGTCTGGCTACCTTAGATTTTTCTTGTTGTTCCTTTATCTTGGAGAGGGAAGCAGAGGGACAGGGAATCTGTTTTTCTCCGGCTAAAATTACGGTTTTGCTCTTTACTGCGAATGTTTGCAAGGCATTTATTGCTTTTTCCCAAATTACGCTTAACTCTGAACGTATCTTTGCTCTTTTTCCCGGTAAAACTACAACGTCCCATAGCAATCTGCCTTTCTCTCTCCACCCTGCTTCTCTGCAAAGAAATGATGGCCGCTTTCGTTCTTCCCGAACCCATAGGGTTACCCGATTTATATCAGAGTCTTTGATATTTTCGCCTCTTTTCGAGACAATGGACGCTAAAAGCTGCATGGCAGCCAAAAGGTACCGGTCCATAATTGAATCCCTCCGCGTCTGCCGCTCTTACCTTCTCTCTGCTGAGAGTAGGTGGTACTGTCGCCTTTCTGACCAATCCAATCGACAGACGCCCCCCCCGATCTGCCCCGAGTATCCAGGACTGTGTTCCGTAAGCGACACACACACGTCCTAAATCAAGCGAGGTCTTCAACATTTAAGTCTTGCTTACAGCATCTAAGCTCAGCGACGGCTAATACGTCTCACTTACAGCATTGAAGCCCGGTGGACGGTAAATAAGTTCCGCTTACAGCATCGAAGCCCGGCGGACAATATCTGAGTCTTGAACAGACAGCGTCTAAGCCGTATTGACCAGGCTCCGTCCCTAGTTCAGGCGCCAGATAAAGGCAGAGCCCTGGTAGATCGGGGGCTAGAATAACGTGCGTCCACACCAATATGGTTCTAAGCACGTAATCCGATTTATTCTGTGAGATGGTGGGTTAAATACAGACAGAATAGTTTACAAGAACAGGTGCATTCTGATAGGCAGTGAGAATACAGAAATATGTAAGCTATTGCAGTTTAAGGTAGCCACCGTGTCTTCCCAGTAACTGTTCTATGCTAGTAACACTACTATCTTAACACATTCCTAGTAGCAGATAAGTTTATCTGCTACTACGTATGCTGAACGTACTGAGGCCTGCTAGACCAGGCCTGAAGCCTGGTCTGAGGCCTGATTTGAGGCCCAGGTGTGGACAGCTCTACCTTATGATATAAGCTATCCTCCTACATTTCCAATACACACCAGGCATGTCAAACCCCACTTTGGGCTGGGTCTCACCTTTTGATCCAGTCTCTGATAATCACCAGATTTGGGCCGTCGACCAGTTTTTGATCTTTTTCCTTCCAGAGCAAAAGCAATGATCTTTGGAAAGAGAAAAATGGAGATAGCGTGAGTGGAACAGCAGCTTCCAACAAAGGCTCACCTGTGTTTTTTCATTCACCTGCTCCTACAACCCTTTTCCTGTGACCAAGCACTTGAAATATGTAAATGCCATTACTCAACCCCAGCTAAGATGGATAATGAGCTTTGCTCAACAAGCAGAAAACAGTAAGAATTTGTTTTCTTTTTCCTCCCTCAAAACCAGCTTTATGTGAGGAAAGACAACCCCAGTCCTGTGTAACCCGCTACAGAAAATTGTCAGTAGGAAACTGTTTGACAAAAGATGCAGGGATCTCACACCCCTCCATGTTTTCACCTCTCAGCTGAAAATCAGCAGCAGAGCTGAGACACACAGTTTCCACCAGATCTGACCCCTTTCCTGGTCACAACCCTCCTGCTCCTCCCATTGCTGTTGGAGCCACATGAACATGAACCAACCTAGGAGATACTGTGGCCAGAAGGAGGGGAAAAGGCTGAGCAGGTCCCAATCCCAACCCTCAGGGCTTGAGCAGGGCTGCTCACCTTCCGTTTGTTGTGGTAGGCCACGTACAGGGCTGCAACGATGACAGCTGTGGTCACCAGGTAGGCGAAGAAATGGCTGCTCTCGGAGCGGGCCCTGGGCAGGGAGGGAACACTCCTGCCTCTGTCCTGATCCAAGGACGTGTCACTGCCCTCCTCAGCCTCGGCCATGTCTGCAGCATTTTCTTCATTTTCCAAAAAGCTCTCCACAGTGGAGGGAGCTAAGTGTGACAAAGGGCTTTGGTCCTCCTGGGAGTTCTTTGGATTGTCCTGGCTGTGAGGCTGCTCGTTACCAGCACTGCCCTGCGTCTCAGTCTGGGCCTGCTGCCCACCACTGCTGCCTTGGCTGGTGCCCCCATTTGTGTGCCCATTACTGGCCTCGCTGCCCTGGGTGCCAGCCCTGTCCCTGTCACCACTGCCCTGGCTCGTGCCCTGGTCCTTTTTGTTGTTGTTCTGGGTGTTGCTGCCATTGTCGTCGCTGTTTTTGCCGGTGCCAGCCTCATTCTTCTCACTGCTGTTCTCCTTGGTGCCCTCGTTCTTGGGGCTGTCTGGCTGCTTGCCATCCTGACTGTTCCCGTTGATATTCTTGTCCTCGTCTTTGCTCTGCTCACTGTTGTTGTTGTGCCTGTTGTGCTGGTCCCTCTACTGCCCTGGCCACCAGTGCCACTGCTTGGGTTGCCCTGGCTACCAGTGCCACTGCTTGGATGGGATGGGATCCAGGAACCCAGCACCACCTTCCAGCTCCACCTGGGGAGGGTAAGGACCTAGGTGGGACCCTGGATTTGGGATGGAGAGAGGGACTATCCCGGCACCAGGCTGGGTTGCTCACAGAATCACGGACTCATGTTCCACCACCTCTTCCTCCTTTGCTTCCAGAGAGCTCCACCTGGAGCAGGCAAAATCCCGGCTCCGTGACATCTCCCGGCCCTTCCCGAGCCCCCAAACCAGGCACAACACCAGTGTGTCTCCCTCCCAGGACTGATCCACCAGCAGAATTCCCTATGCAGCATCCCACTCTGTGTCATGTAAGTCAGGAATCTCCCTCCAGCTCCACTCCAGGGTCACAAATGCTGGTGAAGTGGATCTGGGAGGAGGGAGAGCAGGGAGGCTGAAGGCCACGGCTCAGGTAGGCTTCCAGGAATTTCAGCAGCTGCCTTGGCTTCTTTTTGGTGGATAATTCAAGCTCTGGAAAGGTCAGAGGGGGAAAAGGTTGAGGGGAGCAGGGCCTGGATGGTGTCAAGGGTCCAATACATCCAGTGTCTCATTTTCACTTGGGAAAGGGCATGCTCATGCTTTCCCTGGGATGAGGAAGCACAGGAAGCTCAATGCCAGCCTGAGCAGCCTGAGATTGGAATGCAGGGAAGGTAAGGTGAAGCTAGAGCCCAGCATTGCCAGCTGGATCCTGATTTCTGAGAGATACATTAGTCCCACTGACAGCAATCCTCTCTGGAGTAATTCATGGACAGGGGTTAAGCTATGGCTCCCTGTGAGCTGGGGGAGCAGGGAATGTCCCCATGCGTCACCCACCTCAAGCCACCCTGTCACAGCATCCATCTGGGGTGGAAAATGTGAGGAAAAACACCACTTGAAGCACTGGGATAAGGAAAAATTGTGGAAAAACCGCCATGTGAGGATTAAACTGGGAATGTTTGGATTTCTTGGGCATTACAGCCCTTGGCATTGGGCTGGGATGTGCTGAGAACACAGCGGGGAGTGTTTTGAGGTTTTTGTCCTGAGGTTGCCCCTGCCAAGGAAAGCTGGGAAAGGAAAACTCTTTGGGAAGACAAACCCTTGAGGAAGAATCCAGCGTCGGCAATGGTCCCGTGCTGCCGCTTCCAGAGGCAGGAGAGCTGCAGGAAGGCGGCGGCATACAGGTCATTCAGCACCCCGATCACCTGGTGCCGCCGGTTGCACTCCCTGCAGAGGGGGAAAGGGCTCAGCCACCTTCTGGGGAGGGGAAGGACCCGGGATGCAGCTTGAGACTCCAAAACCAATCCCCCTCACCGGGAGAGCCGCTCCTCCTGGAGCGCCTGGATGACAATCCGGGTAATGTTCACGGACATGATGCAGAAGGGAAAATTCTGGAAAACAACCAGAATTCCTGCATTATGGAAGCTCAGTTGGAAAATCCTCCTCCCCTCTGGCACCTCTGGTCCTCTGACACCACATCCATGCATCCACAAATCCATGGGATGGATCCATGGGATGCACACACCGGGATACCAGCCCTACAAATCCAGGCTTGGATGGACACTGAGGGCTGAGCCGATCTTGTACCCATGCTTAAACCCAGACTAAAATGTGGAATTTAGGAAGACAGGCTCCACTCGCTCCCATTTGCCTGTTGCCCAACTCTTCAGCCTGTTTATCCCACTCCAAGCCAGTATCAAATCTCTAAAATCCCATTCCCAGCATAAATACAGCACATTGAGCTCTGCTCTAGCCTGGGACTCCTGGGCACCACCTTCTTCCCCTTACAAGTATGAGGTGGTTCAGCATCCAAAAAAAAAAGTGAGAAGGTTTTTGTTCTTCCCTTTCCTAGAGCATTGGGAATTCCACGGGAGACCCCCTGGCAGGGAGGAGGGGGAAGGTCATGCCTGGGTTTCATGCTGGGAGAGCTGGAAAATCTCTCGTGCCAGCAGCAGTGTCCGAGAATCCAGGACAAAGAACAGGATCTGCATCAGCCCCAGCATTCCCGTCCCACGCAGGTCAGTCCCGGGATCCACACCTGGGAAGGTGAGCAACAGCACAGAGTCACTCCCTGTCACCTTCCCACTTCCATGGGCTGTTTATTCCCTGTATTCCCTGTCACCGCACTTGCAGAACCCAAGAATCCTGGGGATTCCCTTTCCTGAGGGAAAGCTTTCAGGCAAGTTCCCTAATGAGGCCATCACTGTGCTCATCTGGGCATCAAACAGCCCCTGCTCCACCCTACCACTCCCATTCCCACACTTTTCCAGGAATTACTAGCTTTTTTAGGAATATGGTACTGGGATGACACAGCCAACCGGTCCAGATGTTGTACTGGGGTCAGTTTGGTTTAATTCTTCTACGGATAAAGGGATTCAGTGTCCTTGGGAATTTTGTAGGTAGATAGAGAGGAGAGGGAGGATTGAGGTGATCAAAACCTGGAATCAGTTTCGGGGCCCAAGAAGGACATTCAGGTGCTGGAGCATGTCCAAGGGAGGCCAGTGGAGATGAAGCACAGGGAGTGGCTCAGGGAGCTGGGATGGAATGGAGTTGCTCCAGGGAAGGTTTGAATGGATTTTGGGAATGGCCTGGGCATCTCCCCAGGAAGAAGGTTGCTCCCTCTCCTACCCTGGAAGCCCAGCTCCTCCCAGTGTGCTCCGTAGCGCGGGCAGCCCAGCCTGGAGCGCGTCAGCTGCTGGTAGATGGTCTGCAGGATCCGCATGTGCACCCACTCTGAGTCATCCAGGGCACCTGCAGGGAGGGAGCCAACACACAGCTGCCTGAAAACACTCCTGGGGTCTAAAAAACTTTCCTCGGTGCCCCAAGAACACCCCTTGGTCCCCAAAAGTTCCTTGGCACCTAAAAAAGCAACCTCACATGCAAAAAAAACCCCTTGCTACCTAAAAAAGCTCCTTGGCACCAAAAGCCCTCAGCAGCCAAACCCATGCCCCATGGCATCCTAAAACTCGCCCCAGTTTCTCAAAAACACCCTTTAGCAACCAAAAGATGCCTCTTGGTGCTCAAAAGACCCCAAACTCACCCCCCAACACTCTAGACAACCGACAGTGCCCAGAAAATGTCCCTCAGTGTCCAAAACCAAACCCACACCCTCCAAAAAGGCCCTCACAGCACCTAAACCCCAAAGCTTGGCACCTTAAAAACCCCCTTGGTGCCCAGAAAAGGCCACTCAGCCCCTAAACCCAAAGGCCCAGGGTTTCCATGGGTGTGTGACCCCCTTATGCCAAAGGACCGGGTGATTCACATCCCATTTGCCCCTGCACTGAGGGGCAGAAGAGCCATGGAGCCAGAGGGCTCCCGCCTGGAGCTGTGCCTGTAGGGAGCAGAGTTGAGATCCAGCAGGGCACAAAGGGGACCCCAGGGCCACTCACAGTGTGCCATGGCCAGCGCCAGCTCCTGCTCTCCCCGGAGCTGGGGTCGGAGCCGAGGGGCCCCGCAGAGGCAGCGGAGCAGGGCAGCCAGGATCCCCCGGCGCCCCGGCGCTCGCACCTTCCCCTGCAGGAGAAACAGCCCAGACCCATCAGGGAACGCGGCCAGAGGCAAAGGGAGAGGTCTGCTGCCCCCCACTTCTACTTTCTACACTCCCAGCAAGGAGCGGGAGCTGGAGCCCGGCCGTACCCAGCTCTCGGAGAGCTCTGTGCTCTGGAAGTGCTGCAGCGCCTCAGTGAAGGAAATTGGAGGAAGCGGTGTGCCTGAGGTCTCCCCCAACCCTGCAGGGAGGCACAGAGTGGGTCAGACCCCTACTGACCCGACTCTCCCCCCAAATCATCTGATTCCAGGAGAATGAAGCTGTGGGAAACAAGGGGAAAATGGAACCTCCCACCCCCTCCCTCCCCTCCACCACAGATAATGCCCCCAGCTTCTCCCCCACCCATCCTGCCCTCCAGGATGCAGCTCCTTTCCCCCTCCTGGACATTTCCAGCTGCCAGGCCCGTTAGTCCCAGTACCTGACTGGATCTCTTCCAGAGCCTCCCATTCCTCCTGGGCCTGGCGCTGCTCCTCGCTGATCCCTGCCCAAGGGAAGGGGTACAGGAGTCAGATCTACGTGGCAGACACGGGGTGGGGGTTTTCCTCCCTTCCCCCAACACCACTCAGTACACCCTAGAGCTGTATTTCCTCTTTTGCAAGGAAAATCCCAACCTGAGCCACCCGGGGCACCACAAGGTTTATCTTGGGTGAATTTGGGGAATAATCTGGGACCAGATGGATTTGACATCCCCCCTACTTGCTTCCTGGAGTCCCTCCGAGCCCCGCAGGTGACTTTCCCACCAGGAAACACCACAATTGATCCAAGGGAAGCAGGAGAAGCTCACCAGGGTGTGGGGGCTGCCCCGCTCCAAGCACCAGCTCCTGCAGGACACCTTCCTGCCGCAGAGCTAGTACCTGAGGGAGACAGAGGAAAAACGGTGTCACCCCCCTGCGACAGACCCCAAACACCAACCGACCACAAATTCCAAGCTTTTCCCCAAAGAACAGCCCCTGTGCCCTGCGAGAAGATGGCTCAGGCCCGTTCAGGGAGGTCTGTACCCTCAAGACGATTTTATGTCATTGTAACGGTAGAAACAGAGCAATGAGGGCAAGTGGGGGGCTGGGACCCCTGAGGTGGGGGCCCCGTGGGTGTCGGCTGGGGGGGGTCTCCGGCCGGACACGCATGGCCGGGGACTTGCCGGGGGGACAACGCGCTGCCGCTCCTCCGGCTGCTCCTCCGGCCGCTCCGAGCCCCCAGCGCCGCTCATAACCTGCGGGAGAGAACGGGATCAAGTGGTGGGAATGAGGGTGTCCCGGCGACTGACTGACACCCAAAACTACCCCAGGCCCTCAGGAACCCCTCTAGGCCACTCTGGGTCCCCTATCCCTGAAGAGCCTCCGGCAGCCCTTAGCACCTCACCCCTCAGGAACCCTTCTCAGAGCCCCCTTCAGCCCCTCGGGAATCCCCCAACACGCTCAGGGTCCCCCTGGTCCCTCAGCAGCCTCCCAGCCCCTCAGCAGCCTGCTGCTGCCCTCAGCGCCCCCCGCCTCTCAGTGCTCCCACACCTCAGGAGCCCGTCCCAGGCCCCGCTCTGCCCCTCAGACCTCTCGGACTCGCCAGGTTCCCCCAGCCGGAGCCGGCCGCGCTGCACGCCGGGAGCTGTAGTCCGCACCTCCGCCTGCTGGGGAGGGGACGCCGGGACTACAGTTCCCGGCGTGCACCGCGAGATGCGGAGACGGTCGCGCACGAGGGTGAGCACGGCGGGGCGGGGCGGGGCAGGGGAGGAACGCGGGGCAGGGTAAGGGTGGGGCGCGGGGCGGGGCGAAAGGCGGAGCGAGGCGGCAGGCGGGGCGGGGAGAGAGGCGGGGCTTCGCAGGGGCGGGGCTTCGCAGGGGCGGGGCGCGGCGGGGCGCGGCGGGGCGCGGCGGGGCGCGGCGGGGCGCGGCGGGGCGCGGCGGGGCGCGGCGGGGCGCGGCGGGGCGCGGCGGGGCGCGGCGGGGCGCGGCGGGGCGCGGCGGGGCGCGGCGGGGCGCGGCGGGGCGCGGCGGGGCGCGGCGGGGCGCGGCGGGGCGCGGCGCGAGGCCCAAGCGGCGGCGGTGGAACCGGGCCGGTCTCCGGAGCGGGACTCGCGGCTTCCGCGGTCTGCAGTGGGGCGACCAGTCCCACCCCCCCGTGCCAACTGCCGATGCCCAGTGTCAGTCCCAGGTCCCCGTATGCCAGTACCAGCTCCTGTTGTCCCAGTGCCAACTCCCGGTGTCGCCAGCTCCCAGTGCCAGCTCCTGGTGCCCAAAGTCAGCTGTCATTGCACAGTCAACTCCCAGTGTCCAGGACAAGCTGTCGGTGCCCTGTGCCACTTCCCAGTCCCAGCTGCCACTACAGCAGTGCCAGTCCCAGCTCCCAGTGCCCGGTGCCTGCTTCCTGCTTCCTGTTTCCAGATCCCAGAATCGCAGTGCCCGCCCCCAGTGCCCAGTGCCCACTCCCAGTCCCAGTGCCCGGTGCCAGGCCCCCGCTTCCCCGCCCCTCCCCGCGGCCTCCCCGCCCAGTGCCGGAGTTATCCCCCGTGCCCGCCGTTCCCGTTCCTGCTGTTCCTGCCGGCCCGCCACTGTTCCCGGCTCCGCGGGACATAGCGGGGCTCCCGCAGCCGGACTGCGCAGCACCATGTGGCTGCAGGCACTGCTCTTCCTCGCCCCCCTTCTCCTCCTCCTCGTCGTCCTGCTGTCCGTCCTGTCCCTCGTGCTCCCGCGGGTCAAGGGCACCCACAACCCCTTCGCCACCGACAGCCGCCGCCCGCCCGCCCCGCTCGTCACCGACAAGGCTGTGCGCAGGACAGTCGTCAAGACAGGTACGGGACCCCCGGGGCATCCACCCCCTCGGTGGGACTAAACCCCGGGGTGGCATCAACGGCCGAGGGTGTCATCGCCCCCAGGACAGCATTGCCCCCAGGCAGTGGGATTGATCCCAGGGTGGGATCAATCCACCGGGACAGCACCACCCCCGGGGTGTCATTTATCCCCCCGGGCTGGCAGCGCCCCCAGAGTGACATCCCCGCAGGGTGGCATCACCTCCGGGGTGCCACGGACCCCCGGGGCAGTATGGACCCCCCCAGGGTGGCGTCAGCCCCCAGGGCAGCATCTCCACCTGCAGCAGTATTCGTTGCTCCCGGGGTGGCATTGTCTCCCCCAGTGTCACCCCCTTGGTGCCACCTGCTCACCGTGGTTTCAGGGGTCCCTGGTGCTGTGGGGCGGCCCCCAGTGATGCCCTCCTTTCCCCGCAGTGTTCTCGGCAGAGAAGGTGCCCCAGGGGCTCGATGCCATCGTGGTGGGCAGCGGCATTGGTGGCCTGGCAGCTGCGGCACTGCTGGCCAAGGCCGGCCGGCGCGTACTGGTGCTGGAGCAGCACGGGAAGCTGGGGGGCTGCTGCCACACCTTCACCGAGAAGGGCTTTGAGTTTGACACTGGTATGATTCGGGGCCCCAAATTCCCCCGGGATCCAAGGGAGGGGCATGGGATACCCTCAGGGTGGGAACTGCACCCATTGGGGTGAGGACTAGGACTCCCCAGCACACACCTTGTGGTAGACAAACCATTTTCCTGCTCTTCACCCCGAAATCCTCTGAGTGTAGGATACCAAACCCCTCAGATTTCCCATACCAAGCCCCTATATATTCCCAGCATGGCGGATGCCATCTCATGACACATCTTGCTGTCAAACTTCTTGTGGCAAGAACAAAGTCCAGCTCTGCATGTCCTCAGATCTTTGGGATTAATTATTTACAGCAGAGATGAATAGCAAAGTGTAATAAAATTCCAAAATTACCAGCTACAAACACTACGGTCAGTGCTATTCACCCCAGTTGGGAGGCGGGTGTATCCTGGATTTTCCCTTTCCATTCCACATGGAGCTGATGGGGTGGGGATGGATAAATAAGAGATGTGTTTGGTGCATCCTGGAGTGGGAAAATAAAATTTAAAAAAAGATGAAAATAAAGGAAGTAAGAGGAAAATAAAGAAAAAAAATGTCTCTTTTAGGGATCCACTATGTGGGGCAGATGCAGCAGGGCTCCATGGTGCGGTTCCTGGTGGACCAGCTGACAGATGGGCAGCTGGAATGGGCCCCACTCCCGGACACCTACGATGCTGTGGTTTTGGGGGACCCCCAGGGTGCTGGCAAGACCTTCCACATCTATTCAGGGAAGAGGGAATATTTCCAGAAGCTGAAGGAGCAGTTCCCCGGGGAGGCGGCGGCCATTGATGAGTTCCAGCGGTTGCTGAAGGTAGAGATGGATCTGGGTGGGATAAAACGAGGGGAGTTTAGATCTGGGGAGTCACACAAAGAGGGGAACCCCCCTGGCACCTGGATACTGGGCACCCCCAGGGAATAATGGCATCACCCCAAAAGCGTTGGGAAACACATGCAAAATTGCCCCTTTCTGCCTCAAAAATGCAGCATCACATGTTTTGGGGGAGATTTCTTTAAGGAAGAAGTTCTTTAAGGAGTTGGGGCAGCTTTTTTTAAGGAAGTTTTTTAAGAACCGTTTTTTTAGGGAGCTTTTTGGGGGAGTTTTTTGGGAGGACCTTTTTGAAGGAGTTTTGGTGGGGAAGCTTTTTTGAGGAAGCTTTTCTTAAGAGAGAAGCTCTTTTTTTGAGGGGAGCTTTTTGACCCCCTTGCCCACGGCTCCCCAGGATGCCTAGCAGTGAATTTAAGGGGAAAAAATGCTTTGAAGCATTTTTGGGGCGTGTCTGAACCTTCGGGTCTGTGCAGTGAGCCCCAAACTCTCCCTGTAGAGCACTCGTCGTGGGGTTGTGATGCTGGCGATACTGAAGATGCTCCCACGGTTCCTGGCCCGGCTCCTGATCTGCTCCAGGCTGCTCCCACACCTCTGCTCCTTCTTCCGCTTGGCCTCACGCAGCGTCAAGGAGGTGGTGGATGGTCTCACCACCAACCCAGAGCTCCGGGCTGTCTTCAGCTACATCTTCCTTACTTATGGTAGGTGACCAGGAGGCCCTGGGATGATGTTAAGCCCTTTAGAAACAGAAAAAATATAAGAACCTCCCTTTTTACATGCTTTTAGAAGGTTTGCAGAAATGCTGTGGTGGATGCTTCGTCAGCATCCTTGTCCCCAAGTCACTGGCAGGTGACGTGTCCCCTTTGCTCATCTCCATCTCTTTCCCTCTGCATTCTTCATCTTCCCCATGGGGTGACGTTGTTCCTGTACAAGGGAATGTTCCTGAGCTTCCCCCTTCCCTCCATCGTATCTCCTGGGCTTTGCTCACAGCCCCCCATGACTTGGTCAGGTTGGTGACCACGGGCTTTGCTATGGGGACACCCACACCCACCATCTCCCTACTCCTCACCTTTCTCTCAGCGTCGTGTCCAGAGTGTTCCTCATTCTAAAATGTTTAGGATAAGCTCCAAGCCCATGATTTGCCCAAACCCACCTTGGCTGTCCCTTTTCCCAGGTGTGCTCCCCTCCAATTCCAGCTTCTCCTTGCACAGCATCCTGGTGAACCACTTCCTCCCTGGCGCGTGGTACCCCAAGGGTGGCGCCGAGGAAATCGTCTTCCACACCATTTCCGTGATCCGGAAGGCTGGAGGCAATGTGTTTGGGAAGGCGCCGGTGCAGAGGATCCTGCTGGACGCCCAGGGCAGAGCCTGCGGTGAGCCCCAGCCTGGGATGGGGCATGGGGCTTCCCCCAAGAGCGGGGTTCCTTTCACCAGCACCTCATTCTTCCCCCTCTGGATTTTCCCTCCCAGGTGTGAGTGTCAAAAAAGGCCAAGACTCAGTGGATATCTTTGCTCCCGTGATCATTTCAGACGCCGGGATCTTCAACACCTACGAGAGGCTGCTGCCGGCGGAGGCGCGGGCTCTGCCGGGTACTGCGTCAGTGCTGCGCTCTGGCGGGGTTACAGCGCTAATCCCATCCTGAGCCTCATCAGAAAGTGGATTTATCAATTAATACTGGCAAACCTCCTGTTTCTCCTGTGCCACAGCCCTCAAAACCCAGCCCTGGCCACTCATTTCTTCACGGGGGTTTTGTTAAGCTTAAATTATTGGCCCAAAATTGCTGCAGTTTGCAAAGTCCTGGTTTGGTGTGAGGATTCCTTAAAAAGCACAGTGCAGGGCCCCGAAATTTGTAGAAGTTGATGGAATGTCCACTTAAAGTTCGATAGCCAGAAAATCATCTGGAAGGGGCAAGGATGGGGGGAAGGGGAGTGGTTGGGTGGAAGGGGACAGAAGTGCTTGGGAAGGGGCACAGTTAGGTGGAAGGGGCACAGTTAGGTGGAAGGGGGATGATTGTGTTAGTGGGAAGGGTCAGGGTTTGGTGGGAAAGGACCAGGACTGGAGAAACCACTTCTTTGTAGCTGAGGATCCTAGAAAAGCCTGATGCTCCCCAGAACAGACTATTTCCCCTTTTTCCCTCCACACTGCAGAGATCCAGTCCCAGCTCCACATGGTAGACCACGGTGAGGGGGGCTTCACTGTCTTCGTTGGCCTCAGCGGCTCGAGGGAAGAGTTGGGGCTGGAAGCCATCAACTACTACATTTTCCCAGGGAACGACCTGGATGGAATGTAGGTTTGACTTCACATTGGATGTGCTTCGTTGAGCGTTAAGGAGATGAATTCCTGGGCAATGACTTAGAAAATGGGCATTTGGCTGTAAAGAGAATTCAGGAGAAGGTGTGCACTGAACCCCAGCTCAGCCCTTCTGTCTCTTGCAGGGTGAAGCGCTACCTGGCTTCACCCAGAGAAGAAGCTGCCAACAACATCCCTGTCATCTTTGTCACCTCGCCATCAGCCAAGGACCCCACCTGGGAAATGAGGCACCCAGGTAAGGCTGACACCCAGCCACAAATGCTTGTGAGGGGCTTCAAAGCTCTTGTTAGGGTTTGGTGATCCCAAATAAGGAGTTTCTACTCAGCTATCCATGATCAAAGCTGCTGAGCACAGGGCTCATGGAATGCGGTCTTTGTGATACCTGGATGGAGGACATGGAACCCCAAAGATCTGGAGACATTGGTTTGGATGGGGAGGGTTTGGGGCAGTGACAGGGTGGGATGAGAGTGGGCAGAGGGAAAAGCACCCCAGCCTTGTCCTCCTGCAGGTAAATCCACGCTGGCCGTCATCACCATCGCCAGGTACGAGTGGTTCAAGGAGTGGAAGGACAAGCAGGTTCACAAGCGGGGGGATGACTATGAGGACCTGAAGAAGACTTTTGTGGATGCCATCATGCAGACTGTCCTCAAGCTCTACCCTCGCATTGAGGGCCGGGTGAGGAAACACGGGGTTCAGGGGTCCTCCAGCTCTTCTCTGGGTCCCTTTTACCTACCCAATGACCATGGAGTCATGGAATGGTTTGAATGGAATGACCTTAAAGCTCATCCAGTTCCACCCCACCATGACCAGGAACACCTTACACTAGACCAGGTTGCTCCAAGCCCCATCCAACTTGGGCAGAGCTGGATGACCATCCCAGGATGACCATCCTGGGACAAAACCTGACCAGACCCACCACCCCAGGGTCTGCGAGGAAACCCATCCCAGCCTGTACCTCGCACACTCAGGGTCCTGCAATAGCTCCCCATCCTGCTGCCCCTGCAGACCAGCCTGTCCCTGTCCCCTGCAGATCGAGTACCTCTCGGGTGGGACTCCCCTCACCAACCAGCACTACATCGCCAGTCCTCAGGGGGAGCTCTATGGAGCCGACCACAACATCGCCCGCCTGCAGGCTGAAACCATCGCCGCCGTGCGGGCAGAGACAGCCGTGCCCAACCTCTACCTGACAGGTGAGAGGGCCACCAGTGTCCTCAGATCAGGACAGCTCTGGGGGAGCGGGATGTGGGGAGAGAAAATCTCCAATCCTGAAATGGAATAAAGGGAAGAGCCACTGTGAGGGAATGGAATAACGCCTGGAAAAGCAGAGTTCCATGGTCCCAAGGGGAGGAGGAAGGGGCTGTGTTCCTCCAGCTCTGGGAGACTGTCTCCTTGCCCAGGGCACGATGGAGCAGGATGAGGCGCTTTTCCTCCTGGAGGCAAGGAAAGGTCAGAAAAGGAGAGGGTTGTGGGTTCAGACCCCAAGGATGGTGTGAGGGCAGCTGGAAGGTGGAGAAGGTGATTCCTAAACTACCACTGATGGTTGGCTGGGATGGAATGGGGAGCGAGGGCTGCTCACAGGGGGACCACGTCTGCTGCTCCCTCTTTTCAGGGCAGGATTTGTGCCTGGGGGGTTTCATGGGAGCCCTGCAAGGAGCCGTCATCTGCGCCAGCACCATCCTCAAGCGCAACCTCTTCGTGGACTTGGTGCGGCTGAAGAAGCGCTTGCAGGACACCAACTGCAAGAAGGGAGACTAAAGCCTGCCATCCCACCACCAGGGACCTCTGCTCCCCTCCACATCACTCCCACCTCACTCTCAGCTGTCACACACCTGTAGCAGATTCTGTGATGTGAAGCTGAGGAATTTTAATCCAGGAAGATGCCGTTCCCATTCCCAGACACATTGTATTGGACCTCATGACCACCAAAAAAATGCATCCCCTTCCACCATCATGTCTAGTGCTGGTCCCTGGCCGTAAAGGGAGGCCCCAAGAGCTGTCATGGCCAGGAGAGAAGTCAAGATAGCCCCCAAACAGGTGGCACCAGCACGTACCAGCATGGCCCAGCAGCTCCCACAGTCCTAGCAGCACCCGTGGCTGCTTGATCCCGTCAGGATCACTGACCCCCTCCTGCATCCCCCAGCAAAAGCCCATCTCCACCTGCAGCCCCAGAGCCGTCCAAGAGCAGCAGTGCTCGCAGGCTCTCCAGTGCTTCCAGAGTCATTCCTGGGAGCAGCAGGACCCCAGCCCCCCAGTATTCCCAGTGTTTGGGTGCTGCTCTCCCCCCATTGCCCCAAGGCATCATTGCCACAAGCACACGCTCCTTCAGCAGCAACAAAGTTCTTCTGTCTGCTGGTAAAAGCTTGGGAACAGGATCAAAGTCCTCTCCAGATGGGAAGGGAAGCATGTGAGACTGGAAGTAATAAAATAGTGATAAATGATCCTGGGATTTGTGCCTCATGATGGATCAGTGGGGCTGGGGGTTTTGAGGGAGAAAAGAAGGGGAAGAGAAAGCAGAATGGAAAGTGGAACAAGAAGGAAAAGGGGAAGGGACAGCCCCATCATGGTGAATGTGTTGCTGGGGGTTTGTCCTGCACCAGCCAAATTTTGGGGAGGAATAATGGCAGAACAGCCATAAATTGGGAACTCAAGTGAGGAAAAACAGATGGCCAATGTGGACTTACCTCCCACTTCCCTGGAGCTGAGAGCCATGGGAAGAAGGAATTCCCTGGTATTGAAGGGTACTGCTGTGAGCATGGTGAGTCCTTCCCGAGCATCAGGGCACCTTGGGCTGTGGCTCAAAGCCCATGAAACAGACACAGATTTTCCAGATTTTATCACAGGAGAAGTACCCAGTGCTCACCAAAATCCCCTGAAACATCTTTGTTCAGGTAAAGCAGCTGCTGGATGAGAATTTCCCCACTTTTTACTAAGTTTGGGTAGAATTGGACTGGCACAGCATGAGGTTTTGAACTGCCAGTTCAAAACTGGCAGGGGGAAAATTAAATCTGGTTTAATTGCGGGTTTTGGTCCCTCCTTGATCCCTTCCTCACTCCCCAGCTTCCCACCACAGCCCTCCATCCCAATTCTTTTATGCTTCATGCCTCTTTTTTGATGCTTTCACCGATCTTGAAGCCTCCTTGCTCACTGCAGCCCCCCTTGCAGCCTCCCACCATCCCTACAGGTGTCTCTCCTTCAGGGTACAGCCTCGGTTATCCTCAGTGTCCCCATTTGTCCCAGTGGTTTGTACCCTTTGGACTACTGGGGCTGAAATCACACTGTGTGCTGTGACACAGGACATCACTGGGACCAAATACTCCCAGACACCCACTGGATGTAGATGAATTCATAAAAGTTGGCTTGAAATCCCATCACAGGGATGTTTGGGGACAGCAACCCCCCAAGCAACCCCCCAGCTGACAGCTGCTGATGGAGTAGGAGAAAAATAAACCCCAGAGTTAGTCCCTACGCAGGGAGCAGTGTAAGCAAGCAGGGAAATAGTGTGACCATGCTGGAAAGGAGCCCTGGAAAGAGGCTTGAAGGCTGATCTGGCAAAGAGGATTAGATCACTGAGCAAAGAGATAATTCAACGATGGGATGGAATTTGAAGAGGTGAGCTCTGCAAAGAGGGATCAGCCAGAGTCAACCCCTTGGGGAATCCACACTGGAGTGCACTGGGCACAGCAGTGAACTGGAGAGGCTGCTCTGGGCACCTCCAGCATCTGCAGCCCCGGTGAGACCTCACCTGCAGAGCTTCCTCCAGCTCTGGGTCCAACACCAGAGAGATGTGGAGCTTCTGGAGCGAGTCCAGAAGAGGCCATGGAGCTGCTCCAAAGGCTGGAGCCCCTGTGCTCTGGAGCCAGGCTGGGACAGCTGGGGGTGTTCACCTGGAGAAGAGAAGGCTCCAGTGAGAACTTAAAGCCCCTCCCAGGGCCTGAAGGGGCTCCAGGAGAGCTGGAGAGAGACTTGGGACAAGGCTAGAGGGACGGGACACAGGGAATGGCTTCCCACTGCCAGAGGGCAGGGATAGATGGGATAATAGGAAGGGATTGTTCACTGGGAGGGTGGGGAGACCCTGGCACAGGGTGCCCGGAGAAGCTGTGGCTGCCCCTGGATCCCTGGCAGTGTCCAAGGCCAGGTTGGACACTGGGGCTTGGAGGAGCCTGGGATAATGGAACGTGGAGTCCCTCAAACCCCTTGGGGGAATTCCCAGGGTTCTGCCTTGGAAGGATCTGCCACAGAGTCTTCCCTGCCTAGGCTGAAAGAAAGTCCTCCCCAGGCCATGGTGCTTTGCACACTGTGCCATCTGCCCTGGCCTCTGCTCTCCCCATGTCCCTGGATCTCCTGGTCTCTCCTTTCCCTGGTTCCCCACTTGTTTTGCTATCCTGGGTGGCTGGCTCCCTTTCCCTGTAGGTCACTGACCTTACCCTGCCCCTTGTGCTGCCCCCATGCCCTCAGACCCTGGGTTCCCCAACCCTGTTTAGGCCTGTGCACAGCACGTGGCAAGGTCTTTGAGTTCTCTTCGGTGCCAGGAATAAACCTCACTGCAAATGACTGACACAAAAGCCCTTCTTGCCTCTCCTTGCTGAGCTACCCGTGGCATGTGTGATGTGTCAGCTTGGCTGCTTTGTCTGAATTCTCTCCAAGCAGCTTTTCCACAGGAGATGCTCGTTGGGATAGAGGTAGCAGCTCTACCATTTAAAAAGCACACTGCTACAAATGGTGCCTAACATGGGGCTTGAACCTGTGGAAGGTGTCTCTGCCCAAGGCAGGGGTGGGATTGGGTGGTCTGTAAGGTCTCTCCCAAGCCATGGATCCTTGTTTGGGGTTAGAGGCCCACAAGGCTCCCGGAGCAGAACTGGGTGGGCTCAAGGAAGCAATTCTCCCTACAGACCGCTCAGGGGAAAGATCAGAGCAGGGATGGATGTGGAGTGTGACAGTGCAGACCTGGAGGCTGAGATGCAGGTGGAATCTCTGACTCCCGTCCCTCCCTGCACCACGGAGATGTTCATCTGCAGCCCAGCTAAGGGAGAGCCCCTGACACACCAATATCAGCCGGAAGAGTTTCCTTTTGCTGAAAAACTAGGACAAAGCAGGGCCAGGGCACAGCCAATGTTCCTGTCCTGCCTTTCACCCTACTGTCTGTGCATCCTTTCTCAGAGGCTGCAGATCCACATTCCTGCAGGGTCCTGGAGGGTGGGGACCAAGGCCCTGCCTCACTCCCAACCTGCTGGAGACATCTGTTCTCCTCAGGACACAGGTGTCCTGAGGGGGAAAACCCAAGGGGTGACCAGCAGCAGCTTGTTCCCTGTCACACATGGAGAGAAAGCGACAAGTTACAGGAAAACCAACCAAAAATTCTTCTGAGAAGGTGAGCAGCTCAACCTGGAGGCACCAGAGCTGTTGGGGGAAGGGTTTAACAAACCAGGTCCTTTTCCCAGGGATCCTCTGCAGAGCAGAAACAATCTGATTTAGGCACAGAACAGTGCAGGGACAGAACCTTCCCCCCAGCAACATCCCCATGGCTCCCACAGCTCCGAGGAGACCCAAACATGCCTCTCCTCCTGCTTTTCTCACCCCAAACACTCCCAACCTTGCAAATGCCATCTCAGTAATTTTAGTGATTTTTTTTTTAATCCAAACAAACCTTCCCAGGCCATGGAATTTCTCTTGCAGAGGCAAAGCTGATGTGTTTGCTGGGCTGGTGCCCTGCCCATAAGGAAAAAACCTGCTGTGGGATTAGCTCTGGTGCACCTATTTGCTCAGGAAGCCATGCAAGATTCAAAGCTTGTAGCAGGATGGCTTATATCGTAAAGTAGAGCTATCCACAACTGGGCCTCAGACCAGGCCTCAGGCCTGGGCCTAGTAGGCCTCGTACGCCCAACATACGTAGTACCAGATAAGGTTATCTGGTATTGGGAATGTGTTACGGTAGGAGTGCTAATAGCATAGAACAGTTACTGAGAAAACACGGTGGCTGCCTTAAACTGCAATAGCTTACATACTTCTTTACTCTCACTGCCTATCAGAATGCACCTGTTCTTGTAAACTATTCTGTCTGTATTTAACCCGCCATCTCAAGGAATAAAGCGGAGAACCTGCGATATAACCATATTGGTTTGGACCCTCGTTTCTCTAGTCCCCAGTCTTTAACTGTTCCCAGCAACATAGTGGTGCCCGAACAGGGACAGTTTCTTCTCTTAGATGAGGTTTTTATTTTCTCTTAAATGAGGGGTTTTTGTCGCTTGAATGCGGAGTTTTTGCTTAGATGCGGAAAAGTCCTTGTGCTTGGAAAGTGATTCGTGTGCTTGCATACACCTGTTCTGAGCTGGCAAGGCAGATGGGGGAGCGATTGCTGACTGAGTCGTTCAGAAGGTCCGTGGTGCCCCCCCCACTGCTGACGGAAAGAAGGTAAGCAGTGATCGCAGAAAGAAGAAAAAAGACTAAAAAGAGACGATGGCAAGATATTACCCTGCTGTTTTTCAGTGTGTAGCCATCAGTGCCTCCCAGCGGGGCGAAAAGATAAGAGCTAATATGGGACAGTTAACCCTATGGGTTCAGAAAAAACGAAAGCTAAATCAGCCATTGCTTCGCTTTAGTGAAGCAGGATGGAAGGAAAAAGGAAGATTAAGATGGGACGCTGTAGTTTTACAAGGAAAAAGAGCAAAGGATCGTTCAGAATTAGGTGTAATTTGGAAAAAAGCAATAAATACCTTGCAAACTGTAAAACTGCAATTTTAGCCACAGAAAAGACGTCTCCCTGTCTTTCTGTTTCAAAAACGTCCCTCTCCGAGCCAAAAGAGATAAAAAGGCTGTCTAAAACAATGAGGTTTTTTGGTCTGCATTCCGTGCATTCCGCGCATTCCGAGAGTGAGGACGTAGCTCCCTTTTGTTCGTCCCATGCAATCCGAGGGCAAGAAATGCCTTCTCCAGCTCCCAAGCAGAATGAAAGTAACCAGGAAGTCCCTCAGCTGCCAGACCCCAGGGGCGGTGCGAAAGACGAGATGGCAGGCAGGGCCGAAAGCGGAGCAGGGAGAGCACAAGTGATGCAGCAAGGAGGCAGATCTCAGGGCGGTGCTGGAAGCAGGACGGTGTTAGATTCCTTCTCACAGGAAAAGGAGCTGACGTCATTACACACAAAAACAACTAAGATGGCTGCGCCCATGACAGCCCCCGAGAAACTGGACCCTGCTCGATTGAAAGCTCCCACACCCCTGCAGTCTGCATCAACGAAATCTATCACTCTATCACTACTTTTCGACATGGGTGTGAGCAATCCTACTATAAATCAACTGCACTGGCTGACGGACTGGTGTTTGAGATCTTCTTACCCCCTTCAGTGAGTGCAGAGCCTGTCAGTATCGTCTTTGAAGACAAACAAAGCATTGTAACTCAACCCTATGTCATGCCATTGCCCAAGGAGCTTTCAGGATTTTTAGGCAGAGATAGTGAAAACATACAACAAGTGAACATTGCAAGAAAACACCAGAATAAGAAGAAAAAATAGTCATCTGTTCCTCTGTTGTAAAGAAATCCATCATTGTGTGAGAAATGCAATGTGAAAAAGATACATCCTATCAGGAAAAAGATAAAGTAAAAAAAATGAAATAGAAATGAATTTTTAGCTAGAGTTATTAACTCTGTGTAAGGATGAGTTATTTCTACATTTTGATGTTGTTTAAATTGATTTTTTGTGTGATTTAATTTGAGTTTAAGTTAATTATTGTTAACATATAATTTTAAGGTTTGTTTTTAAGATTTGGGCCCTGATAAGTTTAAGTTTATATTTAAGTTTTAAGAAGTTTAATTAGTAATGAATTTATATTGATTTGCTACATATATAGATTTTATAAGGTTAATGAGAGTTGTAGATTTTTGTTAAGATTTACTCATGTTGAATTTAAGAGTTAGTTAATTTAAAGAGTGTTTTATAATTTACAAAAGGTATAGTTGTTTAATTTGTAAACCAGATTTAAAATTATATGGAAAATAGTCATTAGTGCCCTGCTAGCTACTTTTGAGTAAGGAGTGCTAGGAGGGCTCTAGCTGACAACTCCAGCTGGAGTAGTCCCTTGCTTTACTGCTAGGTCTTCCAGTAGGTGTTTTTGAGAATGATTCTCAGAGCTGAACAAGGCCCCATCTCAGAACTCCCAGCACTGTTGTCCTGCCTGGAGGGGTGGGTGCAGCTGGCTGAAGCCAGCCCCTAGCACATTTGTTTGTGCAGAGAGGCCATGCTACTGCTCTTGGGTTTAGTCTTCTGTGCTGGGGGAGAGAGATGAGGGAAGGCTGTCTTGCACATTAGTTTTTACTGCTTTTTCACTCCTAAAGTGGGGGAGTGAATGGCCTGGGAGAATCTGTTTTTATGACCCCTCCTTGGCAGGTTGAGGCAGTGACCAGTAAGTCATTTCTCAAGGAGTTTGTGCTGGCTTCGTCCTAGGAGAGCATGTCCTGCGCTGCAGCGATGGGGAAGCACAGTAGTGTGCCTCAGGGGATGAGTTTCAGAGCCTGAGGGCTGTGGTGGTATGTTTTGTTCAGTGATGGCACTAGTGAGAGAGCTGAGAGCCGTGATGTCCCCATGCCTGACAGAATGGGACAAGGGTAGGGGGCTTTAGCCAGTGGGACTTTTCAGTCAGTGTGAATTTTGAGGGGGTCAAGACAGGTTAAAATAGAGGGAACTTGAATTCAGGGCCATGAAGGCCCAGCCTTCTGCTGAGCAAAGTCATCTGGCACAAGTTCTCTCAAGCTGAGTGACCTCTCCCAGGTTCTCCAAATAGCAAATCTTCCCAGCTTCGACCACAGCCAGTAAGTTGAGAATAATGTTTCCTGAAGCAGCTAAGTAATCTACAAGCTGAAATCGTACTGGTAAAATCCATGTTTGTCAGCCACATAAGAGCTTTTGGAAACATGATTCACGGCATTTTGAACTACGCAAAACTCAAGAGACAGTCAGCAAAGCCAGCAAACTTCCTGGACAGGAAGATGCCATGGCAGCAGCTGGATTTGCATTCACTTTCCCTGCTGCCCTGTCCCAAAATCCAACTGCCTTTAACACCGTCTGTACCCGCTTTCCCCTTTACTAATGCTGGTGAGCTCTGTTCATGTCCAGCTGTGTTGCAGAGAAGAGTGAGGCACAATCCTGCTTCAGATGTAGCTGATGTAGCTGTGCACACAGATCCTCCTAGAGAGCCGGGATAAGTGCATGTGGAACCACTTGCTGGGCTGGCATTGGTAAGCAAACACTAGTAGAGCTAAGAGGATAAGAAAATGAATTTTAAGCAGTACTAAAAAGCAGAAGAGAGCCTGCCAAGAATTCCAGCCCCTGTGCTGGGAGTAAAAGACTCTCTTCATTTTCCCAGTGTGCTGGATCGGGTCCCAAAGTGAAGGGAGTGGCAGCAGATAAGGAGCAAAGCTGCGAGTAGCAGAAGGATAAGATTAGCGGCGGCCATGACCCCAGACCAGGTTAAACAGATGGCACAATCTAGCTACCCAAAATTCACTGATAATCCTGCCAGCAGTAGCAGTGGGGCCAAGATTCTGTCAGATCCTTGATTTTATTGTTAGTTGTGAGTTGTTTTAGTATATGAGAGTTTTAAAATATAATTCGTTGACATGTTAAGTATATAAATTGGTAATACTTGTAAGTTGATGTTATAGTTAAGTTTTTATGTTTTGTTACTTGTTTAAAAGGTTTTCCAACAAGCATTTGTCATTTTAAATGATTCTATTTATTTTTTAGCCATCTAAGTATTTTATAAATGTTTCTATTTACCTTTTAGCCATTTAAATATTTCAGAAATGTTATTAACAGATGTAGCTGTATTGGTAAGTGTAAGTTAGAATTTTTATTAAGTTTCCTTTTAAGTATTTCCTTTATGCAAAGATATTATAGCAGTTTGTTGTATTTTAGGCATTTTGTGTTTATTGTTGTTAGAGATTGTCTTTAAAAGATATACTAAAGAACATCACTCCAACTTAAGGTTTGAGTTCTAGACAAACTCTAATTTTAACTTGGATGGATGTTGTTTGTTAACGAAGCCCAGAGGTTTCTGCTCCACAAATAATATGCAAGTTATCTTAACTTGACAATTTGATCCAATTAGAATGACAGCTGAATCAGCTTTGAGGTGAAACTTGTTATCCTTGCCCGGGCAAAGGATATCAAGATCCCACTAAAGAAAAGTGTTTCAGCAGTTTGCAGTCTCTGGGGTGATAGCAGAAATGATTTGATAATCACTTTTCACTTTCACTAGTATATAGAACTTCTATTCTGTTCCCTTGCCTTTAAAAATGCTACTTCACATACCAGGTCTGTTTTAGTTTCTCTTCTGTAAGCTGTAGAATCAATAAGATACTAACGAAAGCTGCCAAAGCTGAACCAGACAACGAGACAGCAACAGAGACGTATCATTGCAGCTCTGTTTGCAGGTGGTAACATCAACTATCCCAGTAACAACAGAGAAGCTTGTAGCCATGATGCATCACCAGATGGTGAAGAAGAAAAAGAGACTGCAGATAATTTTGAGACTTTAATTTGGAACCTGTGTATGAATGAAGGGCAAGGACTGAATATAATGCGCTTTCATCTTTTTGCTTTTAGCAGCTAAGATCTTAGGGTTTTTCCTAGGTAACTCAAGTAGCACTTGCTTGTAACGATATATGTGAAAGTAGCCAGCCGTGTCACAGACACAGTTTGGATAGCTCTAAAGAAGAGAGGAGATTTGTAGCAGGATGGCTTATATCATAAAGTAGAGCTATCCACAACTGGGCCTCAGACCAGGCCTCAGGCCTGGGCCTAGTAGGCCTCGTACGCCCAACATACGTAGTACCAGATAAGGTTATCTGGTATTGGGAATGTGTTAAGGTAGGAGTGCTAATAGCATGGAACAGTTACTGAGAAAACACGGTGGCTGCCTTAAACTGCAATAGCTTACATGCTTCTTTACTCTCACTGCCTATCAGAATGCACCTGTTCTTGTAAACTATTCTGTCTGTATTTAACCCGCCATCTCAAGGAATAAAGCGGAGAACCTGCGATATAACCATATTGGTTTGGACCCTCGTTTCTCTAGTCCCCGATCTTTAACTGTTCCCAGCAACAAAAGCTTTCAACAAAAGATAAGATAAAATTAATCCAGGGTGGTTAACAGGGCTTGCAGGTTGGGGTTCAGAGTGAAGGTCAGGCAGTGGATGTAGCAGCATTTCACAGAACCATGGAATCATTTGGGTCGGAAAAGCCCCAAGAACATCAAGTCCAACTGATCTCCCAGCACTGCCAAGGCCACCAGTGACTCATGTCCACAGATGCCACATCTACACAGCTGCTAAATCCCTCCAGGGACTGGGACTCCATCACTGCCCTGGGCAGCCGTGCCAGGCCTGGACTGCTGTTTTCATAGAGAGATCTTCCCAATATCCAGCCTGAACCTCTCCTGGCACAGCTTGAGGCCATTTCCTCTTGTCCTGTCTCTTGCTCTGTGGGAGCAGAGTTCAACCCCCAGCTGGCAGCACTCTCCAGTCAGCCTGTGCAGGGGCAGGAAGGGTGCAGGGCACAGACCCAACCCCAGCCCCCAGCTCAGTGCCATTTCACCCAGTTTCTCATGCATGAAACCTCCTCCACCCTCCAGGCCTCTCACCTAAATTGCCTCTATTGGAATATCTCAGCAATCCAGCCTTGATACGTAGAGCCCAACCCAGCTGGCAAAGCATTTCTGATTTTGACATTATTACCACTCATGGACTTTGACTCCAGGGCAGTCACCCCGACATGACCTCAGGGGCACTCCCCACCCCTGGAATACTCCCACTGCTTCCTGCATCCATGGACAGGACCTGACTGAGGGCCTGTTCTGACCCCACCACATCTGCCTGCCAAAGGATTTTGGGGCCTTTGCAGCCCTCTCAGGTCAGTCAGGGTAAGAGCAGGCAAGGGGTTCTGAAAGCTCTTGGATCACAGTGCAGTGATTTTGTGGGGGAAATCACCCTAAGGACACAGAGCAGAGCAGTGCTTTGAGCCCCTCACAGCAAGGCGTAGAACTGGGGGGAGGTCTGTAAGGTCACTCCCAACCCCACATCGCCATGGGAAGCTTCATTTGATCCCCCATTTTCACCCTTTTCTTCCTCCTGCAAGCTGTCAGTAACCTCATCCCCAGGAAAACCAGCAGCCCTCCCTGTTCCCAGCCCAGCCTATTGGCCACTGCCGGGACTGGAGGAGAGAGTGGAAGGTGGGATTTCCTCCATTTAGGGAAAAGAAGTGGGGGCAAGGAGAGAGCATGTTCCATTCTCTGCAGGAAACACTCCCCAGGGGTACCCCCATCATCCACTGAGGATCAGGCACCTTCTCTTCCCCGTTCCACAGCTGGCTGGCAGCAGCAGCCACATCCCTCTCTTTGCCAGTCTCCCAGCTGCTGCTCCTCCAACAAGCTGGGACATGCTGGGATTGCCCTCTGGGGCTCTCCGGAGGAGAAAGAAGAAATCCAAGAGGAGAGCTCACAACTAAGCTCTGTCCAGAGCAGTTTAATCTCCTCTGGGGCCTGACCTCACAGCACCCAATGCCAGCCCCTGTAGAGCTGGGCTGATACTGGGCCCTGGAAAGCAGACAGGAAACTTCAAATCCACACTGGCCTGGGCCTGTCTGGGCTCCTTCCGGCTGCACACGGAGCTCTGAGCACAAATAGCTCCACAAAACCAGACAATTTTATCAAAATCAAATTAGTTTTGCATAAAGAGGAGCCACCCTGCATCTTTGGTGCCAGGTGTCAATGAAAATTATGCAAAGAACGTGAAAAAAAGAAAACCAAGAGAGAAGTGAAAACTCAACCTTCTGGGTTTTTTAAAATCCATTTACTGACTTCACCACACAGAAAATAAAAAAACAGTACAAAGAAGTGTAAAAAATGCTGATCCTTCCAAGCAAGGTGCGTTTCACTGCAGCAGAAAACAAATCAGGTGCTGGTTCAAGCCTAAAAAGTAGGAATAATTGGCAAAAACCCCCTCTCTACCAGCAGACACCATCCACGAGAAACACGTGTGCCCAAAGGGAAAGGGTGCTGTGCACCTTGACCACTTTGGGACATATTGCATAAACACCATGAAACTCAACAAACGGGGAGCAATTCCCAGAGGTTTGAGGCAGCCCGGACTATTGGCAGAACACACCAGCCTCGGGAATTGTTGGCAGGGAGATTTTGGGGGTAACCCCGCAATTCAGCCTGGTGTGAGATCTGCCTCCCCCCAGAGCCAGCACTCCCCAGAGCCCTGAGGTGTGTCCTTATTACCCTAAGGAGCTTGTGCTTGGCTCAGCCTGGGATCGAGGTGTTTGAGGTCAATATTTTGATATTCCCTGTTGGCAGCAGGGTGGGATTCTCACAGCCTGGAGCAAGAGAGGATTTGAAACAGCTCTCAGGATAGAAAAATAAGTAGATGGTGAAAAAACCCTCACCTTTCCAAATTATTATTCAATTAAAACAAAACAAAACAAAACAGGACAAAGCAAGCATAGAGCACTCACACTCCAAAAAGTGCACTCACTCAATAATCCTGGCCAGAGCAGCCCAGGAGCACACAGAATTCCAGACACTGGAATAGGGCTTGTCTCTCTGCCATCACCAGCCAAAAGCCAGTGTCCCCCTCCCTGACCCTGCCCTAAAGCATCCCCCAGCCTGGCTGATGCCACAGGAGCTCTGCAGCAGGGTGGTTTGGTGCAGAAGGTTCCCACCCTTTTCCCCGAGTTACATTCACAGCCCCATTTCCCTTTCCCTTCCCTCCACCCTCCTGCTCCCCAAAACAACTCCTTTTAGCATCCTAGATGTTTCCTAGGGAAACTCTGAGAACTCTTTAAAGCCAAGAGGGACTCTCGTGCCCCTCATGCTTGCCAAGAGCCAGTAAAAAGGGAAAGGATGATTTTAGGGTTGGAGAAGGTCAAGCCCTCTCTCTCCTCTAGGAATTAATGAGTAGGAAATCAAAACCAGAGCTGCAGCTTTCACAGTGACCAGAAAACAACTCTGCCGTTTTCCAAGGTGACCACAAAGCAAGGAGCTGATTGTTCTCAAGCCTGGGAAGGCCAGAAAAAAGTCCCCCAGGAAGGAATTCAACCATCCTGGGATTCTTCCCGTGCGGTCAGTCAGCAAATGTGGGACTGGCACATGCCTGGCACCTGATGTGAAGCAGCTGGGTGCCCATGTGAGGAGCTCTAGGTTCCCCAGTTTCTGCCTATACTGGAAAAATCCAAAGCACAAGCCAAGCAGGTACTTTGTGCCCTCTCCCAGCTTGAACAAAACTCTGGGGAGTAGAACTAATGAAAACCACCTCACGGGTATAACTGGGGCACCAGTGCCTTTGGCAGCCTTTGGTCTGACCAGTACCAGTCCAACGCAACTGGAAGGCCTGGGAACTTCACTCATCCCAAACTCCTCAGGGATTTATAGTCCTTCCTTCCTACATTTGACAGTGGGGAGGAAACAATCTTCCTATCTGAATCCCTGATCCCGACAGGATATGGAGCTTCCCCAGCCCGACCCCCTCCTCCACAGCCCCACACCACAACCAACACCCCCAGATGAACTGAAAGGACCAGGAGGAAGAAGACCTGCACAGAGCATGAAGGGTTTGAGTTACACCACAAAAACTGCTTCAGCATGGCCAAAGATGTGTGTGAAACTGGAAAATTGATCAGGGAGAGAAAACCCAAATCCAAGTCTGTGGTGGGTCAACTCCAAACAAGCGCAAGAGAACTCACATACTCCCAACTCAAGCATCCAAACCCAACAGATGGAGAAGGAGAGGGAGGAGGAGCCCAAGGCAGCTTAATTCCCAGGCAAGGGACAGTCCCATGGCTCTTTGTGCAGCAGAACCTTAATTTTCCCCCCAAAACGAGGGGTCAGTCCAGCAGATGGCAAATTCCATCGCATTGGGTCACAGAAGTTCTGGGTGTGCAGTTCTGGGACTTGCTTTTCCAGCAGTCAGGTGCCCAGGGGTAAAACAAGGCAGCTGGGAAAGGAGCAATTCAGGGAAGTGAGAGGTTTTATCAAGGTGCAGGTGCAAAACAAAAAGCGTTTTCCCTCCTTCCTGTGGACTGAAATCCAGCTGTGGCAGCACTGCATTCCCATTGGCGGCTGTCATCCTCTGAGGAGGAATCTAGATCTGGAAAGGCGAAAGAAAAGTTGGAACGACCTGAAAGCTCAGAATTATTCTGCTGCTCTGTCAAGACTTGAGTGGGCTGAGAATCTCCCAAAGCAAACCCAAGCTCTTGCCTTTGTTTTCCTACCTTTCCTCTTCCTATGGCAGAAAATAATTCCAGGCACATCTGCCTTGAAGGGCAAGAGGTGGGAAAAGGTTTCAAGGCAGAGAAGAAAGGGATTTCTCCACAAATCCTACCATTTTTCCACTAAAATCCTCTCTGACAAGTCATTTGGATCAGTGACAAAGTTGTTCAGCACAGCCCAGCTTGAGACTGTCCCACCTGTGACCTGGGTCAGCTCTGCCAGCATTTCTCAGTTTTACTTTTTCCATTTCCTGGCAAAACCCTGTTTCTAAACCAAACTGTGCTTTACCAAACTGACTGAGTTGGAGCTTTGGGACCCTCTGTAATGCAAAGGGCCAACATTTTGTAATTCAAATACACACCAGGCATGCCAACCCCCACTTTGGGCTGGGTCTCACCTTTTGATCCAGTCTCTGATAATCACCAGATTTGGGCCGTCGACCAGTTTTTGATCTTTTTCCTTCCAGAGCAAAAGCAATGATCTTTGGAAAGAGAAAAATGGAGATAGCGTGAGTGGAACAGCAGCTTCCAACAAAGGCTCACCTGTGTTTTTTCATTCACCTGCTCCTACAACCCTTTTCCTGTGACCAAGCACTTGAAATATGTAAATGCCATTACTCAACCCCAGCTAAGATGGATAATGAGCTTTGCTCAACAAGCAGAAAACAGTAAGAATTTGTTTTCTTTTTCCTCCCTCAAAACCAGCTTTATGTGAGGAAAGACAACCCCAGTCCTGTGTAACCCGCTACAGAAAATTGTCAGTAGGAAACTGTTTGACAAAAGATGCAGGGATCTCACACCCCTCCATGTTTTCACCTCTCAGCTGAAAATCAGCAGCAGAGCTGAGACACACAGTTTCCACCAGATCTGACCCCTTTCCTGGTCACAACCCTCCTGCTCCTCCCATTGCTGTTGGAGCCACATGAACATGAACCAACCTAGGAGATACTGTGGCCAGAAGGAGGGGAAAAGGCTGAGCAGGTCCCAATCCCAACCCTCAGGGCTTGAGCAGGGCTGCTCACCTTCCGTTTGTTGTGGTAGGCCACGTACAGGGCTGCAACGATGACAGCTGTGGTCACCAGGTAGGCGAAGAAATGGCTGCTCTCGGAGCGGGCCCTGGGCAGGGAGGGAACACTCCTGCCTCTGTCCTGATCCAAGGACGTGTCACTGCCCTCCTCAGCCTCGGCCATGTCTGCAGCATTTTCTTCATTTTCCAAAAAGCTCTCCACAGTGGAGGGAGCTAAGTGTGACAAAGGGCTTTGGTCCTCCTGGGAGTTCTTTGGATTGTCCTGGCTGTGAGGCTGCTCGTTACCAGCACTGCCCTGCGTCTCAGTCTGGGCCTGCTGCCCACCACTGCTGCCTTGGCTGGTGCCCCCACTTGTGTGCCCATTACTGGCCTCGCTGCCCTGGGTGCCAGCCCTGTCCCTGTCACCACTGCCCTGGCTCGTGCCCTGGTCCTTTTTGTTGTTGTTCTGGGTGTTGCTGCCATTGTCGTCGCTGTTTTTGCCGGTGCCAGCCTCATTCTTCTCACTGCTGTTCTCCTTGGTGCCCTCGTTCTTGGGGCTGTCTGGCTGCTTGCCATCCTGACTGTTCCCGTTGATATTCTTGTCCTCGTCTTTGCTCTGCTCACTGTTGTTGTTGTTGTTGCTGCCAGTGCTGGTCCCTCTACTGCCCTGGCCACCAGTGCCACTGCTTGGGTTGCCCTGATCACCAGTGCCACTGCCTGGGTTGCCCTGATCACCAGTGCCACTGCTTGGGTTGCCCTGGCCATCAGTGCCACTGCTTGGGTTGCCCTGGCCATCAGTGCCACTGCTTGGGTTGCCCTGGCTACCAGTGCCACTGCTTGGGTTGCCCTGGCTACCAGTGCCACTGCTTGGGTTGCCCTGGCTATCAGTGCCACTGCTTGGGTTGCCCTGGCCACCAGTGCCACTGCTTGGGTTGCCCTGGCTACCAGTGCCACTGCTTGGGTTGCCCTGATCACCAGTGCCACTGCTTGGGTTGCCCTGGCTACCAGTGCCACTGCTTGGGTTGCCCTGGCTACCAGTGCCACTGCTTGGGTTGCCCTGGCCACCAGTGCCACTGCTGGGGTTGCCCTGGCCACCACTGCTACTGTTCGGGTCTTCATGTCCTTGTCCCTCACCTCCTGCATTGCTACTTTTGCCATTTGAACCTTGGTCACCCCCAGCAGACTCCTGGTTGCTGCCTTTCTGTGACTCGTTTTTCTTGTCCTTCTCACTGCTGACATTTCCAGTCACACTGGTGTCCTCCTGGTCCTCATTTGTGTTCTGCGTCTTATCCTGCCTGGTGCTGCTATTCAGATCGGTTTTAAAATCGCCATTGCTGGATTTACCCTTCTGCTCGTTTTTTTCCTCTGGTGGTGTGTTCCTGTGTTCTTGGTTGTCACCTGCTCCAGGCGGCTTGGCTGCCTCAGGCTCTGTGGAAGATTTGCCGGTTTCTGTTTGCGAGGTCTCTGCTGTGGGCAAACATGGAGAGCACAGTCAGTCGGCACTGAGGGCTGGAGAGCGGAGGGGAAATCCTCCGAGAGGGACGGCGGGGGCAGAGGGGGAAAGGAACCTCAAGGGAGAAGGACCACGGGGAGGAGGGAACGGGGGTTACCAAGCGGGGAGGGGAACCCCCGGGTGACCGAACGCAGCGGGCCACAAGGAACCGCTCTCGCAGGAGGGGCAAAGGGAGGCCCTACAAACCTCAGTGCAGTGCCTGACCCACCCCGGGCCAAGGGCTCCGCTGCCCTCTCCTGCTCCTGCCACAGTCCTCCCGTCCGCCGCCCCTCGGCGATTCCCTCTCCGAGCCCGCCCGGGTCCCCCGCCCAGTGTGCCAGCGGCCCCTCACCCACGGCGCGGGCGGCGCAGAGCCCCAGAAGCAGCAGGAGCAGCAGCGGGCGCGGAGCCTCCATGGCGGGCGGGACCCTCACCGCCGCTTCGGCCCGGAAGAGCCGCTTCCGGGCACAGATCTCGCGAGAACGGGAGGAGACGGGAGGGAGCGAGAACTGCGGGGAGGGGGCGGAGACTGAGTAGGGATTGGGGCGTGGCTTGGATATTTGGGCGGGGCCTCGGCGCGTGGGGCGGGGCTTACTAAGGGGCAGGGTTATGGCGCGATCCCACTTGTGGGGCGGGGCTTGTTCCGGCTGGGGGCGGGGCCTGGGGAGGCCGGAGCCCCACCGGGGGGCGGGGGCGCCCTCTGGCGGTGCGCGGCCCCGCAGCCCGGCCTCTGTGCGCTCAGAGCCGGATTTGGGATAAAACCTGCCGGTTTGGGGTCTCCTTGCTGCAGGGCGGGCAGTTAGTGAGAAAGTCAGTGACTGCAGCCCCGGACGGGCGCTAGGAGTGCACTCCCGGCTCTGGAGTGAGCCAGGCTGAGAGGCAACAGGCAGGAAATCAGGGCTGCGTTCCTTTCCTTCGCTCCAGGACAGCTTTGGAAAACCTGCTGGTTTTGGATAACCTGGTATTTTTCGGGTATTATTTATTATTTTTTAAGTACCCTGTTGTTTGATTGTGTTTCATTTTTTAGAAACCTGATATTTTTCAGATACTGTTTAATTTCTTTGATAATCTGGTGGTTTTATTTTTTGACCCAAGCGGGCGTGTCCTGTTCGACAGCAGCGATTCGCAGCTGCAGCAGGAAATTGGCTGTGCCTGTCAATGGACACCCAGGACTGTTCACTTCTTTCTGTTTACCTGGTTTAGACTGTTAAATCTCCCTTCTCTGGACTAAATATCCAGCAAATCATGCAATCCCAGAGTAATTTGGCTTGGAGGAACCTTACAGACCATCCAGTCTCGCCCCCTTCCCTCGGCAGGGACACCTTCCACTATCCCAAGTTGCTGCAAGCCCCGTCCAACCTGGCCTTGGACACTTCCTTTTAGATCAACGGGTTTGCCTCCCTCTGCAGCCAGGATGAACTTCTTGGTGTGTGACCTCCAGGTCATTTGTGCTGTTCCATGTAGTCTCATCCATCACACAGCGCCAAAGCCAAGCAGTGAAATTTCACCTGTCTCCAGCAAGAATCACAATCTTCCATAGATCCATTGTCCACTCCAGTACCTCCACTTAACTCTAAAACAGAGGAAAAACATCACATGGAAACCAACCAAATCCCACATGGTGATTAGGGAATAACTGGGGAATAATCCTGCCCTGGAGTGTGGCGGAAGATGTGGTTGGTTTTCTTCTCTCATGGTTTTTTTCTCCAATCTCTGGGGAATTGCAGTTCAATTCAACACATTCCAACAATCCCTGCTGCTCAGCTCTGCCTGTGCCAGCCTTTCCAAGGAGACCAGAACAGTTGGCCTAATGCTTTTTTGGGATTTAAACAGAGAACTGAGGCTGTTTCTCATGCTCAGCTTTCACTCACCCCCTGGAAGTCAAGAATGACTTAGCAGAGGCCAAGTTCCTCTGGATTTACAACAATGCCTCTGGGAATGGAATTCTGCCCCAAAATACCATAGATGAGACTGACATCAGCCCAGACCCCGGTGGCTTGCACCAGGATCCAACACTTTTCTTGGGATCAAACAGGATAAAGAGGACCAGTGACCTCACCTCACCTGACATCCCTCGCAATGTGGCCCGAGCCAACGTGATGGCAGCTGCTGGTCCTGGATCGTGGGATATCCCAGGTTGGAAAGGGTCCCCAAGGACATGGAGTCCAGCTCTTGGCCCTGCATAGGACACCCCAAGACCTGAGCACGTTATCACCTGAAAAGCAACTCTACATTCCGGTTTCAGTTTGGGGGGCGTTCCTGGATTGATGCCATCTATTCTCATAAATCCTTGTGGATTCACTTTTTGGGGATGACTTTTCTGAGAACAGCCACCAAGAGCAGGCTGGACACACAAATCTGGCCTTAATTAACACTAATTGGGGTGTTTTAATGTGCTGTCCCAAGGTCTGGTGTCAAGATAATAAAGTCCTCACCTCGTCGGACATGTCTGCATCCCCCATCCCACTCCTTCCCCCTGAGGGCTAATCTGGTCAGGATAAAGGATCAAAAGGAGAAACAATTAGCAAATGGAAGAATTTAATGACGCTAATTAAAATGTATTAAGTGTAGCCACTGCCTCTGCACCAGCTGCTTCGGCAGGAACCCGGAGAACGTGGAGCACCAGCCTTATCCCGGTGCAGAGTGGGAGAACAGGACATCTGGTGCGCCCTCCCCTCCAGCCCCCGAAAAAAAGAGGTTTGAAAAAACCTCGGTGTTCGTGGTGGAGCCCCTAATTAGCTCCATCTCTGCAGGAGACCCCTGGGACCTCATTAGGCTTTCAATTAGTGCCTCGCCAGCCTGCAGGGGGGGCGAGGGGAGGGATCGGGGAAGGGAGGGGGCTGGGGAAGGGCAGGGAAGTGGCTGCAATTAAGCTGCGAAGGTGACAGAAGTAACCCCGTGTCCAGAAAGCAGCCATGAAAGCTCCAAGCTGGCTCCCAGATACTCCCGGCACTCCCAGGAGTTCACTCCCAACCAGCCCTTAACGAGGCTCTCGCCAGCTCCTGGCAATGAACCCCACGGGGCTGCGGCCAGGGGGGACCGTGCCAGCTGGAGAAGGTTTTCGACCTTCTCATGGAATCAGGGAATCTTAAAGGTCACCTCATTCCACCTCCCTGCCGCGGGCAGGGACACCTTTCACTGTCCCAGGTTGCTTCAAGCCCCATCCTTGGGCTTTGGGCACTTCCAGGGATGGAGCAGCCGGTTCCACCCCAAGCACAGCTCTGCAGCAGCTCGTCACCTGGACCAACCCCAGGCAGGAGACACCAGGCACTTCCCAGGCTTTGTTTAACTGTGGGAAGGGGCAGCAGTGATGGTGACTGTGAGTTACCAAGGACACAGCTGCTCATTTCCAGTCTCAGCTCCATCACCCACACGGATGCTCCCAGCTCCCTGCCCAGACGTGCCTCCTGGGGACTCCATCATGGGCATGCTGGCTCCTCTGCCAGCTGTTCCACGCCCCTCAGCTACAGCAGGATCCAACTGTCCCACCTCTCTCACACCATGCTGTCCCTTCCCTCTGCTGCTGACACTCTGTTTCATTCTCTCCTGACCTTTTCCCCTTCTCTGGATGTGATTGGGACATACTCTGTGAAAAGCCTGCAGAGCAGGACCAGGGGATAGGCAGTGGCAGTGCCTCGTTTCTCAGGGGACTGTGGGGCCTTGGGCAGCAAAACTGTGGGGCTTTGGTGCAACTGGGAAAAATGGAATCTTGTAACTGGGAAATTGTGGAGTCATGGAACATTTTGGGTTGGAAGGGATCTGGGAAGGGATCTCAAGGATCATCCAGTGCTACCCCTGCCATGGGCAGGGTCACCTTCCACTACCCCAGGTTGCTCCCAGCCCTGTCCAACCTGGCTTTGGGCACTTCTAGGGATCCAGGGGTGCCAAAAACTTCTCTGTGAAACCTGTGCCAGGGCCTGATCACCCTCACAGGGAGGGATTTCTTCCCAATATCCCAACTAACCCTGCCCTCTGGCAGTGAGAACATACACACATTCCCTGTGTCCTGACCCTTCAGGCCTTTGTCCCAAGGCCTTCTCCAGTTCTCTTTGGTCCCCTTTAGGCATGTCCAGAGACCCAAACACTTCTGGAGAGGATCCCAGGCTTCCCACATCCTGGACTGCCTGGATCCATTTCACATCCCAGCTCTGAGGACAAGTTAAATCATGAGAAACATCACCCAAAACTTGTCCAAAACTGAGCAGTGGAGCCACCAGACCTCCTGGTGACATCATCCCAAATGGAAATATGCTGCATATCCAGGTTTTTTTCTACAACAAATATAAACCCCAGTTATCCTCTTCTAGAATCGTAGAATGGTTTAGGTTGGAAGGGACCTTAAAGAACAACTTGCTCCAGTCCTCTCCTGTGGGCAGAGACACCTCCTGTAGAAGTATTCCAGAGGACAAATAAAATCCAAAAGGACCCGTTTTCCATGGGCAGCCACTCTGAATCCAGTATTTTTATCCAGCTGTATTGCTGCAGGCATGATGGATATATTGATCCCATGATCTGTTACACCCTGACAGCTCCAGTGGGTCCACCCAGGACTGGAGCAATGCATCCCTGGTCTCACCTTCTTCCCCAGGAGCAGCAAGGCCCAGGAGGGTTTGGTGACCAATTGCTTGTGGCAGGGATAATCCCATCCCATCTCAGCTCCGGAGCACCGCGAAAGCATTGGAACAGATGTTCCTTTTCCGTATGGGAAAACACTGAGTAAAACAAAGGAATATTCTCCTGCTGAAGCCCAACATCTGTTTGAAGCTGTCTGGCTCTGGTTCAGATTTAATTCTTGTGACAGGTCTCTTCATGCCTCTAATGTCCCATGAAATCCAATTCAAGGAGCTGTTTGTCTGCAGCCTGCTTCTGGTGTTGGGGAGAGCAGGGCCACATGTCATCCAGGCATTCCTCACCAAAAACAGCTTCTTGGAACAGTTTCTCTCAAAAAAGCTCAGTTTTGCCTCTTTTCAAGTGACAGCCACGCACATTTTGGATGACACTCTAATCCTCTTCGCCCCGGTGCTCACACGACTGTGTGACACGTGGCTGCTTCTCTCGGGTGCTCTTCTTGGAGTAATCATGCTCCAGTGCAGAATTCACACAATTTTTTTTCTTTGAAAGCAAGAAATTTCAATAATTTGGAGTGTGGAATGGAAACGCCTCCCAAATTTGGGGTTGTGCTGGGTGCAGCAGTAAGGGTCCTCCGGGCACTCAGAGGATCACCCAACAGCTGTGTGAGCTGTACTCAAATTGCAGCTCCCAACTTGACTCTGGGAGCTCTGCAATGCTCCAAGCTGGGAATTTCAGCTGTTCACATGATGGTCCTGAGCTGGATAGAGAAGCCATGCCCCTGCTGGAGGTTCCACTGCTGCTTGCAAAGGCATCAGGAGCTTTCACAAGGTTTTGGGAGCTGGCGCTGGCCCTAGGTGTGTCCCCAGGGCACAGCCAAGGGCACGTGTCAGCGCCTATAGTTGGGGTCTGGTTCAGGTGGGAGTTTTTGTAGTTCTGCCCAGCTCTGATATGAAAATCCCGAAATCCAGGTCTCATCTGCTGCAGATATGGATACCAACATCAAGAACATCTAGGAAACACAGGTAGATCCTTCTTAGTCACCATGAAATTCCCTTTCCCCTCTAACTGTTGACGGGTGCCTGCTACTGCTCCACTTGTATAAAAATACTTCCCTGGTGGCTTCTCAGCACTGGAAAGGAGAAGAGGAATGTCACAACAGGAGGAAAAAGTGACACTGATCTCCCAAATGCACCAAAGTCCCACCAGACCCAGCAGCTACGGGATGGGCTCACTCATCACTGATGGTTAGGATGTTGCCACTGCCATACCTGGGAACTGGGGGACACTGTGGTCCCCAAAAAGCAAGAGGGCTGTGGGTAGAGAGCAGCCAGGCTGGGCCTGAGAGATAGGAACAGGGCAGGAAATTCTAGAGGGGAATGGAACAGGACTGTGAACCCCATAAATTAGCTCCAGGCAGGTGCAGCTCCAAGTCAGTCTGCAACAAGCAAAATCATAAGTTCCAGGGGAAAAACTGAGGATTTTTCCAGTTAAAATACAAAGAGAATGAGGAGTCCTGATACGCCCAAGTATTGAACTGTCTGAAGACTCCAAATGGGTTGAAAATCCATTTGGGGTTGGTTTTCTGCTGGTCCTTTTTCATCCCAGTCTTTTCATCCCAATCTTTTCATCCCTGGTTTAGAAGAAGCAGGCACAGAGGAACCACTAACTCCCACTCCCTGTCTTCTCAGGCACTGGTTCTCCCAACCCCCCCCGTCCTGATGCCTGGATAACTCCAGCAAACTGTACACTGTTGATGGACACACCAAAATCTCCCTGTGCCCATCGACAGAGGTGTTCAGGGGATGCTGGACCTCAGGAGCAGGACTGGAGTTCCACCCCAAGGTGCTTCCCAGGAAGGTGGCAATGGGTAAGTAGTGAGTGCTTCCCAAACAGACCACACTCACGCAGTGAGTTGCAGCTGTAGTTTTATTTCCTTTTGTGAAAAATAACAAGATTTCGAGGTGATAACACAACCCCTCCCAGGGCTCAGCTCCAGACCCTGCCCACCCCAGCACGACTGCAAGCAGGAGCAGCACCGATGAAGCAGCATCCCTGGGGCAGGATCCAGCTCCTTACCAGGACAGAGCTGGGGATGGGAGCAGGACGGGAGAATTTGGGAGGAGCTGGAGGCATTCCTGCTCCTGGATCTGGGATGGAGTGCCAGTTCCAGTCAACACCCACTGTGTTTGGTGCTGGCATCACTATGCAGGTTTCATCCCTGTGCCCCAAGGCAGCAATGGGCACTCAGTTCATCCCACAGAGATTCCCATCGTCAGCAGCTTGTGGAGGGTCTATTTCATTATTTTTTTTCTTTTTTTCCTTTTTTTAATAAAAACAGTCTTTAGGTTGACTGCTGGCAGCAGCTCTGAGCAGAAAGCACCTTCCTCCAGAGTCTGCTTCCAAAGAGTTCAGAAAGGGTCAAATATTGACCAATAATGGTTTTGGCTGCATTTGAATCTTGATTGTGGCTTCTGCAATGTACAGCGGGAAGGGGACGGGGGGGCAGAGGGGGAAACAAGGCTTTTCCCTTAGTCAGCAGGTTTGGTGACCAGGGAGAGGGGCTGCGTCTGCAGCACGGCCAGGGTGGCCGGGATGGAGCCGGGCGGGGAGGACAGGAGAGCCGTGGGGGTCACCGAGGCAAAGGGGATGGGTCTGGAGAGGAGCGAGGGCGGGCTGCCAAGGCTGGAGGAGGAGGAGGAGGAAGAGGAGGAGGAGGAAGAGGAAGAAGAGGAGGCTTTGCTGGTGAGGATGGTGGAATGCATGGCAAGCTGAGCCCTGGTCTCCGGCTTGGTGGTGAGCGAGAGTGGCTGGGCCTGTTCCGAGTGGGTGGCGGCCGGTGCGGCTGGCGAGGCCAGCGCTGCCGACGGCGTGGCGGGCGAGTCCAGCATGCTGCCGTGGGATGAGGCCGGGCTGGCACACGGCTTCTCAGCCGGCAGGTATGGCACGCACGGCTTCTTGCTCTTGGAGGGCAGGGAGCCTGGAGGGACAGCACAGTGTGAGGGCCGCAGCCCGGCGCGGGGGGAGGCAGAGCAGGGAGTACTCACTGTCTGTGTCGTGGCTTTGCTGCTGTGCCAGCTTCTCGCGCTTTCGCTTCTTTTTCTTGCCCTGGAAAAGATGATTTCGGGTTCTTCTGTGGCTTTTGGCCACCACGGGGGCCGCTGTGGTGGGCAACAGGGCTGGCAGTGCCCCAGAGCATCTGCAGGGACTTGGCACAGTCACCCACTACCAGCAGCATCCCGAACACTGACCCTCGAGCACAGCCAGCCCCCTCCCACCAGCCAGACCCCAGGAAGGGGTCAGGGGCCAGGGGCCACACGTACGTAGTTGTCCCGTGCCGACCAGGTCGGGTAGAGCTGCGAGTGCAGCTGCCGCTCCTTCCGCGCCAGCTCGTAGTACTTGGCCTGTTCCTCCCGTGACAGCGAGTGCCACTGTGGGGGAAGAGCATGCTAGAGACCCCAGAGCCACAATCGGAACCCCAAAGCCAGGCTGTGATTCCCCAAATCCACACTGGAGACCCTAGAGCCAGGCCAGATACCCCAAATGCACACCAAAAACACTGAATACACACTAGGATGCCCCGACTATGCTGGAGACCTCAAGGCCACCCCAAAGCTGGCTGGAATCCCCAAATCCACACTGCTGACCCTGAGGACCTGCTGGCCTGGGCTGCAGAGCTCCATCCCTCCCCATCCTAGTGCCACCCAGGTCACCATCACCTCCCTGGGACTCCCTGGGCTGGCAATGCCTCAGGTCTGGGGTCCGACCCATGGGGAGAAGTGAAGCCAGAGGGTCTGAGGGTTCCCTGATGGGGGGATCCCCACCCTACCCGCCGGCCCAGGATCTGGTTGATGGCAGCGCTCTCCTTCAGCGTGCACTCAGCCACCACCTTGGCCCTCATCTCCTTCATGTACAGCATGAAGGCATTGAGAGGCTTCTTGATGTGGGGTTTCTTCTCCTCCTCCTTCTTTACTGCCACGGGGGATTTCCTGGAAGGAGGGACAGAGGGTGAGGACCCCCAGGACAGTCCCCTGTCCCCACAGCCAGCCCGGCTCCCACTCACGAGCTGCCTCCAGGGCTAGTGCTGGGCTGGGAGGGCTCCTGCTTGACGATGGGTGAGACGATGGTGGGGTGTGGAATGCCCGAGGGGTGCAGCCCGTGCGTGGGCGGTGGGACCATGTGCGGAGAGAAGCGGCTGGACATCAAACTGCAGCGAAGGGAGAGGACAGCAGGGGTGGTCACCCCCACACAGGCAGCCAGAGACCCCCCTGAGAACCTCCTGGGCTGAGAGACCACCTGCCTCAACATAGTTGAGCTGGAAACCCTGAGAACATGCTGGAACCCCAAATGCACACTGGAAACCCCAAAACAATGCTAGCACCCCAATCTACCCCAGAAACCTCAAATCTACTCTGCAAACCTCAAATCCATGCTGCATTCCCCAAAGCCATGCTGGAGATGCTCAGTTCACCCAAAAGCCCTCAAATCCCTCCCCAGCTTTGAGATGGTGACACTGATCCAGCCCAAGTGATGCCCGGAGCCCATGGGATGTCCCATTCCTCCACCCTGGGGACCAGCCACGCTCTCTGGGACTATTTCAGCCGAGGAGACCATCCCGATCTCCCGGGACTGGTCTGTGCCCATACTTTGTGTGTAGTGAAGTGTCCCAAACCCCACCGCCTTCTCCAGAGTGCCCCTGAGGGTCCCTCCCCCTCCATGACCCACCTGGACATGGAGGCATTCATGGCAAGGGCAGGATATGGGTGCCGGAAACCACCAGCAGGAATGGAGTACACAGGCTGTCCTTGCCTACAAAAACATGAGTTTCAGGGGAAAAAAAGATCCCTTCCCAGTTCATGGGCACCCTTGGACTGCTCTTCAGCTGATTTCCATCTGCAAGATTCCCAAATTTTCCAGCAGTAGGGACTCCCTCCCTTCCCACCCCCCACAGGAGCCTGCAGCATCCTGCTGAGCTTGCAGGAAAAGTGGATAAAGTGGGAGGAGGTGGAGCAGGAGGAGAGTCTCAGTCAGAAGTGGGGCTCCCAGGATTCCCAGGGACCCTATGCCAGGGTCAGTCCATCCTTACTGTGGCATGAGCCAGCCCAGCGGGTGTGGGAGCTGCCCCACAGCTCCAGGTGACAGCGGGTAATAGGGGGGCAGCTCAGGGGGGTGCGGCGGCCGTGGGATTCCTATGAGGGGAAGAGGGAGCAAGGAGGGAGGTCAGAACAGGGGCACAGCAGCCTCAGAGCCCCCCGTGCCCTCCAGCACTCTTCTTCTGAGCACCCCACCTCCCTCTGAGCATCCCATTTCCCTCTCAGCATCCTCCCTTCGAGAACCCCATCTCCCTCAGCACCCAAAACCCCAGGCTGGGAAGAGCTGAAACAGCCACAGTGGAGCCTTGGGGGGATCCCCATCCCCAAACCCGACCTGTCCCTGGGCAAGGAACCCCCTGGTCCCTGGCTGCATCCCCAGCCCCCTCCCAGAGACTGGGTTGAGACCACCTGGGAGGCAGAGGCAGCACCCAATAAAGAGCCCCCCACTGCCAGCACGTTCCCCACACCATCACGTTCCCTCTGCTCTCCCCAGCCCCGCTCACCCGTCTTGGGGTCGATCTCTGGGGAGAGGTGGCCGGGCGGCGATCCCGGCGGGAAGGGCTCATTGCTGTAGGTGATGAGCGGGGTCAGCGGGTGCACGTGATGGGCGTGCTGCACCACCGGGACCTTGTTGGACTGTGGGGAGAGCGCGTGGCAGGGCACCTGTGGCACCCTCCACAAACACCCCCCGGGCAGCAGGGCAGCATCACCACGGGTGCCCCATCTTTGGAACTGTTCCAGGCAGCTTGGAGCAACCTGGTCCAGCGGAAGGTGTCCCTGCCCATGGCAGGATTGTGACACTTTGGTCTTTAGGATCCCTTCCAGGCCAATCCACTCTGGAATTCCCTGACTGCAGGATCATGGGGGTGCTGGGAACCCCCATGGGGAGGGAATGCTCTTACCAGGTGGGCGGGTGAGGGAGAGCGGCTGTCCTTCAGCGTGGCCCCGGCCGGCACGTCCAGCAGTGGCCACTTCATCTGCAGGTACTGTGGGAGGGATTGGGACAATGCCCTCCAAGAACCTTGGACACCTCTGGCCCCAAAAACCCCCTGCCCCAATATACTGCACCAGTCCTGAAACATCTCCACCAGCCCCAAATCACCCCACCCCTGGCCTCAAACACACTCTGACCCCAAAACACCCCCAGCCCCAAAGCATCCCCTGATCCCAAAACATCCCTCAGCCCCAAAGCATTCCCAACCCTGAAACATCCCACTCAGCCCCAAAACATTCCTACAGCCCTCCAAAAAACCCTATCCCCAAAACATTCCTACAGCCCTCCAAAAAACCCTATCCCCAAAACATTCCTACAGCCCTCCAAAAAAAACCCTATCCCCAAAACATTCCTACAGCCCTCCAAAAAAACCCTATCCCCAAAACATTCCTACAACCCTCCAGAAAACCCTATTCCCAAAACATTCCCAGACCCAAAACTTCCTCCCAATCCCAAAATATTCCCTAGCTCTGAAACAACCCTCTAACCCCAAAATATTCCCCGGCCTTGCCTGCATACCTAGCTGAGGACACCCTAAGCCATGGGCTGGTGGCAAAGAGGTTTTGGGGGTTTTTCTCCCTTTCTGGGTTAACATCTCACTGTGGCACTGAGGTGTCTCCTTGGCACCCTCAAGGAAAGGCACTTTGTGCAGTGTTTGGGGGGACAGAGGCATTTCCCAAAGATAGCAGGAGGGAGGGAGAGTCCCTGGAGATGCCAGGGCTTGAGAATGTGGCAATGTGGCTGGAGCAGCTGCCTGCAGGAATTTCCCAAAATACAGACCTTCCTCAGCTGAGGCAGTTGGAAGGAAAACCCAGGAGGAGATTGGGTAACGTTAACTCTTCCAGGGCTGGGGGATTGCTCCCCCCTCACACGGCCTTCTGTCATCCCCAAAGTGTCCTGTTTGTCCCCTGCAGCACCTCTGGCTGTCCTCTGTCTCCAGCATGCCCCTTGCCTCTCATCCCATCCAGCACTAGCCCTGCATCCCCGTCTGCACCTCCAGTATCCCCCCTCCATCTCCAGTATCTCCACCTGCATTTCTGATATCCTGTCCCTGTATTTCGAGTACCCCTCCCTGCATCTTCAGTCTTCTCCCTCTGCCTCCAGGAACCCTCCATCCCCAGCACTCCCTATGCCTCCACCCCCAGCATCCCCCTCCATCTCCAGCACACCTCCCAGCACCCTCCATCGTCTCCCCTCCCTGCTGGCACCCAAGGACCCCCACCCAGGGCCCCCCTGGCACAGCACAGTCCCAAAGCTGATGAGGATTCCTCATGATGCAACCATTTCCACAGCTGCTGGCACAGGGGATCCCCAAAAACCTTCACTGCCTAACCCAGGTGCCATGGGGCCACTTCCCATCCCCATCCTGGCACAGGGACACTACAGCACCACACTCCCACTGCCTCCATGGGGAGACTTTTGGCACTTTTGGACTCTTGCCAGGATAGTCCCACAGGTGCCATGACTGGATCCATCCCCTGGCAGCTGCTTGCAGGGGCCAGGAGCTGGGACACCAGAGCACGCCTGGAATGCGAGGGCCCCATGACTCCGGGCTCACCCTGACCTGCAGCCCCACATCACCTGTGAGCTCACTGTCCCCTGTGGGCTGGTCACTGCCAGCTCACTGTCACCCCAGGCTCACTGTCACCTGTGAGTTCACTGTGACCTAGCACTCCCTAGGATGAAGGAGCTGGTCCTGAAGTGGCAGCTTTGATGCACCCTCACAAAGCTGGGAGACCCACAGTGCCAGGGCAGCCAAAATGTCCCAACAGCTCCACAGCCACGCTTGCAGCCACCCTGGGGTGGCACTGGGGACCTGTCCCTAGCCAAGACCTCACACTCTGAGCACTCAGTGCTCACCCACCGTGTCCCCTGTGACCATGTCCAGGAAAGGGCCAGGAGATGCCCCCCCCACATCCCAAGGGGCTCCCTGACCCCCCCAGCCCCAGCCCCCACCCCCTCCCCATCACAAAGGGGCTTTCTGGGCTGCTCTGTAAGTGGAGAAGGCGTGAAGGGACAGGGGGAGGCGGGGAGGCGGCACAGAGGGGACAGCAGTGGGGGAAGGTTTGGGGGATAAAAGGCTGATTTTCATTTTGAGGCCATTTCAGGAGCCTGAGGAAGGGAAAGGGGAAGGGCGGCAGAGGAAGAGGGGGGACTCTTTCAAAATATACAAAGCCAGGGGAGCTGGTGAATGGTTCAGTGGTGATGTGGAAAAATGACCCCCCACACCCCTTGGCTCCAGCTGGGACACAGCCCCCACTGTCCCCCCACATGGAGGTCTGAGCTGTGAAACAGCAGCAAGAAAAAAAAAAAAAAAAAAGGAAAACAGTTGAAAATCGGTCACATTCCATAGAGATTAAAGCCAGTCCTGGGTCCTTGTTATCAGCCAATTAAAACCAGGGATAACCCCCTCCCTGCTGCAGCCCATCCCTCTGGGAGCCCCCAGACCCCAGAGCAGAAGGGGACAGGGGACCTCCTAATGTCCAATTAAGGGCATTCATGAGAGGATTTCCGCTTCTCCTTTGCACAGGGATCAATCCAGTTGTGATGATTTCCCTTGAAAAGCCCTGCCTGGGGCTGGCCTGGGGCTGCGTGTCCTGCTGTGGCACGTGCCAACATCGTGGATCCTGGTGTGGCACGTCCGGGTGGCTGCTCCGTGTCCCAGGACTGCACGTCCCAGTGTGTCACATCCTGGTGTTGTGTCCCACTATCGCATGTCCCTGGGACTGCACATCCCAGGATTGCACATCCTGGCATTCAGTGTGCTGATGTCGCAGGTCCCAGCATGGTCTGTCACGGTGTCATGTGTCCCAGCACCTCTTGTCCTGGTGTCCTGGTCCCAGGACAGTGTGTCCCAGCATTGCCATGCAGGTAAGACGTGATTTTTGAGGGAAATGGGTTTTCCAGGCTGGATGCACCATATCCAGGTGTCCCAGGATCACCCATCCCAACACTTCCCTTCCCACTGCTCCTTTTTCCAGGCTCTGCAACTCATGCCAGTGCTGCACATTCCATCATTTATCCCAATGCTCCCTGTCTCAGCACAGGCTCCTCTCTGCTGGGATCAAAGCCTCAGGCTTGGTACTCAGTGGCCTCATTTTGCAGAGGAAAGGTCTGTTTGGGACAATTTTGCCAGAGGCTCTGGGGCAGGAGCCTCTTTGCTGGCTTTTCCCTTTGCCTGCAGATGCTCCAGCCCAGAAATGATCCTGCAGGAACCACCATGGAGAAGATTCAAGTGATCCCAGCATGTGAGTGCTTCATCCCCATCCCCAAAACCCCCTAGATGAGCTGGAAGGCACCCAGGAAGATTCCCGTAAGCATCCATGCATTTAAACATCCATCCTTTTGTCCCAGGACAGGAAGTGGGGAATAGCAACCCCTAGTTGTCCATTCTCATGACAATCCCTTTTCCAGCCCAAATTCCCACGGCTTTGCAAAGTCTCCTGAGCCCCTCCAGAGACCCCCAGCCCGTTAACATAGCTGCAGGATAACAAACAAGCCTTCCCCTTTTTGCCTCTGCTTCAGCCCTTTTCCCTCAAAATTCATCCCAAAATCATGCCAGGCAAGACAGGACAGGCCAAGCATTAGGGCAGAAAATGGGGGTTTGTAGGCTGTTTAATGGAGGCCCTCAAAACCTTTGTGCAGGTGTGGCCACTGCAGCCCCATGGCATCCCAAGATCCAGATTTGAGCAGTGACACTGGCTTGTTTGGGAAAAAAATCACCCAAATTTGGCTTCAGGAGTAACAGGGAGATGGGATTAAGGAGAGAAATAGGGATTCTGGGCTCAGTGCATCATCCAGGTCCTAAAACTTTGTGCTTGGGCACAAAGAATGTGGAAAAAATCCCAAATCTGCCCTGGCAGGAGGGTCTGAGGCTGCACCCAGGGATGCAGCAGATGGGGATCATGCCAACAGGGATTGGGGGGAAGCCCCAAACCAGGGAAAAAACGGGTGGAGGAAGGGGGGGAAAGGACAGGGGAAAGTAGGGACCTGGTCTCTCATCCTCCTGAGCCACAATGGGGTGTCCTTCACACCCCAACAAATCACCCCAATTCTAAAAATCAGGGAGAAAACCCAGGAGCATCCCAGCCCCACAGAGCCCATCACTCATCCCACAACCTTGCACTGCAGCTGCTGCGTTCTGCTTCCCTGGGATAACTGGGAAGGGAGAAATCCCAGTTACAGTGGGATTTACAGCCCAGGGAATGAGACATAAATCTCTCCCCCACCCCCACCATCCATCTGCTTCCCAGCCAAATAATCTCCTCCAGATGTTGCCCATGAACACCAGGATGACAAATTCCAGCCAGGAGACTTTTGGGAGGGTCTCCTGCATCCCCACATCCCAGGGAGAACCCCAAAAATTCCTGGTAAGGGTTATTTTCCCATCAGGATTTAGGGTTTCCAAAGGGCTATACGAGGGTGATGCAGGAGACATCACCATGTCCCCTTTTGGCATTTTTTGGGTGACACTGGCCAGGCAAAGGGTGTCCCAGGTGGGGTCAAGGATTTTGGGGAATGAGGGTTTGTGACACTGTAACAACAGATGTTTGCCCATTCCCGTAACACACCCAGAGATACCAGATGGGAAATGCTAGTGGGGCTGGGATGGGAAGGTGGAAAAAGTGGCTGGGAGACGAAAAATAAGTAAAAACACTCCTCCATTTGGGATGAGCTTGGAGTGGTGGCACTTGTGCAGCCTCATCTCCACCCACAGGTCCCATGTCCCCACCCTGAGGACACCGGTGGCATCTGCTGAAGAACTCGGTCCCAGATCTGCCAAGGAAGGCGGGAGAGGAAAGGCAAGATGGGAGGGATAGGAGGCAGCGGGATGAGGCTGGAGCACTGCCAGGACACCAGTCAGAACAGAGCCTCAGCCCAGAGCGGCCCTGGCACCAGGACACCCAACACGTGGGTGCCCTGAGCACCCCAAGCTTCCCTCACCCATGGGTGCCCCAAGCACACTCCCCCCACAGAGGACCTGAACATTCCTTTCCCCTGCGTGACTCGAGCATCCCACGGACACCCCAAGCTTTCCCCACCCATGGGTGCCCCAAGTACGCTTCGCCTTTGAATGCCCCTGGCACACACTGGCCATGGGGCACGACCCCACTCCCTGCCCCCTCCTCCCTGTCCCCAAACCCAGTGGCCCTGAATCCTGCTGCTGCCCCGAGGCTTTTGTCTGCAGCTCCCAGCCCCAGCCTCAATGGATCCATTCATGTCCCTGCATCCACGGGAGATCCCAGCGGGAGCAGCAGGCTCAGACTGCCCCGGCACCAACAACTCCTCACAGCATCCTTCAGCGGGTGCTGCAGCACCCATGGGACACCAGCACTGCCCGGTCCCCATCCTGCCACCTCACCTGCCCTCTGCCAGAGCCCTGAGCAGTGTCCCCAGGGCTCCGGGACCCCAAAGGCTCCTGGATTCCCAGGGTGAACGCACAGGGTGAAATCGTTGCCAGAAAACAACAGAAAGAAGAGGCAAGCTGGGAAGGGGCACATCACTCCCTTCCCCTCCTCCTCGGACAATCTTCGCACACTCCATCCCCCTTTCCCCCCCCATCTCCGAGAGACGGAACACAACACCCGATCCCGGTCCCGACCCCTTCTTCCCTTATCCCTCCTCTTCCTCCATCCAGGATGCACCGGGCACTTCCCCCCGGGTTCCTCTTCCCTCCCAAGCTCCCGCCAGCGACTTCAAGGAAGGAAAACTAATGAAAAGCAGCTGCTGGGAATTCCAGAAGGATGATGAATGCGCCTCAGTCCCGAAACAATCCCAGGGCTGAGCAGAGGCGCCCCGAGCACTTACTTCATCGCTTTAATTTGGGAATCGTGTTAGAAAAGGAGGGAGGAGGGAGATTTGGGGGGTGGGGGGAGTGGAAACCTCCTGTAGGTCTACAAACTCCGCCCGCAGGGTAATTAGCCGAAGAGCATAATTAAGGAGCGGGATAAAGGGGCCATTGTGTGCGGCAGCTCTGCAGAGCAGGCGGGAGAGTCTGGGAGTAGGGAAACTGAGGCACGGGGAGGGCTGAGAGCCGGGAGAACTGGAACAACCCAGCAGCTGCACAGAGCAACACGGACAAGCCAAAAAAGTGCGAAAAAATAGGATTTTTCCTTAATATTTTCCAAATGGGGAAGGAAGGCAGCATTGATGAGGGGAAAATTCCAAATAAACCAGAAAATCACGAATTAGTGCAGGAGGAAGAAGGAACTCTCGTGGTCCGAGGATGCTGAGCATCAAGTGAGCCCCCACGCCGGAAAAATTCCCCCATTCCAATACCTCCATCCGCATCCCAATGCCAAAACCCTCCACGCTCTGCCAGAACTGCCAGCAAGACCCGCCCGGTTTTTGGAGCAACCCTTTTTCCTGCCAAAAATCTGTATTTTAATCATTTTCTTTGGCAGCAGCGCAGTTAAGGATCTATTTTCTTTAGGAAACAGATACGGCTCTGTATCCTCGGGAATTCATCGCAGGAACGGCGCAAAGAAAAGCCAGAATAAGCCCAGGTTATGGATTTTTCTCTCATTTATTTTGAGATCGCAGTCTGCCGAGGCACATTAATTACATCGAGGTGCATTAATTACACCGGCATGGCATCAGGAGAGCTGTTTGGATGGAATTCCATGCCTGAGGAAGGTTTGGATTTATTTAAATCCTCGCCTCCAGACTCGAATTCCTGGGGTTAAACTGGTTTTTTTTTGGGAATAATGCCAATCCTGTGCATGGTCTTGGCTTCAATGCTCCGGCAATGCCATGCCTGGTTCCCATCCACTTCCCAAGCAGGAGAAAGATGCTGGGATGAGATTTTACCCCAGTATGGATCTGTCTCATTCTGGATTTGGGATAAAATCCATCAACTCCACACGATCCTGATGGAATGGACCTGGCATCATGGCAAGAGGGATTTGCGTCCATCCAGCTCATGCATATCCAGAGCATTTCCTTTCCATCCCACCTTGGAGATCTTTGTGTTGTTGGGAATGATCCCAAGGAGCCAAACACAGCCTCATGGGTCCCCAATTCCTGATTCTCCAAGAGGAAATCCAGGCAAAAACGCTGCTCCAAACAGCAATGCCATCATTAGATTCCAACAAATTCCTTCACCATCAGAGCAGAGCCCCCAGAAAACTCCCTGGACAGAAATTGCGAGGAAAGTGATACTGGGGACCACGGACACTTCCCAAATTCCAGGATCCCATTTGGAAATAACCCAGGAGCAAAGTGAATTCACCCAGATTGAAGAGCAGGAGCATCCATCCATAGGTGCTTGGTGGGTTGGCATAGGGATGGGACTCCTTGTTTGGAGTAACCAGATTCCTAAATATTTCCTAGATTTCCATAGACATTCCAGATTTCTAAAGATTTTGGAGTGGAGAAATGCAGAAGCACTTCTTTCCTGCCTGGTATTCCAGAAAAAAGTCCTCCAGTTGTTTGGCTAGCCCTGGCATCTGCAGACTCATCCATCCCCAGGGTCCACCACTGTCCTGACCACCTCCTCAGAGCATTTCCCAGCCATGGAGATTATCTGGGGTTTGGGTTTCTTCTCTCAAAATCTTTCTTTTCCATGCAGTTTAATCCACAGCACCTGGCTGCAACATCTGAGGCTGGATGCCATGGCCACCGGGATGGCTGGATCCTGCAGATCAGTTTATTTCCTCCAATGCTGGGGCAAAAAAAGAAGGAAACAAGAAAAAGATGGCTCCGAAGGCAGCCTGTGCCTCCTGCCACCCTGGTGTTCCACATGTCCAAGCTCATCCAGAACCTCCGGGATGAGGGTGGGAGGTGGGTTTGGCAAGCTCAGTGCCTTCAGACGATGCTGCATGTGGGGATGCTGCACCCAGCTGGATCCAGAAGGGATTGGGAAACTGCTTCCAGCAGAGGATTGGGAAGGCTGTGCCTGGATATATCCGGTAGGGGACCAGGGATGCTGTGTCCAGATCGGTCTGGTACAGGATCAAGGACTCTGTTCCCAGATGGTTGCGGTATGGGATTGAAGAGACTGAGCCTGGATGGATTCAGTATCAGATCCAGGATGCTGTGCCCAGATGGATTTAATATGGGATCAGGGATGCTGTGCCTGGATGGATCAGGAACAGGATCAGTGACGCGGAGCCTGGATCCAATACGAGATCAAGCATGTTGTGCCCAGCAGGATCTGGTTTGGGACTGAGGATGCTGCACCCAAAAGGATCCAGTACAGGATCAAAGATGCTGTGCCTGGCTGGATCCAGACCAGGATCAAGGATGCTCTGTCCTGCCGCTTTCTGTTACAGATGTAACAGAAGGATGTTGAGCCTTGCTGGATGTGGTACAGGATCAGAGATGCTGTACCCAAACAGATCCAATATGGGATCAGGGACACTGTGCCTATCCCGCTGCACTAGGCATGATGACATCCTGGGATCTGCGGGATCCCTGTGCTGCCATGCCATGGCAGCTCATGGAAGGGGGCTTGGTGATGGGCACAGAGCTCGGCTGCTCTCTGTTCATGTCTGCCCGTGAGATCCAGCAGGGCCTCACCTAGTGGCATCAAAACTGACCCAACTCACCCCCAGCATCCCCAGTTGCCCCACACACAACCCTCACTAACGTGGCTCCATGCAGAGGCCCCAGTCCGTCAGAATTCAGCCCCAATACATGCTTTTCCAACCCCACTCATCTCTCTAAAACATCCGGAGGTGACACCCCCTCCAGCCCGCTAATTAATCCCCTTACTGGGATTCATTAAATCATCGTTAGCGGCTGCTTGTGACGGATCCCAACCCCAATCCCTTCTCATTATCCCAAATTCCTTGGCAGTGTTTGGCACCGAGGTCAGTCCTTCTTCATCCCCCAAACCTCATAATCCCAAGAGTGACAAATTTGGAATACAACCTTTATCCAGCTGCCGGCAAAATACCGAGATAATTAGCTTATCTGCCCTCCCCATCCCGGGATTTGCACTTCACGGCCACTCCAACCAGTTGCTTCCAGGAAAGCAAAAGTAGAAAAACCTGAAATATGGAAAACTCTCCACGCGGACCAACTGGATTCTGGATTTCAAACCATTATAAATGCCACAATATTGTTATCCCATATACATTCAATATGGGAACGGAGTTCCCTATGGATCCGGAGAAATAATACGTGGAAAAGCATCACTGGAGCGAGAAATACACCTGGACAATCAGGAGTGAGGTGCGGGTACCACCAGCGGGTCAGCATCCCTCTCGATGGCTCAGGACCCTCCCGAGGGTTGAGAATTCCCTCGTCCCTCGGGGGGGGGGGGGGGAAAGGGGGGAAGCGCTGAGACTTCCTCCCAGGATGGCACTGTAGGGCCACATAGGGAACACCTTACGTTCCTAAAATACCTTTACATCCCTGAAATTACTTTACGATGCTGCCCAAGAAGTTCAGTGGGATGGTTCGGGGGTCGAGGGACCCTGCTGAGGGGAGGGGGTCGCGCCCCCTCTCTTCCCCCTCCCCCCCAGTTCTCGCTCAATTTGCTTCATCACTTCTCCCCCCGAGGCCAATGTTGGCCCATTAACGGCTTTAAAACCCTTTTAAATGAGAAAAGCGGCAGCTCAGGGTCAGGTTTCGGGGCGGGTCCCCCAGAGTAAAGCCCCCCCAAACTTCCGCCACCCCCCCCCCCCCCGCAAAGGGGCAAAGTGAACCAAAAATAAAGGAAATAAACCGATTTTCTTAGGGTTTTTCTTTAGCATCATGCGATCTCTTTCCTGCAGGACAGGCTATGAGACTTAGGGGGGCCTGAGCACCCGCAAAAGGTGAGGAGAGGCTGGGGGGTTAGGGAGGGTCCGAGAGGGCACTTACGGTGCGGGCTCCGCCTGGGGAGAGGGCTCCATTGGCGAGGTAGGGGCTGCCCAGCTCAGGGAGCATCAGGAAGGGGTAGCCGGGATAGGGAGGGCCCTTAAAAAAACCCCCGTCTTGTCGTCTGACCACTGGGGAGAGAAGGAAGGCGGGGGGATCAGGAGGAGGAGGACAAGGCTGAGTGCATGGGGGGCCCGGGGAAGTCCCTCTGGGGATACCCAAGCCCCTTGGGGGAGGTCCCTGGTCCTTCTGGGGGTCTCCACTTGGGGGAGGCTGCTCAAGTAATTTTGTGGGAGTCCTTGGTTCTCGTGGAGGGTGATCCGCATTTACGGGGCGTGGGTGGGTTCCTCTCGGGATGCCCATGTCGCCTGGGGGGAATCCTTAATTTTCTAGGAGTTCCCACTTGAGGGGCACCTGGGTATATTCCTCTGGGGGTGTGCAAGTCCTTTAGGGGGATCTGTTGGGGCATCCCTGCTGGGGAGGGGCCCGGACAGGTCCCTCTGGGGTGTCCGAGTCTCTTGGGGGTGTTCTTGAATCTTCCGGGGAGTGCGGTCCCCACGGGAGGGGGATCTCAGCTGTACGGGGGAAGTCCCGGGGAGCGGCGGGTCCCGGGGCTCATCACTCCCCGAAAGGACCCAGCCGTGGGGGTGTCCCGAGCCCGGCTGCTCCGTGGAGCCACGGGGGGCACCCATCCATCGGTGGGGAAGCAACCGGAGCCGGTTACTGGCGCGGGGGGGCGGGAGAGGGGTCACGACGGGAGGGCAGAGACGGGGGCCAGACACGGGGAGCTGAACTGGGGGACACGGCGGATGGACACACGGGGGGGCGAGGACACGAGGGTGAGGACATGGAGAGGGGAATTGGGGGAGCGGGGGGGGGGGGTTTGAGGACACCAGGGAGAGGAACACGGCGGGTGGGATACGGGGGGGACACACACGGGGGGTGAGGACACGACTGTGAGAGACACCATGCGGAGAACTGCAGGACACGGGAGGGGAGACGGAGGGGCACACAAGGGGTCCCGCCCGCAGCCGGGGGCGGAAACAAAGAAGTTGGGAAGTGACGGCCAGTCCCGGGGGATGTGGAGGGGAGCAGGGGGGCGCCGGGAGCGGGGGTCCGGTACCTTCTGCCAGAGAGTCCCGCGGCTTCTGGAAACTTTCCCGGGGCGGCGGGGGCCCCTCCGCCTGCGGGGAGAGGCGGTGAGCGGAGCGGGGCCGGGCGGGGGGCGCCTCCCCCCGGCTCCCCGCCGTCCCTCGCCTCACCTCGGGGCCGGGGCCGACTACGGGGCCGGGGACCCCCCGGTTCTCGGTCTCGCTGACCAGCGAGGACTTGAGCTCGTCTAGGTCCCCGTGGGCCGAGCCGCGCCCCGCGCCCTTGTCCTGCTCCTCGCCCTCGTCCTGGAAGGCGATGAGCTCGTCGGGGGCCCCCAAGTCGTCTCCCCCCGTCGGTTCCAGCTGCGGCATCGTGGGGTCCCGCCCCGGCCCCGCCGGGCCCCGCCGCCGCCGCCGCCACCGCCCGGAGGGTCGGGAATGCGCGGGGCGGCGGGGCGGGGAGGAGCCGGGATGCAAACCGACACCGGGGGCCGGGCAGGGGCTCGCACCGCCCCGCCGGGCCCGCACCGCTCCGCACTGCTCCTGCCGCCGGCTCCGCACCGGCCCCGCCGGCGGAGCGGCCCCGCTGCCCACGGGGCGCCCACGGGGCGACGCTCGGTCCCTCCGCGTCCGGGGCTCCCTGCAAGTTCGGGGAGCCCCGTCCTGTTCCGGCTCTCCCCATCCCGTCCGTGCCGTCCTCATCCCATCCAGGGTTCCTCCACCTTTTCCAGGATGCCCCAGCTGGGGTCGCCCCGTCCCATGCAGGGTGTCACCTCCCATCCGAGCGTTTCCGTTCCACCCGTGGTCTCCCCATTCCATACGGAGTGACACTTCTGACACATCTGAGTGTTCTCAGCTTACCCACTGTCTCCCCCATTCCGTCCGTGTGCCTCCCACCCTGCCCTAGTCTCCCCATCATGCCCTAAGTCCCCTCATCCGTCCCAGGGTGTCCCCTCCCATCTGGGTGCCCCCATCCCATTCAGTTGTCTCCACCCTCCCTGAGTGCCCCCATCCTACCCAGGGTGCCCCTCACTCCACCATTCCTGTCCTGCCAGGGTGCATGTATCGCATTTGTGTGTTTCCATGTATCAGGAGAGCCCACATGTCACTAGGGAGACCTTGGCTTGCCACGGTGTCCCTGTCCCACCCATGTGTTTCACAACACCAGAGCGACCCCAGTACACCCCAGTGCCCCTGCCCCTACCCTAGAGAATACTCAGAGGGAGATGCCCATCCCTCCCCACACTGGAAGCAGGGTACTGCCATGATGGGACCTGCCAGCCTGCAGGATAGAGTCCTCTTAAAAACCTTTTTCCACTTTTTTTTTTTTTTTTTTACAGGGCGGGCTTGTTCCCCCATGACAGGCACTTGCAGGGCTGGTGGGGTGGCACCAAAGGGGGTTTAATCCACCATATCCAAACCATTGTCTTTGTCCCATCCCATCACCCACAGCCTGACCGTGAACCCCAATCTCCAGCCATCTCCAGCCCCCAAACCCCTGGGGCCACCACCCGCCATACCCCACCCCCCCCCCCCGGCAGCCCCTTGCTCTGCGCCACAAAGGTTCTTCAGTTGCTTTGCCTGAAATACTTCATGAAAAGGCTTTTGTATCATCGAAATCGCTGGTGACCCCAGTCCCCCCTGCCCAAGATTCCCAAGGAAAAGCAGGAGGCAGCTGCGGGGGGTCGTGCCGGCTGGCCCTTCCCCACTCTCAGCCCTCCAGATGTTTTATTGCCCTGTGTTTAATTAACATTTCCAGCCACGTGCTGAATGGGAAGTTCACATCTGCCCCTTCCCAGACAGCTCCTTGTTTAGGGGTACATGTCCAGGGGTCTGTGTGAGTCCCAGGATGCTAAAAAATGTAAATAATCCCCTTATGCATTATTTTTGCCCATATTTCCCATAAATAACATGGGACGAATCCTCAAGGTGTGAGGAGGTGGCTGGTTCCCAACAGGGGACGTGAAGAGTGAACATCCCATGCCACCCAGCACTCCCCAGGTGCCCCAAAACTTTGCGCTTGTATGACTTCCTAAATCATAAAGAAGGCACTGGTAGCCCTGCAGTTTTGGGGTGTTTCCCAACATTTTTGTAGGTCCTATAAACACAGGAGAGCCTCCTCAATGGGTTTCATCAACCAGGAGGTGACATCTGGTGTTCTTGGGGTGATGATCAGATGAATAGATGGGGGATCCATGGGATGGAGGGGATGAGGGGTGTAAGGTGGGACCATCTGACACCCCAGGATCTTCAGCCACCATGGGACCCTCAACCACCCCAGGACCTTCCACTGTTCCTTTACCTTGGTCACTCCAGGAAGTCCGGATTTGGGACCCTCAGGTACCCCAGGACCCAGCACACACCCCATGACCTTTGGCCACTCTGGGACTCTTGAACACCCCAGGACTCTCAGCCACCCCCAGAACCCTTGGACAACCTGGGACCCTCAGGTACCCCAGGACCTACAGCAACCCCGGGACTTCTAAGTGCCTCAGGACCCTTGAACCCTGAAGCCAGAAGCCCCAAGGAGACAAATCCTGACAGAGCACTGGAACCTTCGCTATCTCTGGGGACAAACTGGGGGCCTGGAGGGGCTCATTAAACCCCACCTTACCCTCCCGGGGCAGGGAGAGCTCGGGGCCCCGTTATTTTCCCGATGAGTTAAGGTGGTGGGTCATGGGGGAGTTGGTCCCCCCGTGGCCCCTGAGTCCGCAGGGGTGGGGGTGAGACGCTGCAGGAGTTTTGGGGGAACCCCCCATCTCCGCGTCCTTGTTGCTCTCCCAACTTTAGTCTGGAGACCCCGAATGTGGAGGAAGGCTCAAGGGAGAAAAAGGGGACCCGATGGAGGGCCACCCCGAAATCCTCCGAGCAACCCTTCCCCACGCGGTGGCGGCGCGGTGCCAGCCAGATGGTGGGGGAACAATGAGCTGCTAATGTCCCATTAACTCATTCTGGGGACACCACCGGGTGAGGTCCCTGTCCCTCCCCCGGACCTATCCCTCCGCCTCTGGTCACCCCCTGTGTCCCCCCAGGCCGCCTCCTTCCCCCAAGAAAACCTCTTCGGGAGAGCCATCACCATGGAGGGGTGAGGGGCAGATTTTGGATAATTTGGGCGAAAATTGAGACGCATTTACACCCCAAAAATCTCCAGGCTCCGAACTGCTTCGATACCCGCAAATGTCCGTGATGTGCCCCCCGACTCAAGTCGGGAAATGAGGGGAATCCCCGGAAATGCCGATTTTCTCCACCCAGGAGCTGCGTTTGGGGCGTAGGGGGCTGGGGAGGACTATGGGGAGGACTATGGGGGCGTAGGGGACTGGGGATGTGGGCACTGTCGGGGCTGTCCTGGCGCAGACAACCCCAAGGACTGGGAGTCTCCCAGAGCAGCCCGGGATGGGGGTCCCTGAAAACTGCCCTTGGAGTGCGTGACCCCGAGAACCCCCATTGCGTGGGAGTCTGCGAAAAGTGATCTGGCACGGGGGACCCCGGGAACGGGGCCCTCAGGAGTCATCCTGGGATGGGGAAGCCCCCGAACCGCCGCGGGGTGGGGATCCCCGAGAGCCGCTCTGGGATACAGGACCCCAAAGAACACCCGGGGGGGGGGATGTCTGTGAGAGTCACCGAGCACGGGGGGCAGGGGCGGGGGCTATCGGCGGGGGCGCGGCCTGGCTGTTCGAAGGGGCGGTCTCCCTGCCGGGAGCAGTCTCCCTGCCAGGGTCTGTTATCGGGGGAGCGGTCTCGCTGCCGGGGCTGATCTCTCTCCCTGCCAGGGTCTGTTATCAGGGGAGCGGTCTCGCTGCCGGGGCTGATCTCTCTCCCTGCTAGGGTCTGTTATCGGGGGAGCGATTTCGCTGCCGGGGGGGGGATCTCTGTCCCTGTCGGGGTCTGTTATCGGGGGAGCGGTCTCGCTGCTGGGGGTGATCTCTGTCCCTATCGGGGTCTGTTATTGATGGGAGGGGTCCCATATTCGGGTGGGTGGTCTCTCTGTGGCGGGCGGGCTCCCTGTCGGGGGCGTGGTCCAGCATCCCGCGGGCGGGGCCCTGCGGGGCGGGGCGGGCGCTTCCGGGGCGGGGCGGCGGTGCCGGTGCCGCGGGCGGGCCCGGGGCGGGCCCGAGGCGGGGCCGGGCGGGGGCGGGCCCGGGGGTGAGGCCGGTAGCACCGGCGGGGCGGTGCCGGCGGTGCCGGCGGGCGGAGCGGGCGCGGTCATGGCGCTGAACCTGGCCAAGAACGGGCGGGCGCTGCAGGAGGCCTACGGGAGCGTGGTTGCCGCGGGGAGCGCCACGGACTGGTGAGGGAGGGTCGGCGGGGGCCGGGGGTCGGTGATTGGGGATGCGGGCGGGGCAGGAGGGGGATGGGGATGGGGGAGGATGGGGAGCTGGGGGAGGGGGGGCCGTGGAGTGTTCGGAGGAATGTGGGTGTTTGGGGTGGGGGATGGGGTGTGGGGGGAATCCAAGGAGATGGGGGGGCGATGGAGGGGTGGGAGTGGAATGGGGATAGGGGCGGGTGGAGGGCCTGGGCTGAGCCAGTGACTGGGGGGGATATGGGGTGGCAGGGGTCAGAGTGTGGGGGTGTTTGGGGGGATGTGGGGTGTATAGAGGGAATCAGGGGTGTGGGGTGGATGAGGGGTGAGGGGCGATCGGCGGTGGGCTGTTTGAGAGGATCAGGGGATGTCATGGGAGATCAGTAAGTCCCTGGGCTGTGGGGTGGCAGGTCCCCCTGCACCTCAGAAGGTGTCAGGGATGTGTGAATGCCCCAGATGAGCACTGTGCTAAAAATCCCATTTCTGCCTGAATTATAGGGCTCTGTTCACCTATGAAGGCAACAGCAATGACCTGCGAGTGGCTGGCTCCGGAGGTGAGGATTTTGGGGACCATCCCCCTGTTTCCATGGCGTCCATGGCTCTGGGGGGCTTCCAGGGCTCATCTCACTGTACCTTCCTGGGATGTCAGGGGGGTTTTAATCCCTGAGAGTGTTTTGGGGGTGCCTTGGGTGATGGGACAAGGGTGGGAGCTGTTGTCAGGGTGTCCAGTGTGATTTTGGAGTGAGGAATCTGGAGCAGAGTCTCACTGGCAGCTCTGCTTCTCCTTTCCTTTCCAAAGGATCCCAAGTTTGGTTCCTGGCAACTCTTTGCATCTCTGAAGTATTTTAGATCCCGGATTTAGGCAGGACCATGTGGTACTCCAAAGCCAGTCACGCAGCCACGGCTTCCTACTCAATGCTCTTAAAGTCCTTCACGACCAATTCCCTTCTTCCCACAATTTTTTAATTTATTTTCTGCCTGACTGGTGATTCTTATCCAAACACTTCTGGCTGGGAAGCTGAAGCCTTCAGGAAGCAGTGCATCCAGGCGGGTTTCCCTACCCTCGGAATTTGCATCCTCTCATCCCTCCTCAGCTTCTTCCTTAATTTCCAAGTGTTTTTCCCAGCCTGTGGAGCTCTGTGTAATTTTCTGTGATGCTTCACAGGATCTGGTGGAGCCCTTGGAGCCAGGGCTTTGGTGCTGAGGAATTTTGTTAAAGAAAGCTCTTGTTGAGTCACAAACAAGAGTTTTGGGGAGCTGCAGAGGGTGTGCCCTGAGCTCCCTGCAGATCCCTGCTTCCCCCAGCATTGCTATCATGTTCCAGCCCTCACAACCAACTTCAGGCTTCCAACCTTCAATTTCCTTGCTGGGTTTGGAGCCAAATTTAGAGCCAAATCATAAATATTTAATAGGGAGAAGGAAATGATCCAGGTGATGCTGCAGAGCAGAGCAAGCTGTGTTGGTCTTTGTTACTCCTGCCAGGGATGATAAGGACCATTGGCTCTTTTCCCACTTTTCAGGGCTCAGATAACCCAGCACAGGAGGAACTGTGGTCTGGGGGAATATTTTTGTGATGAGAGCATGCATTTTTGGTGGTTTTCCTCCTTTCCTGGTAGTTATTGGTGTAGCGAGAGCAATGCTGTTCCCTTTCCATTGCCCCTGCCTGAGCCCTGTATGGGATTTTCCCTCTGGGATTCACTCCCAAGTCCTCAAACCAGCACTGAGACCATTCTAGGTGGGTGTAACAGGAAGGGAGGCATTGAGGCAGGAGTTTTCCCATGGTGGACTAGCAGGACTTTTCCCCATGTGACCCTTTTGGTTCCTTCTCTACTTCCTATCTTGCAAAGCAGGAACAAGGCTCAGCCAGTTCCTCTGCCATTTCTCAGCACCATTCCCACCCTCACTGAGGTGTTTCTGAGCATGGTTTTGTGCAGGAACCTATGGGAAAACTGACAGCTGCCTGCTCTCATTAAAGCTTCTAAGTGATTAGGGAGTGCGAGCAACTCTTTTCCCTTCTCTGTCATGCCTGCGCTTGGTTGCAGATCTAGGATCTTTCCATATGGGGTTTGTGAAGGCCTGAGGAAGAGGAACTGAGTGATGAGGGCTGCTGGGCATGGGGGTGGGTGAGAAAAGGCTGGGGCTTGGCTCCCAAATAGTCATGTGGATGATAAATGATCAGGTTATGTGTTTACAGAGTAAACACAGGGATCTGAGACATTCATGAGATACAACAACTCCACATCTAATGGGGAAAATCTCCAGGGAATACAGAGCTGGGATGAGTTTGGCTGTTCCCACCACATGTCCATGAGCTGGACTCACCCCCTCTCCTTCCTCCTGGGACAGATGGGGGCCTGGAGGAGATGGTGGAGGAGCTCAACAGTGGGAAGGTGATGTACGGCTTCTGCCGTGTGAAGGATCCCAACTCTGGGCTGCCCAAGTATGTCCTCGTCAACTGGGTGAGTGGGGACAGACCTTAACTGGGTGGGAGCTGGGGCCCCTCTGCCATGGAGCCAGGCTCTGCCATGGAGGGCAGGGAGTGTCCAGCTGGGAGAAGAGAGGGCTCCAGGGAGACCTCAGAGCCCCTTGCAGTGCCTTGAGGGGCTCCAGGAGAGCTGGAGAGAGACTCAGGCTCAGATCCAGGTGCGGCTGCAATGAATCCACCCTGGAGGGGCTTGGGTGAGCCAGTGCTGGTGGTGTCTCGTTGCAGACGGGTGAAGGTGTCAATGACATGCGGAAAGGAGCCTGCGCCAACCACGTCAGCACTGTGGCCAACTTCTTAAAGGTCTGATCTCCCTCATATCCTCCCTCAGGAAGTCATTGAATGGTTTGGGTTGGAGGGACCTTAGACTATCCAGTTCTACCCCCGTGCCGTGGTCAGGGACGTCTTCCAGTAGACCAGCTTGCCCTGGATATTTTCTCCTTCTCACCCGAATCCTTTTCCTTCCCCTTGGGAGCTCTGGGAGCACAGACAGGACCTGCCAGAGCAGGATGGTGGAGGGGTCCCAGAATAACCCCCTCACCCCTGTCCTGGTTCCTCCTTCTCAGGGGGCTCATGTCACCATCAATGCCCGGGCAGAGGAAGATGTGGAGCCTGAACTCATCATGGAGAAGGTGGCCAAGGCCTCCGGGGCCAACTACAGCTTCCACAAGGAGAGCATCAAGTTCCAGGACTCCGGACCCCAGGCTCCCGTGGTGAGCTAAATCAGTGAGGGCTTTTGGGTGCCTCTGGGTGGGGGGAAGGTCTGGGACCACTATCATCCCATGATGTAAGGGGCACCCTGGCCATTTACATGTCTGTGGAATGTTCAGGCTGGAGAAGGGAATGGTCCAGAGAGAACTTAGGTCCCCTTCCAGTACCCAAAGGGGCTCCAAGTGAGCTAGAGAAAGACTTTGCACCAGGGCACAGAGTAACAGGACAAGGGGGAATGGCATCCCACTGCCAGAGGGCAGGTTTGAAGCATGGAATCACGGCTTGAGTTGGAGGGACCTTAAAGCCCATCCAGTCCCACCCCCTGCCATGGGCAGGGACACCTCCCTCTGTCTCAGGGTGTCCCAAGCTTGTCCAACCTGGCTTTGGACACTTCCAGGGATCCAGGGGCAGTAACCTGTGCCAGGGCCAGCAATTCCCTATTTTTGGCAACGTGCACATCGCTGGCCTCACCCAGCCCTCCTTTAATTTGTAAGGCAAAGCATCAGGTTATAGCAACTTCTAAAAGAAGTCCCAGACTGTGCTGACTTGGGCTGATTTTTGACAAAAGTACAAGAAAGATGATTTTTCTGTGGCTTCCTCAGGGCTCTGTGTACCAGAAGACGAATGCAATGTCTGAAATCAAGCGGGTAAATAAGGATAATTTCTGGGCCAAAGCAGAGGTGAGTGAACGCGTGCCTCGGAGCACAAAGTATTTCGATTTAGCTGGAGATTATTCTCCATATGCTTATTCCCTGTCTGGGAACTGGGGAGTCCTACCTGGAATCAGGGATCAAAAGCTCAGGGAAGTGCAGAGCTACTGCCTCGGGGTGCTCAGAGAGGAGGGTCTGAGTATTGAAGGGGAAGGTGCTCAGGGCTGCTTGGGTGGGCTCAGGGAGAGAGGGCTGGGATGCACCTTGGCTCTTCTGGCAGACAGCTGGGCTGCATCCCAGCTCTCAGCAAATCCCAGTTGCGTGAGGAAACTGGTTTTTGACCTCTCTGAGGGCTGCTCCTTGTTTCCTTCCCTTTCACGTTGTGTTTTATGGGGTTAAGCAATAACATGTGAACCTTCTGACTGGCTAAATGCCCTGGAATCCATCACAAGCCCCAGGATCCACTGTGTGCCCTGGGATATGCCATGTCCCCTGGGACCTGCTGTGTGCCCCAGGATGCAGAGGGCCAGGGGGTTCTGAGCGCTGGTAGTCTGACCCCCACCCCTCTGAGACCAGGAAGCCCAAGCTCTGTGCCCATCTGCCCTCAGAAGGATGAGGAGAACCGTCGGCTGGAGGAGAAGAGGAGGGCAGAGGAGGAGCGGCAGCGGCTGGAGCGGGAGTGGCGGGAGCGGGAGCTGCAGGAGGCGGCAGGGCGGGAGCAGATGTTTAAAGCCAGATCCTGTGAAATCGAAGCCCAGAAGTGAGTGGGGTTTTGCAAATGATTCCTAGAGCCCATCCTGCTCTCTGGGATTCCTGTGATGCTGCCTGTCCCTGTCACTACCTCTCTGAGCTGCCCCCACTTCAGCAGAGTTTATTCCTTAGGAAGTGGTGGATCACGTTCATGCATTTCCCACTGCTGGAATTCCTGCAGTCTCAGGAAATCTTCTTTAAGAGAAGAGCTATGAGGGGATCCTGCTCCAGCTGTGGAGGGCACATCTCCCTGGCTAACCCCCAAGGAGCTTGGCTGCTTGTCCAGCATCATCCCTGAGTCTCCCTGCCCATAGATCCTGCTCCAGGACTACTCCCCCTTTTGCTTCCCAAACTCTTGCCTGGCATCCATGGCCCCTGTTTTCGGGGTGTCAGAGGTCCAGGGAGCTCTAAGCCCCACAGGGACCACTTCAGGGAAATCTGCCCAGCTCCCATATCAAGATGCTCATGTCCATATCCCCAAGGAAGAGATTTCCCTGGAATGATCTCACTGTTTGGAGCAGCTCCTGCCCCTCAAGTGCTCCTCTCTTCAAGGGTGACCTGTAGCACCTTGTCAGCCCTGAAGTGAGGGGAGGCATTACCAAAGTGAGGGATGGCCTTCATATGATATTCCCAGGGACCTGAAATAGTGGGGTGAAGTCTCAAATCCTCAGTTTTAACGATTTTTTCCCTGCAGGAGACTCCAGCAGCAACCAGAGGCTGAGAACAGGGACAGGGAGCAGCACCAATGGGTGAGGTCTGGTGTTGGCCCCCGGCGAGGTTTATCCATGGTGGAGGGGACAGGGACCTGGGACAGGGCAAGTGGAAATGGACTCAAGTTGCACAGGGGAGGTTTAAGTTGGATACTGGGAAAATTCCTTCATGGAAAGGGTTGTCCAGCTCTGGCACAGCTCCCCAGGGCAGTGCTGGCATCCCCATTCCTGCAGAGATTTAACAGTTGTGTAGATGTGGTACTTGGGGACGTGGGTTAGTGGTGGCCTTGGCTGTGCTGGGGAATGGTTGGACTTGATGCTCTCAGAGGGTTTTTCCAACCTAAATCATTCCACGATTCTGTGACACCAAGTCCCTGTTTTCAGCCCAGAACTCCTGCGTCTCCCTCCCAGATCCAGGGTTTCCTCCTCCTCCACCCTCCCTTGCCTCATCAGTTCCTTGAGTCTGGAGGGGACTGAAGGGGGCAGGTGGTTCAGGAAGGAATTGGGTGGGGCAGGAGGGGGCTGGAGGGTGCAGGAGGGCTGGCCAGCTCTGGGGGGTGGCTGGTTGCCCAGACCTTTCTTGTGCCACAGAAGGAGCAGGCTGAGGAGTATGAGGCGCAGCAGCAGAGGGGTGTCAAGAGAAGCGAGTCAGTGGAGAAAGCCCAGGTAAGGAACTGGGACCCTGAACTCCAGTAAAGGGGAGCTGCCTTGGCTCTGTGCTGCTCGGGGCCTTGACTGGGCTGTGTGCCCTCCCCGGGCAGGAGGCCGCCACGCTGATTGCGCAGAGAGCCGTGAACCCCCGTGACATCTTCAAGCAAAGGGAGAAAGCTGGGCCAGGGGATGTGGGGATGCCAGCACAGCCAGGTACGGTACAGGGACACGGGGAGGATGCTGGGGGCAGGTCCCAGTCCCCACTGGGTCTCTCTGCATGTGGAGGGGTCCCAGTGGGGCAGTGATATTGTGAGGCCACAGTTGGAGCTGACAACGGGCAACTGATGTTCTCTGCTGTGTCCCACACCTGGCCATTTTCCAGGGTGTGACTCTAGCCAAGTTTTAATCACAAAGACAGAATATTTCCATACTCTGATTCCCCTTCTGAGCCTTAAAGTTATTTTATTTATTTATTTATTTATTAAATTAGAGTTCAGTATATTAACACCTGGAAAACACCACTATCGCAGTCTATCCTGACCGAATGAAGTTTCATCCAAATTTTTGCACTGCCCCAGCCAAGCAGAATCTTGTGCTGTTAGAAGAGCCTGATCTGATCTCTCAGATAGAAATCAGGAAGTTTGCAAACCAGAGCTGAGAGTAGCTGAGGAAGTAGCTGTGACGAACATGTGACACCCTCGGGTGACTGCCTCTGCCACCTCCTCCTCCTCATCCTCCCAGCCCAACCCTCTCCAAAGCACCTTAAATTGATTCAGAATAATCACTTTTACTTGGTGATAGGAGCATGAATCCCTACTTCCTTGGGCAGGCAAGCCATGGGTGGTAGAGGAGGGAATGTCACATTGGGAAAATGCCTTTTTTGGTGGTTAGACATCATGGGGAGAGACTGACTTAGAGGTATTTTATTAGGATTTGATGGTTTTCATGGAGGAAAGGGGAATAAATGCCCTGGAATTGATCAGACCCAGGAATAAGGGTAGGCAGGAGTTTTGGTGCTGGTAGGGCTTGTCTGGGAATTCTCCTCAGCTTTTGTTTGGTTTGGAGGTGGAGATTAGGAGATACCAGCACAGTGACCTCCTGCCACAGCAGGAAATGCACCAGCAGAAACCAGTTTGCATCATCCCCTCCCAATTTGATGCCTGTGGAGTTCAGGGTGCTCCAAAAGTCACCATAGAGAGTCAGAGGCAGGGCCGTCCAGCTCTTCCTCCTCCACAAAAATCCCTTTTTTTTTTGTTTAATTTTTCCTTGGCTGCTGCTGTAACCAGTTGCTAAACTTGTTTTCCACAACCAGGATTAGAGCTGGAAAATCCTGCTTGGGAGGGTGGCCCAGCAGTACCAGGCTGGGAGCCCCCCTGCCTGACCAGCTCCTGCAACTCCTTCAATTCCTTTTGCAGGGAAGCTCCGCAGCCCATTCCTGCAGAAGGAGATGAACTCCGTGCCCAGTCCTGCCTCCTCCAGCCAGGATGTTTGGGGGTCCCCGCCGGCCTCCCCAGTACCTGCAGCAGGTATGTGCTTGGCTCCCTCCACTCCCCAAAGCTTTTCTTCTTGTATTTCCAACTAGATCTCACAAAATTGGGCATTTTGAGGCTGGGCTTGGAGATTCCATTTGGTTTTCCTCTGGGCTTTGTCTCCAGCCAGGACTGAATGTGATGCTGAGGATGAGGATGGTTCCTGCTTGTCTTCAGCCAAAGGCTCAGTGCCTGGGGCATGAGGGTATCTCCTGCTGGAATTCAGGCTGGAATTTGGTTCTGCGTACCCCCAGCCTTCCTCCAGACCTGCCACAGGGGCTTTGACAGTCAGGCTTGGACTTTTCCAACATGGCCCAAGGCCCAGCCGAGCTGGCTCCATCCCTGTGCAGGGGTTTCCCTGCTCCAGAGCTAGACATGTTCATTTCCTTGTCGCAGGAAAGTACAGAGGCACAGAGTGACATGGTAACAGGGCCTGGCTTTTCTCTGCCAGAGGGCAGAGTTGGATGAGATATTGGGAAGGAATCCTTCCCTGTGAGGGTGGGGAGGCCCTGGTGCAGGTTGCCCAGAGAAGCTGTGTCTGCCCCTGGATCCCTGGAAGGCCAGGCTGGGCTGGGCTTGGAGCAGCCTGGGACAGGGGAAGGTGTCCCTGTCCAACCAACTTCCCAGTGGTCTGGGGCAGGAAGAGATTCCAGAGGTGGGCTGGCTGTGCTCAGAGTTCTCCCTATGTGCTGTAGGTGGCACCGAGGGCTGGCCTTGTCCCTGAATCCTGGAATCACAGATTGGTTTGGTTTGGTTTGGATGGCATCTCAGAGACCATCTAGTTCTACTTCCCCTGCCATGGGCAGGGAACCAGGGATGTGCTGGGGCCAGGATCCAGCTCTGATGTCCTCAGGCCACTGTCACCACTAGATGCTGCTCTTGGCCATGACCTCTGCTCCAGCCCTTCCACTCCATGGGAATTTTTTCATCTTGAGCAAGTTTATCCCTTCTTTGTCTTTATCCCTTCCCTATCAGAGATAGATCTCTCCTTTGTCCTTTCCATTGCTCCCTAAACCCCTGCTCACTCCATCCTGTGCTTGCTGCCAGCTCCATCCCATGGTCTGTGTGTGCTCCATCCCCCAGCTGGACACGAGACCCAGGGGACACCCAGCTCATAAGCAGGAATGTGGTGTCTCTCCAGTCTGGGGCAGGAGCCAGATGAGGGGACGGCATGGTTTTGGTGACAGATCCCTTGTTTCTCCTCAGGACGAGACTCTGGATACAATTCTGGTGTCCCAGGGTCCCACATGGAAGAGAATCTGTATGAGGAGCCTCCGGAGGCCTCAGCCATCTATGAGGAACCTCCCCAGGTGAGTTTGGGGGGCAGAGGACCCTGTCAGGGCTAGATCTGCATGGGAGAGCATGGCTTGTCCCATCCCTAGGATAAGCTGGAACATTTTTCTGAGCTAAAATCGTAGGAAACAGCAAAAAACCCCAGAGCTCAGATGCACTCAGGTTGCACCCATGTGCCAAAGGGGTGCTGCTGTGCCCCTTCTCAGTGCTCCCAGTGGGAGACACTGGTACTGAGTCCCTGGCACCCATCCTGCACCCCAGGGCTACCCCAGCTGTTGTCAGTGCCACATCCCAGAACCAGTGAGAGGAGAAGATCTATCAGCCTCTTCCAAAGCCCTTTCTCCTCCTTCTTCTCTGCACATCTGGACCCAGTAGAGTTTGCAATCCCAGCTATTCCTGGTGCCCTCCAAGATTCTCCAGTGCTCATCGCAGGGTTGTGCTGTGCTGCTGTGTTGCCCTCAGAGATATGGGGCCCCTCTGGTTTCTTCCCTGCTCACCAAACCATCAGCATTCCAAACATTTTCTCATTCTGGAATTTGTCTTGAAGTGTCCATCAGGTTCCAAAAGATTCTAGAGGAGATGGGCTCAATGATCCCCTCAGCCTTTCTTGAGGAAAGGAAACCACAGCCAGCTCAGGCTCTGGCGGAAATGTTTCAGAAGCTGGAGTTTATCTGTTGGGGGATGAGCCTCTGTCTGCAGCAGGGATCCCAAGGGATCAGAGGGGTTGTCTGCCACTGGGCTCCGGTGTTTCCATTGGGATGAGATTCCAAGGGACAGGGATTGGTGTTGAGCTATGTGGAGATGTGGCCACCTTGGCTCTTTGGCTAAGAGCTGGTTTACTGCTGTGGCAGGCACGTGGCATAACTTCCCTGGAGCCCACATTCTATTCCAGATGGGACCCAGAATTTCCAGCACACAGGTCTCCAAGCCTCAGGGGGCTGATGGACTCTTCTGGGCATTGGACATTGTTGTTCTCTTCCTTGCCACTGTTCTGCTAATTCCTGCTCTCCTCTCCTTCCTGAAGGAACAAGCTGACAATGCCAAGTATGACTACAGGGTGGAGTACCAGGAGCCACTGGACCTGGCGGGGAAGGGGCTCTGTGCCCGGGCACTGTATGACTACCAGGCTGGTGAGACCCACAGAGCCATTGCCCTTGTCCTAAGTCCCTCTCCAGCTTTCTTGGAGCCCCTTTAGGCACTGGAAGGGGCTCTAAGGTCTCCCTGGAACTTTCTCTGCTCCAGGTTGGATATTCCCAGTTCTCCCAGCATGAATCCAGAGCAGAGGGGCTCCAGCTCTTGGAGCACCTCCATGACCTTCTCTGGACTCATTCCAGCAGCTCCACATCCCTCTTATCTTGGGAAGCCCAGAGCTGGGGTAGTTCAGGTGGTCTGAGCCCCCCTCCCTTCTCTTTGTCCCACTGCAGCTGATGACACCGAGATCTCCTTTGATCCTGAGAACATCATCACCAACATCGAGATGATCGATGAGGGCTGGTGGCGCGGCTACGGCCCCGACGGCCACTTCGGGATGTTCCCCGCCAACTACGTGGAACTGATAGAATAGGGGAACTGGCGGGAGGCTGATGGGGGGCTCCAGACCCCTGGGACTGCTCCAAACCCCCAAGACCACTCAGCTCCTGCCTGATTCTTCCAAATGACACGTGGCTTTTTCTTCTTGGTTTCTTTCTCTCTCTCAGTGAAGTGCCATTCCCCAGTCCCTTGGCAGTGGGGCCCCCCCAGGTGCTGCCCCCCTGTCCCCCATAGATGCGCTTGGGTGGGCGAAGGAAGGGTCCCATCCCACCCTGAGCCCTCAGTGCTGGTCTCCCCCTCCTCCCTTGGCTTTGGAGTGGGAAGGAGGGCGTGACAAATCCCTCACAGGAATTTTCAGGGAACAGATTACCTCCCCTCTGTCCTCCCTCCCACCCATGACCTTGGACCTGCCGCAACCACACTGGAGAAGTCACTTTCCCATTTTTATTTCACTGGAAAAGTTTATCAGAATAATTTTGGAATAGTACAGGGTCTGACATGACCAGGAGAGGTGAATCCTGGCTCTGTTAGTTTCCTACCACCCTGCGCACACTGAGCTCGCCACATGTGATCCTGTGTTTTCCTCCCTGCTCTCCCCACTGTTCCCTTCCCTCACCCCAAACATGCTCTGGGGATTTGAATTGGGAGTGAATAACATCCCCTGCAGTGCAGATCCAGCCTGGCCAAGCGCGTGGGACCCCCCTCCCCCCCTCCCCACCCCCCTAAACTCACTGTGAACAAGGAAAAGCCCAGCCCAGCCCCTCCCCCTCACAGAGTTTCCCGCCCTGGTGTCACTTTAGGAATAGAAGGAGAGAAAGGGTAGAGGCGTCAGGGGTTCCAGCTCACCCACCCCTCCAGCAGGTGCTGGGGGACATGGTGGCTTCTCTGAGTCCCTTCCCCAAGCTCCTTCTTCTCCTTGCTCCCCCCAAGCCCTCCCCAGCTACAATAAAAGGGCTTTTCTTTGATGATGGATGTAGCAGGATCCTGGTGGGAGTTGGAGAGAAATGCCAGGGGTTTGATGTCCATCATGCCAGACATGCTGTCACACCAGGTTGTCGTGAGCAGAGGCCGAGGAAGGGGGTAACTGGGGACATAATTAGTCTCAACACTAATTATCTGGGTCTAATGAGGGAGGAAGCAGCCTGCAGTGGTTGGGGTCCTGGGATCTGGGTGGCCCCAGGGTGGAGAGGGGCTTTGTGAGTGAGGCTGGTGGCACTGGTGGTTTGAGAACACTGGGGATATTTGGGGTGCAGGGAGTGTGGAGAGAACAGAGGGTGGACATGGAGGTACAGTGGAGGTTTGGAGACTTGAGGGATCTGGGGACATGGGGCACCCATGGTGGCAGTCATGGGTGCCACGGGCCATCTCCCACCCTTCCCAAACACACGGGGTCAGGTGCTCACTCAGGGATCTGGGAACATCGTGTGGCTATGGGCATCACTCCATGGGGCAGAGGACTGGTGAGACAGGTGTCCCTGCTGTGTGCCATGTGGGGTGGCATCACAGCAGGGTGCTGGAGACACTCCACTCCCTGCATTGGCACTGCCCTGTTCTGTCTCAATCCCCTCATGCCTCCCCATGCCAAGGGCTGGTACCACACCCAGGGCTGGAACCACATCCAATCAGGACATGGCACTGTCCCTTTAGTCACCAGGACCTGGGCACAGGGGTAGACATGTGGGCACAGGTACTGTGGGCATGGGGTGGGCACAGCGTGGGCACATGCAAGAAGGTGGCAGCAGTGTAGGGGGGCAGTGACTTGTGGGCATGGCATGGGCTTGGGATTGTGTAGGGATGGAGACGGAGATAAGCATGGGGTGGGCAAAGGAACTGGGATGATGGGATGGTGCAGGGCCTGGATGGAATGGGTTTGGGTATGGTGAGGAGATTGGGGTGGCATGGAGATGAAGTTGTCACAGAAAGCACATGGCATGGGCTTGGAGATGGCATGGCACAGGGTGGGCATGGGAATGGGGAAGGAAGTGCCATGGGCATGAGAATGGCAAAGGGACAGACAGGGATGACATGCACATGGGGTGGACAAAGGCACAGGGATGAAAGGGCATTGTCATACTCAGGGGTAGGCATGACATAGGCTTGGGGATGGGGTGGACATGGGCATGGCACAAGGAGGTGAATGACTGGCATAGAGAGGAAGATGGCAGGGGCTTGGGCATGGGAATGGCACAGGGATAGGGATGACATGGGCTTGGGGATGGCATGGAGAAGAGCGTGGCATGGACATAGTGTGGGCAAAGGCATAGGGACATCACAGCAGTAGAGATGGCATGGGCTTGGTATGGGATATCAAGGATTGAATGCCAACAGCATGGGGATGGGCAAAGGCACAGGGACAGGGATGGCACAGTAACAGGGACAGCTGTACAGAGTGCAGCTGTTGCTGGCAGCTGGCAAAAGCCTGGTCACACCCTGGGTCAGGCACTGCCCCATGGGCACCTGCTGCTCATTTCCAGCTGGCGAAGAACTGCTTAAAGAAGGGTGACTCATGGCCCTGGGGCAGGATTTCCACCTGTGGGGACAGAGACAGGTAGGGGACAGGGATTGGGAGGGGGTGATGCCAGCCTCCAGGCACCCCTCAGCACCTGCACCCACCTGTGTCTGGGGTGGGTGGCCCATGCTGGCAATCACTTGCATGGCCTGGTGCTCCTGCTCATTGGCCTGGAGCCCTGCAGAGGGGGATGTCAGAGCTGCTCTGGGGACAGCCCCTGCCTCCATGTCACCCTCTATCCCCATCTCTGGGCATCCTTCCAGACAAAGACTGTCCTGCTAGCGCCATTGTCCAGCACAAAGCACTCATCAGGGGAGAGCAGGCTCTGGCTGAAAGGGCTGCTGGTGGCCACTCGGGTCAGGTCTGTGCATCCTGTCATGCCCGACACCTGCCCATGGAGGAGATATCACTATGGGGTCATCTGGGGCCTCTCCAGCCCAGTGTTCTCTCCCTCCCACCCAGCCACTCTGGCATTCCCCATCCTTGCCTGCTCCAGGGCCCCTGTGGTGTCCTCTGGGGTCATTGCAGTGTCTGTCCCCTGGCCATGCTCAGCTCCACATGGCTTTCCTAAGGGTTACCAGAGTGTCTCTGGGCCATGTCCAACCTCATGTGCTCCTGGGAGCCATCATGGTGTCCCCTGGCTGTGCCCAGTCTCATGTACCTCCTGTGCCTGCCACGGTGACACTTAGGTATGCCCAGCCCTGGTGCCATCATGGTGTCCCGCTGTGTCCTTACCTGTAGAGGACAGCTGCCCCTGTGCTGCTCAAATCAGCCACCATGTCCTCCTCAGGGCTGCCCTCCTGCAAGGGGGGCTTGGGGCCCAGGACCTGCTGGGGGATGAGATGGAGGGGTCATGGAGCAACCCCAGGGACATCCAGATCCCCCTCTCTGCCCAGTGGGGACCATCTGGACCATCTCAGGGGGCTCCTTGCCATCAGCCACAATCTCCAGATGTACTTGACCACCCTGCCGGCTGTCCCAAACGACAGCAGCCAGCTCCTGCACCCTGCTGAGCTCCAGGACATTGCTCTGGGCCCCACACCAGATGAAGAGGGTCTGGGAGCAGGGAGGGGGACAGTGGTGATGGAACTGCCCCATGGTAGCTCTCAACCCACCTCACCCAGGCTGGGGATGGAGCAGCCACTGGGATTAAAGATGGTCCAGGGAGATGCCATGACAGAAGAGGGGCACTACAATGGATAGACAGACACCCCTATGGATAGGGAAATGTCCCAGCGGCTGGTGGAAGGACAGACAGACACCCCAAGAGGAGGACGAAACAGTCAGGTCTGTGGAGGGATGGGTGCCCCAACAAAGAGAGACATGCCATTGAGCTGATGGACACCCCAGAGGACAGAGGAGCACACAAGATGTCTTTGCATCACACCTGGTGAGAAGGGTCTGGGGGCCAGGGATGGCAACAGCGGGGACAAGGAGTGGGACAGGGGAGACAGGTGCCCTCTGTCCACCTGTCCTGGTTGAGGAGGAAGCAGTCGCGGGTGTTGAAGCTGGCCCAGGACGGGTCCCGCTGGCCCACCCGGATCCTTCTCTTGCCCTTTACCTGGTAGAGTTTGGGTGCAGGGTTGGAGCCAGGATGGGTGTGCTTAAAGGCCAAGGCCACACCGCCCTCCTGCCAGCACAGGGGAGGGGCTCAGCACCAAATGGGGGTGACAAGCACCCAGCAGGGATACTGAGCAGCTGTAGGGGATGCTGAGCACCCCATGGCGGTGCTGAACCCATGGTGGGGTGCCCAGCACCCAGTGGGAGTGCTGAGTGTCTGGTGGAGGTGCCCAACATCCAGGAGGGGTGCTGAGCACTCAGTGCAATGCCCAACATCCAGTGGTGTTGACAAGAACCAACAAAGACAGGAACACGGATGCTGAGCACCTTCTGGGGGTGCCCCACACCCTGGGGGGGGGGGGGTCACTGTGCTCAGCGAGGACGAAGAAGAGTGCTGAGGGTGCAAAGAACCCAGCGGTGACACTGGGCACCCATCTGGGGTGCTGGGAGCCTGGTCATAATGCTGGGAGCAACCTGAGCACCCCTGGGGACCCCCATACCTGATTGGTGAAGAGGTCGGCCTCGCTGCCCTGCACCTCATGGTAGGTGAAGGGGTGCTTGCCCAGCAGTGAGCTCGGCTGGGTGGAGAGGATGGCACAGGAGCCCCGCTCATTCTGTGAGGAGTCCTGGCCTCTGGGAGCCAGGTGAGCACCCGGCCCCACCTGCCCCCGTGCCATCACACAACCCCTCCATCCTCGCCCCGTGCTCACCCATCCACAGGTGGAGGTGGGCCTGCTCCTCCGGCCCCTTGTGCAACACCAAGCACGCGTCTCCCGAGAAGAAAATGCCCAGGGTGGCCCCAGGGAGCTCCACTGGCCCGAGCAGCTCCACCCGCCAGACGTGCAGCCCCAGGCTGGCAGCACCAGGGTCAAAAGGGAAACCACCATGGGGTGACAGGTGACAGGTGACAGGTGGGGTCAGGTGTGAGCAACCGAGGGGGTGGGGGCAGTGGGGAGGGGGGACCTTTTGGGGAGAGCGGTGTGCACGGTGTTGGGGCTGTGGGGACAGATGGATGGAGGGCCAGACAGATGGACGGCCAGATGGACCCGTGGATGGGAAGACACCATGAGATGGTTGCAAAGGATGGAGAGCCAGGAGGGAGGTCAAATAGACAGATTAATACCCAGGAGGACAGATGGATGGCCCAAAGGCACCCAGAAGGACAAGTGGACACCCCGACAGACAGCTACCCAGAAGGACAGACAGACACACCAACAGACATCCAGACGGGCAACTGGATGCCCAGATGGACACTCAGAAGGACAGAGGGACACCCCAATGCACACATGGACACCACACGAGGTAGATGGACACTCCAATGGGCAGACAGATATCCAGAAGATGTACAGACACCCCTAGGTACAGATGGCAGTCCCTATGGGTCGGGGGAGACTCCCATGGACAGACAGACAATTCAATAAATGGACACCAAGAAAATGGACAGACACCCCAACAGCTAAACACCTGGAAGGACAGACAGACATCTCGGCAGGCAGACAGATCCCACGGGGGTGGGATGCCCCCGGAACAGACAGAGACCCGCGAGGAGTACATCCCACGACGGACAGACTGACAACCCAACAGTTGCCCCCTCCGAGGGACAGACGGACAGATCCCCGATGGCCGGATGGACCCCCAAGAGATCCCCCGACAGCGCCCGGCTCCGTCCGAGGCTCCGTCCGAGGCTCGATCGGAGTCACACCCGGAAGGCGTCGGGAGTGACTCAGGCGCAGGAAAGGGTGGGGACGAGGCTGGCGAGTGAGGGAGAGGAGCGGGGGGACGCCAGGGCTGGGTCTCACCGAGAGGAAAATGTGGCCCCGGGCGCAGCTCCTCGCATTTGGAGGGGGGCACCGAGCCCTGGCATCCCCTCCGCCCTGTGACCCCCACTCTCCTGGGGACCCCTTCTTCATGGGACACTCTGCCTGCCTCCACATCTTCATGGGACCCCCACCCCACTGGGATCCATCTTGACACTGCTGGACCCCCCACCATTATTCTGCAGATCCTCCTGAGGAAGGAAGCTCCTCCTCCTGAACCTCTCCACCCCTCCTCAATGCTGCTGGACCACTACCATGGGGCGACCCCCACCCCTACCCCCCGCCCCCCGTTGCTGGGACGTCCATCCATCCTCTTGGACCCACTCGGGGTCCACCATGGGACCCTCATGGGACCCCATCCCACTGGGACCCACCTCTTCCAGGACCCCCATTCCTCCAGGGCCACCCATAGGCCATTCGCCCTGGGGTCCCGGGCCTCTGTCCCCGGGCTGGGACAGCTCTGGGGGTCCGGGGATCTGTACTGGGAAGGGGTACCACACTGGGTGTGAAGATTAGACTGGCAGCTGTAGTGGGGGGGCTGTGTGGAGGTGGAGCTGAACTGGAAGGGGGCTGTAGTGGCTGGGGAACTATAGTGGGTGGTCTACATGGGACTGGGTTTGGGGGAAGGTATACTGGGAGCTGTTACTGGTGGGGGGATTTGTACTGGGAATGGGAGGGCTGCACTGGGGGAAGACTGTAGTGGGGGGAGGGAGGGGTATTGTACTGGGGCTGTGCTGGGGGAGCCATAACAACTTGGGGAGGCTGGAGTGGAACTGAAAGAGGGGGCATTCTTGGGGACTGCATGAGGTGGAGTAGAGGCTGCAGCAGAGGCTCACTGGGAGGCAGTGGGAGGTGCAGGTGGGGCCCCCCAGCTCCCGGGAGGCCCCAGCATTGCTGGACAGTGAGTCATGCTGAGGGGGGCACGCGTGTGACGAGTGGGGGGGAGTCACACATGTGACGATCGAGGGCGGCCTGAGCTGCCACGTGGCCCTGCCACCACCACCGCCCAGGGAGCCTGCAGGACCCGGACGGGTGGGGGACACCCAGTGTACCCCCAGCATCACCCCCCAGCGTCCCCCAGCGCCCCAGCGGGCACACTGGGCATGCACTCTCCAGCCTGATCCTCAACCCAGCAAGCAGGGGGGTCCGGGGGGTGTGTCACATATGTGTAATGCGTGTGCAGTTGTGTGCAGAGCATGTGCACTGCAACCCCTCTGTGTGCTTCCTCTGTGTGTGGTGCGTGTGCCGTTAACTGAAGGCACTGCCACATGTGCGCAGGGTCTCATGTGCAATATGTGTTCTGTGTGTGGGATCTCATGTGCAGTGTGTGTTCTGTGTGTGGGATCTCATGTGCAGTGTGTGTGTGTGTTATGTGTGTCTTGTGTGTGGGCTCTCATGTGCAGTGTGTGTTCTTTGTGTGGGACCTCATGTGCAGTGTGTGTTCTGTGTGCTGAGTGTCACATGCAGTGTGTGTTCTGTGTGCCAGGTCCATGTGCAGTGTGTGTTCTGTGTGTGGGATCTCATGTGCAGTGTGTGACCTATTGTGTGTGTTCATGTGCGGTGTGTGTTCCATGTGCTGTGTATGTCCCACATTCAGTGTCCTCACACGTGCAGGTGTCCATGTGCTGCTCCGGTGTGGTTCCCGTGTTCTGTGCCTCCGGTGTCACGGCCACAGGGGTGTGTGCCCAGTCCCTGTGCAGGGTGCTGTGCCTGCATGCACAGAACCTGCGGGGTGCCGGCAATTCGGGGGTACGGGGATACGGGGGTATGGGGGTACGCGGGTACGGGGGTACAGGGGTGCGGGGGTGCGGGGGTATGGGGGTATGGGGATAGGGGGTACGGGGGTACGGGGGTACAGGGGCACGGGGGTGCGGGAGTACAGTGGTACAGGCGTGTGCCCGCCCGTGATACCAGCGAGGTGTCGGTGCCGCTGCTGCGGGCGCAGAGCCCTCGCCCGGCCCGGTGCCAGCTCTGTTGCCAGGCCCGTACACGGCATGTGGGGCTGGCGTGGTGGTGCCAGGGCTGGTGCCGGTGTCTTGCCGGTCCCCACGCTCTGCAAGCGCGGATGCGGTGCCAGTCCCTGCCAGCCGGGCCCCGCACAGCTCAGTACCAGCGCCAGGCAGTGCCAGGCAGTGCCAGTCCCGCGCGGTATCGGTGCGGGCTCGGTGCGGGCTCAGTGCGTGATCCAGGCAGTCTCAGTCCTGCTGCAGTGTCAGCACTGGGCCGGCGACAGTGACAGCATCGGTGCCGTCCCTCCGGTGTCACCCCGGTCCCGTTAAGCGCCAGGGCCACCTCGGTGTCGAGCGGCTCCCGCGGCGCTTCGCCGCCGCTCGGTGCCGCCCCCAGCCGCGGCACCGCCCCCCGCCCGCCCGCCCGCGGCTCTCGGGGCTTTCGGGGCTTTCGGGGAGCGGAGCCGGTGCGGAGCGCGATGGTCGCGGCGGGGCCGCCCCTCTCCTGCCTCCTGCTGACGGCCTCGCTGCTGCCGCTGCTGCCGGTACCGGCACCGGGGGCAGCCCCGGGCCCCCCCGCGCTCAGCGACGCCGAGATCGAGGAGTTTCTGCGGGGCTTCCTCGGACCCGGGGACGGCGGGGACCGGGACGGGGACGGTACTGAGCTGGGCTTCGGCACCGACCTCAGCATCGGCACCGGTGAGTGATTGGCACCACGATCCCACGGGGAACAGGGGCGGCGGCACAGGGAGGACCCCCAGCCCGGCCCTGCCACGCTCACCCTGCCTCAGAGCGGCTGCCCCCCTGCTTCTGTCCCCTCAGGCTCTCCAGGGTCGCTAACAGAGCCTGAGAAACCCAGGAAGGGGAAGAAGGAGAAACCTCCAAAGAAGGAGAGACCCCGAGGCCCCAAGAAAGATAAGGACAAAGTCAAGAACAAGGACAAGGACCGGGGCAAGAACAAACCCCTCAAAAAGCCCAAGGAGAAGCCCTCGAACGGCTCTGAAAACCCACCAAAAGGCTCAGAAAAACCTCCAAAAGGCTCTGAAAAACCTCCAAAAGGCTCTGAAAAACCCCCAAAAGGCTCCAAAAAGCCCAAGGAGAAGCCACCCAAGGCCACCAAACCCTCTGGAAAGAAGCCACCAGTGCTGCCAAGCCCCCCCACTGAACCCCCCACGACCCTGCAGCCCTCACAGGGCAAGGAGGATGAAGAGACACCTGAGTTCCTGGAGCCTTTGCAAAACAAGGAGGAGGATGGAGGTGTGTGCGCTGAGTTTTGGGGATACTCATCTTACTATTAGTGGGGTTGGGGTGGGAGGTCTCACCACAGCGGAGCATCACCCCACATCGTGCTCAGCTGCCCTGGCAGCACCTACAGCTGGTCAGGGTTTGTCCCCTCGGGTTTCCCCTCTGTCTGTCCGCATTCCTTCCCATGGGATTTTCTTCCCACTGTGGGGCTAGAGGGTGCCAGGACAGGGGCCTGGGGGGGCCACACCAGCCCCTTGCTGTGTCTGTCCCCAGAAGAGCTAGAAGAGCCTGTAAATGAGCGCTGGGGGCTGGGAGGACTGGAACCCTTAGCCCCAGCCAGGTGAGTGCCCAGTCCCCAGGGCCACCACCCTATGTCTTGGGTACACTCCTCTGCAGGCCAGGACCACCCCTCTGCATCCTGGGGCAATCTCCTTGTGTCTTGGGACCACCTCTCTGTCCCCAAATGTCACCTTCCTGCACCCCAATGCCATGTCCCAGCTCCCCAGGGCCATGTTCCTGCAATATGGGCCATCTCCTTGTTCCCAAATGCGACCTTCCTGCACCCCTATGTTCCTGTGTCCCAGCACCATCTCTCTGCATCCCAATGCCATCACCTTGCATGCCAGGGCCACCTCCCTCCTCCCTGATGTCATTTCCCTGCACCCTGCTGCACTCTGGACTAATTCCCTGCTCCCAAGTGTCACCTCCTGTGCCCCAGGGCCATCATGCTTACCTCAGGGCCTCCTTCCTATTCTCAAGTGCCACCTCCCTGCTCCACGTTGTCCCCTGCCTGCACCCCAGTGCCACCCTGTGCCCCTTCTCCACGTGTCCCTTCTCCGCAGAGGTCCCTGAGGAGCCAGAACCTCCAACCCTGGACTACAACGAGCAGCTGGAGCGGGAGGACTACGAGGACTGTACGGTGCTGGGGTGTAGGTGGGGGGCCACCAGAGCCCCTGGCCTGCCAGGAGGGATAGAGGGGATGTCCCCTTCCACCTCTCACCACAAAGCCAGTGCCACCCTCTGTGTCCCCAGTCGAGTACATTCGGCGGCAGCAGAAGCCCCCCAAGCCCCCAAGCAGGAGGAGACCTGAGCGGGTCTGGCCCCAGCCCGAGGATACACGTATGTGGCAGGATGGGGACATGGGGGACTGGCACTGCTCAGGGGGAGGTTGGGAGTCAGTCCCAGCCTTGGGAATGCAGGGAAGCAGCATTTTGGGGCAGCCTGGAGCTGGGGTGAACATGAGGATTGCATAAGGTGTGCAGGGATCCTGTAGGGATGTGGGGAACTCTTAGAGGCACGGGGATCCCGTGGGGATATAGAGGGGATCCTGTAGGGACCCAGAGCCCTGCAGGGACGTGAGGACCCTGTGGGGGCATGGAGAACCCCGTAAGGACATGGAATTCCCATCAGAGCATGGGACACTTGGGTGGACACTAGAGGTGTGGGGATCTCTTGGGGGCATGGGCATCCTGGTGGGATACAGAGGGGTCCGATGGGGACATGGGGACCTCGCAGTACATGGAAACCCAAAAGGGAAATGTGGGTTCCAGAGGGGCATGCTGAGTTCATAGGGACCCAGTAGGGGACAGAGGGCACCCTGCAGGGACATGGGGACTCTCATTGCATCCCCATATCCAACACAGCCCCTTCCCCCCCTCCCCCAAGCAGAGCCAGAGGAGACCCCCCCGCAGCCCCCCCTGCAGCCCCCCCCGCAGCCCCCCTTGCCTGGCCCGGTGACTGAAGGAGACTACGGTGAGGGCTTCGAGCCACCTGACTATGATGACTGTGAGTGACGAACTGGGAAGGACGAGGCACCCCAGCACCCCCAATCGTCTCTGCCCCACCCATCTCTGCAAGGTTGTCCCAGCCCCCCACCCTGTGCCCCCCAGGGACCTACGGGCTGCCCCTCCCACTGAAGCCCGACGAACACCCAGACAAAGAGGATGGGATGGAGACGAATGAGAAGAAAATCAAACCCTGTGAGAGGGGGTGGAGGGGCCTGGGCGGGCTGGGCGGGGTGGGCAGGCCCCAGTGGGGGGTGGGCATGTGCCCCTGATGGGCATGTGAGCTCCAGGGTCGATGGCAGAGCCACAAGGAGGGTGGCATGCCCCTGGGCTGGGTTACATCCCCATGGTTGGTGTCAAATCCCCACGGTGGGTGGCACATCAGCAGGGTGGGTCACATGTCCCATGGTCAGTGGCAGACCCCTGGGTTAGGTGACATATCTGCACAGTGAGTGTCACCTCGCTAGAGCAGATCACCAAGCTGGGTGTCACGTCTTCAGGGATGGTGGCACATCCCTGGAGTGGGTGGCATGTCCCTGGGGTGAGTGATATGTCTGCATGGCAAATGTCACATCCCTAGGGAAGGGGGCATGTTCCCAGGGTGGGTGTCACACCTCTAGCATCAATGGCACATTCCTGGGACTGGTGTCATGTCCCTGGGGTGGGTATCACCTCACCAACAGTGAAGCCCAAGAAAGAGGAGGAGGAGGAGGAGGAACGCTGGACAGAGGAGAAGGGCCAGGACAGCAAAGGTCGGTGCCAGCCCCCATTCCTGTCCCCTCACACCTGTTCCCATCTCTGCACCCCTCACTGTGCCTTTTCCCTTCCCAGGAAAACCAAAAAAAACAGGAGGAAAGAAGTGGGATCCAGATGAAGAGGAATGGGCCCCTCCAGCAGAGAAGAAGAGTGAGTGTTCCCATTCCTGTGGTGAATGGGACACCCTGCTGGGCAGGGGAAGCCCATCAACCCCTACCCCCTGCTGTCCCCAGGGTGTCCTCCCATTGGGCTGGAGTCCCACCGCATTGAGGATGACCAGATCCTGGCCTCCTCCATGCTGCGTCACGGGCTGGGTGCCCAGCGCGGCCGCCTCAACATGCAGGTGAGGGTCACCCCCAGTGCCCGGCCCATGGGTCATGGTGACACCCCCACCCACACCCCACTCACTGCTCCCCAGGCGGGCACCAATGAGGACGATTTCTTTGATGGAGCGTGGTGTGCTGAGGATGACAGCCGGGCACACTGGCTCGAGGTGGACACCCGCCGCATCACCATGTTCACCGGTGTCATCACCCAGGGGCGCGACTCCCACATCCAGTATGGGGATGTGGGGGTGGGGCCAGGGATGCAGGGCGGGGAAGCAGTATGGGGACCCCTGTCCCAACCTGTCTCTGTCCTCCCACAGTGATGACTTTGTCACCAGCTTCTATGTGGGCTTCAGCAACGACAGCCAACACTGGGTGATGTACAGCAATGGCTACGAGGAGATGGTGGGGACCTGTTCTGGGCGGGTGACATGGGAACAGTGGTGACCCGCTTGAGTACATCTCTCCCTCCTTGGCAGATGTTTTATGGCAACGTGGACAAGGACACGCCGGTGCTGAGTGAGTTCCCTGAGCCAGTGGTGGCCCGGTATATCCGCATCTATCCCCAGCGCTGGAATGGGAGCCTCTGCCTGCGCCTTGAGGTCCTGGGGTGCCCCCTCTCTGGTAACAGTCACCCTGAAGCAGCCTGGGGGCCATGGGGGGTGGGATCTCTCCAGCCATCCCCCACTGCTGTGTCCCTGTCCCCTCTACAGCTGTTAGCAGCTACTACACCCAGCAGAACGAGGTGACTTCCATGGACAACCTAGACTTCCGACACCACTCCTACAAGGACATGAGGCAGGTGGGCACTGCTAGGGGGGCAGATCCCATGGAGGGTAGGGGATGGAATACTCTGTGAACAAATCCTTCAAGTGGGATCCTCTGTGGGGTTGGAACACCCGTGGTTGTGGGATCCTTCATGGTCGTGGGATCCTCTGTGGGGTGGGATCCGTCATGAGGAGTGGACATCTCTGTGGTGGTGGGCACATCTTTGGGTATGGCATTCTCTGTGGTTGTGGGCATCTTCATAGCATGGGATGCTCCATGGGCGTGGGATTCTCTGCAGGGTGTGGGCTCGTCCCCCCAAGCACTACTGCCCCCATCTCTCCCACCCTGCAGCTGATGAAGGTGGTGAATGAGGAGTGTCCCACCATCACCCGCATCTACAACATTGGCAAGAGCTCACGTGGGCTGAAGATCTATGCCATGGAGGTCTCCGACAACCCGGGCGAGCACGAGACGGGTGAGGGAGGTGTGAGGGATTGAGGGCTCCAGCCACGGTCCCAGGTCTTTGCTGACTCCCCTCGGCCCCTGCCTCCAGGTGAGCCGGAGTTCCGGTACACGGCGGGGCTGCACGGGAATGAGGCACTGGGCCGGGAGCTGCTTCTGCTGCTGATGCAGTTCCTGTGCAAGGAGTACCAGGACGGGAATCCCCGTGTGCGGGGCCTGGTCACGGACACCCGCATCCACCTCGTCCCATCCCTCAACCCCGATGGCTACGAGCTGGCCCATGAGGCGGTGAGGGGGCAGCAGGGTGGGATGGGCCATGAGGCAATGAGATTGGACAGGGGAACAGTGGGGTAGGATGTGGGGTGCTGGAATGGGCTGTGGAATGGGATGTCAAAGCAGTAGGATGTCAAAGATGTCAAAGCTCCCCCTCACAGATCACCACTGCCCTGGGCTGGCCACAGGGCTCCAAGCTGGGCACCTGAGATGTGTCAGAGAAGGGGATGGGACCTGGAGCAATGGGGAGAGACATGGGTGGTGGGATGCAGCCTCCCTTGACTCATCAGTGTCCTGGGCTGCCCGCAGGGCTCTGAACTGGGCAACTGGGCACTGGGCCATTGGACAGAGGAAGGCTTTGACCTCTTTGAGAACTTTCCCGACCTGGCCTCAGCGCTGTGGGCGGCCGAGGAGAGGCGGCTGGTGCCCCACCAGTTCCCCAACCACCACATCCCCATCCCAGAGCACTACCTGTCTGAGGATGCGGCAGTGAGTGTGGCACAGGGCACAGGGGGCAGGGAGAGGGTGGCAGGGAGTGACACCTCATGCCCTGTGCCTGCCTCACAGGTGGCAGTGGAGACACGGGCTGTCATGGCATGGATGGACAAGAACCCCTTCGTACTGGGAGCCAACCTGCAGGGTGGGGAGAAGCTGGTGTCCTTCCCCTTCGACACGGCCCGGCCCAGCCCCCCAACACCAGCAGCTGCCCCTCGTCCACTGGACTATGAGGATGAGCGCCCTGAGCTGCAGGAGACACCTGACCACGCTGTGTTCCGCTGGCTCGCCATCTCCTATGCCTCAGCACACCTCACCATGACCGAGACCTTCCGTGGGGGCTGCCATGCACCGGATGTAACCGATGCCATGGGCATTGTGCAGGGTGCCAAGTGGCACCCCCGGGCTGGCAGTAAGTTGGGGCCAGTGGCGTGGCTCCCCCATAACCCTGGCAGGTGAGCAAGTGGCTGGGTGGGCATGTCTATGCTCTTGCAGGTATGAATGACTTCAGCTACCTGCACACCAACTGCCTGGAGCTCTCCATTTACCTGGGCTGTGACAAGTTCCCCCATGAGAGTGAGCTGCAGCAGGAGTGGGAGAACAACAAGGAGTCTCTGCTCACCTTCATGGAGCAGGTGTGTACTGGGACACAGCCATAGCTGCCCCACCTGTCCCACACAGTTCCACTCATCCCTTTTCCTCACCTAGATCCACCGGGGCATCAAGGGTGTGGTGACAGACCAGCAGGGAGAGCCCATTGCCAATGCCACCATTGTGGTGGGGGGCATCAACCACAATGTCAGAACAGGTAGGTACTAGGTAGGTACTGTGAGGTGCTGGCACGGAACTGGCAGCACCGTGTCATCCCCACCCCACCCTGCTGCCCTCCGTATCCACAGCCAGCGGCGGGGACTACTGGCGCATCCTGAACCCGGGTGAGTACCGCGTGTCAGCGCGGGCCGAGGGCTACAACCCCAGCACCAAAACTTGCCACGTTCTCTACGACATTGGGGCCACCCAGTGCAACTTCGTCCTGTCCCGCTCCAACTGGAAGCGCATCCGGGAGATCATGGCTATGAACGGGAACCGGCCGATTCGCCGTGTGGTGCCTGGCCGGCCCATGACGCCCCGCGAGCGCCTGCGCCTGCGGATGCGGCTGCGGCACCGCATGCGGCTGCGCGAGCAGATGCGGCTGCGGCGCCTCAATGCCACCATGACCACCAGCAGCCCCACGGCCCCACCATCCACCACAGCCCTGCCCTTCCCCTTCAGCAGCACGGCCTACATACCCTGGAGCCAGGAGCCACCCACTGCTGGCACCTGGGAGATGGACACTGAGACAGAGGTTGTCACCGAGCTGGTGACAGAGACGGAGGGCTGGGAGTTGCACACAGGGACGGCGCAGTCCCTCACCACGGCCGAAACCTACACCGTGAACTTTGGGGACTAGGGACACTGGACCCCTCACTCTGCTTCAAGCCGTAGTCGGACGCTTCGGCATCCGCTTCCAACAGCTTCCCTGAGTCCAGGCAGCTGTTCCAGGTGGGCTCCAGCCCCTCACCTTGCTGCTTCGAAGGACTGCAGGCATTGTTGCCAACAGCTGGGTGCTGTCAGGGACATGCTACCCCATCCCTCAGAGCTGGGCAGTGCCAGCCCACTGTCTGTGTCCCAGTGGGGTGGCAGGGGTGGTATTGCTCTCCTGGGCAGGGCCCATGGAGGCAAGCATAGCCTTTCTCCCCTCTATACAATTTTTGTTACACAAATAAATCAAGTTATATTGGTATGAACATCTTGTCCCTCCAGTGCTTCCACAGCTCAGTCACCCTCCCAGAGGACAGACAAAGCCAGTGGGTGCCAGGACCCCTTGAGGGGTGGGGGCTTGTGAAGTCTGTGCCCTCCGTGTAGTCAGTGTCCAACTTCCATGTCCCTGTCCTCACTGTCAGCCCCAAAGCCAGAGAAGGTGATGGGCTGGCAGGTGAGGTCGCACAGGTTGATGAGGCAGGCGGTCTGCGTAGCACTGAAGTCTGGCACTGTCACCAGCAGCACCCGCTGCCCCTCCTTTCCTGCAAACATAGGTGGGAGTCAAGCAGAGGAGTCCCCTGGCAGCACCTGACATGGTTTCCCAGCCCCTGCAAGGATCTGGGTGTGCTGCAAGACCCACCTTGGAGCAGCTTGGACTGGAAGTGGGGCGCATTGCCACAGAAGTAGACATGAGGGCACTCAGTGAGGATAAATGGGTCAGATTTGTAGAACGGGTAACAGCCTGGGGAACATGGGAATTAGGGGGGGGAGCCCCTGGCAAAGCCTCCCATTCAACAACCCCTGAGCCCTCACCATACCCAGGGTGTCTGGGGCTGTGGGGCTGATGTGTCCTGCCTGCAGTGTCCACTCCAAGATCTCCAGGTAGTCGTCCATGCTGCTGTATTTGAAGATATCACTGATGTTTTGTCCCGACGTTCCCAAAAACCTACATTATGGGGGAAAGAAGGGGAGCTTTAGATGCTGGACGTGCCGGGACACATCCCATGGTCCCATGCCACCGACAGTCACCAGAGGTGGTAGTGCACCAGGTTTGTTTACCTGACACCATCCAGGTTGGCCTGGTAGGGGTTGGTGACGAGGCGCAGAGTGGCGTAGGTACTGGCCAGGGGCAGCATGCAGCGGTGCAGGGGCTGCTGTGGCAGCGTGTAGTTGGTGGGGTCAAACTCACCAGGCATCACATCCACAGGCACAGAGGTCTGTGGGCAGAGCAGGGATCAACCAGCCAAAGTTTACTCTGAGCCCCCTTGGAGGAGGCTCAGAGTAAAGCCCTGGTGTCACTGCTGCTCCTTTCCCCAGGACATCCCACTTGGTTTCACCACGTCAGGCCAGATCCCAGAAGGATTTGGAGCTGGGCTGTGATCTGCCTCCCCATACAGGGTGCTCAAAGGGAAGTTGGGTGCTGGGGAAGGGGGTTTTGCCACCCTGCACCCCAGACTGCTACACCACCTCAGGAACAAGGCTCCCTGTCCCAAAGGAACCTGACTCCCCAGCCAACCCTGTGCACTCACACAGAGCTGCAGCAGGATCTCATCCAGCATCTTCACAGCCTCCACACTTGCAGCCTGTGTCTTCTTGGTCAAGTACTTGGCCTGGGTGAGCAGGAAGACAGTGAGGGACAACCCTGCACACCCTTCTTCCCCCTCCCCACACCCTCCCAGCACCCCAGGAGCACTCTAAGGCCACAGCCCTCTCCTTGTCATACCTTGTTGATGGTGTCTCGGCTCTGCGTGTTCTGGCTTAGCAGATTCCCAGCCAGAATGACACGGGTGATGTGGGCAGCACAGCTCTGCTCACCCTCTGCACCGAGCTGCCCTGTCACCACATCCACCAGCAGCTGAGTGCTCAGCAGGGCCTCCCCACTCACACTGCCCAGCCCCAGTCCCGAGGCCAGCAGCACAAACCTGGATGGATGGAGAGGCCCAGGCAGTGTGCCACGCTCCCAAACTTAGGGGCTTCAGAGAGCCGAGGCAGGGGGCCCAGACTCCCTGCCAGCCCTCTTGGCACAAGGGACTCAGAGACACAGCAGGGACACAGTACCAGCCCCAGTCCTGCTGCTGCTGACTCACCGGTTGGAGCTGGGCCCGTTCCAGGGCAGCGGTAGTGGCAAGCCAGCGAAGCAGTGATCCTCCACCAGGAATCTGCCATCGTCCTGCTCAGAGCCGTACACAGCCAAGATCGTCCCTAAGGCAGAGCAGGCAGTTAGCCCTGGCTAGCACCTGCGGGGTGGGTGCCACCACAGAGCCACCACTGTCCCTTACCTGTCACCAGTCTCTGCACATCAATGGCTCCCTCCAGCTTGATCCGCTGCAGCTCATCCTCCAGCATCAGCTCATCAGAGGGCTGGATGTACTTGGGCAGGGGTGGCTGAGGCACCAGGTTGTGCTGCGAGGTCACAGGGACAGCTCTGATAGCCTCAGCAAGGACCAGCGGCCCCCAAGGACCCTTCCCAACCCCAGCCCCCCCTCCCCAGTACAGCCAATACCCCAGCTAAGGGCTCCAGCAGCTGGAAACCCCTGGATGGGCTGGTTTCACTGAGCACTGGAAAAGCATCACTGAGCAAGAGTGGTGGCAAGCTGGGGGGAACAGATGGACAAAGGGTGGGTTTAGGTTGGATATGGGGAAGAAATACCCTGTGAGGGTAGTGAGGCCCTGGCACAGGTTGCCCAAAGAAGCTGTGGCTGCCCCTGGCTCCCTGGAAATGTTCAAGGCCAGGTTGAATGGGGCTTGAAGCAACCTGGGATAGTGGAAGGTATCCCAGCGATAAGCATTAAGGTCTCCTCCAACCCAACCCATTCTGTGTTTCCATGATTTCTGAAGGAGCACAAACAAACACCAAGAGGTGGCACCAAGGTGGCATCCAGGGACAAGCTGGTCACAGGCCATGCTGCTCAAGTCCCTGCTCAAATCTCTGCCAATTCTCTGGCTATAACAAGCACAGGAAGCCATGGAAACCCAGCTGAGCTCTCAGGTGAGCTGGCACAACCCCCTCAGCTGTGCAGAGGAGGAGGGGGTGAGCCCATTACCTCCTCGCTGATCTCCTGCAGAATGGAGGGCTGGAGCTGCATGGCCTTGAAGAGCGTCCCCACCACGCAGCACTTCTCTCCTGCCTGCAGCTCCGAGAGCTTCCGCAGCGCAATGTCATTCCCTGTGGAGAGACGTGGGTCAGCGGCCTCGGGGTGATGGCAGGCACAGTGCAGGGCTGGCAGGAGCAGCTGAAGAGCCCCGGCATCGAGGCCGGCAAGAGGTGCTGGGGAATGTTGGGAAGGCTCCTGCTTTTCCTTGAGGCACAGTGCCAAACAGACATGTGTGGGCCAGATGGGGCCAAGGAGCATTCCAGAGCCTGCAAGCCTGCAGGCATTTCCTCTGTGCTGAGGGGAAAGCTGGGTCATGATGGTGTATTTAGCTCCCAGAAACAGCTCTGGCCAGGAAGGGTCCAGGATGCAGTGGACCTCCCCTTGCGCATGGGGGGCTGTTGTTCCTGCTCTTCACCCAGGGGAAAACCCAAACATCCTACTGGGAGCTGACAGGCAGATCACTTAACACCCCCCAACTTGATCTCTGACAGGGCTAGATTCTCTGCCCCAGATCCCTGCTGGAATTCAGGATCCCCATCACATCCAGAGTAGATCCTGGCATGCTGACATGTCCCTGGGCTTTAGGCAGGGATCCACAGGGGATACAGGCTGGGAGAACCTCAGGAGCTGCACTGAAGAAGCATTGCAGTCCCAGCTGCATCCATTTTGTGGCTGAGGAGCAAAAACTTCCCTCACCACAAGGTGAGTCCAAAACTTCTTACTCCACGCCTGGGGACCCAGAGGTGCTCCAGCCCCATCCAGTGTGCGTCCTCCCATCCAGTATGTGGCTATGGGACTGTCATTCCCTGTTTAAACCAGCCTGTGAAGTCCATCCTGAGCCTCAGACCCTGGAGAGGAGCAAGGAACCTGCTCCTGGTCTCCTCTCTCAAAACAACACTGCCTGTGCTAGCTCCTCATCCTTTCTGGCTGACATTTCTCCTCCTAAAAATCTCACTTTTTTTTTATCACGCGCTGCTGAACGTGACTCTTGTTCCAGGGAGAGCACCCTGCTGCCATCCCTGGCACCCCACACTGGAAACATGGATTCCCAAGCCCAGGAATGCAAGCGCTCTGAGTCAGAACAAAAACAATCGTGTTGAAATTTCTTTTTTTTGGCTCAAACTCCCCAAAATGTGTGTCTGGGGGGAGGGGTCTGTGCTCTCCAGATCTCCAAGCAGCAAGAGCTTCCTGCTGGGAGACAAACCCCAAAATCTGGTCCCATCCCAGGATTCCAGGAGGTGGAGCTTTACAAACCATTGGGTCCTGTCACACTTGGCAAAGTCCAGGGTGGTCAACCAAGAAATGACATCTGCCGTGGGAGCAGCACTGGCTTTGCTTCCACACAGCCCACGGGGCTGAGGGGAGCATAAGAAAAGGCGTCCAGCCCAAAAGCTTCCACTGAAGGTTTTTTTGCCCATAGAAGGGCAAAGCTGAAGGAAATTCAATTGCAGGCTGTGCCCAGGCCGGGGGGGCGGGGGGGGGAGCAGAGCCCCAGCGGCGGCGGCATTGCTTCATTCCGCGGATGGAAACTCTGAGTGTGAGGTCCCACCTGCAGAACCACAACCCCCCCTAGCCAGGAAACAGCCCCCACTGGCACCACCAGCACCTCTCACCCCCTGCACACCCCTGTACCCCATTTCCTGGCCAGGCCCCCCAGCCCCACCCTGACAAACCTCACACTGAACTCCTGCTCCCAAAAGTGTGTGGGGTGATGTGACAAAGACAATTGTGTTCTCCCTGCCCACACTCCCTTCTGTCTGTGATGGGAGATGCAGTTTGTCCCAAGGTCAGAATTCCAGGTGGGAGGTGCAGCAGGAATACCACATAATCCAGCTGCAAATGGATTATCCCATCGTTACTGTGCATTCCAGAGCTGGAGGGCTGAGCTGTTTCAGCTAGGCTCTGCTGCCCATCCCCTGTCAAGAGTGTAAAATGCCACTGGCGACTGGAAGAACTGGGTACACTGGAGCTGCACAGGTTGCAGGAAGGTTGTGGGTGGATCACAGCCTGGCAGGGATGGACTCCCCCACCATGGGAAGGATCCTCCCCCCTAGGGATGCCTGCAGGGTACATCCAGTCTGAGGATGGGAACACTCACTCACTTCTGGACTCCAGATATAAATCTGGAGATAAAGATATAAATCTGGAGACAGAGATAAAATCCAAAGGCAGCTCCAAGATCTTTGTTGCCAAGGCCACCAGTAACCTGGGTTCCCAAGTGCCATATCCACACAGCTGTTATTTCCCCACAGGGATGGGGACTCCAGCACTGCCCTGGGCAGTGTGTGCCAGGGCTGGACAGCCCTTTCCATGAAGGAATTTTCCAAATATCCAATCTGAACCTCTCCCGGTGCAACTTGAGGTTGTGTCCTCTTGTTCTGTCCCTTGTTTCTTGGGAGCAGAGCCCAACCCTCTGCTGGCTGCACCCTCCTGCTAGGAAATTGTGGAGAGCAAGAAGGTCCCCCCCTGAACCTCCATTTCTCCTGTCAAAGCCCTCCTGATGCTCCAGCCCCTACCCAGCTTTGTCCCTACCCCTGGACATGCCCCAGCTCCTGTCTTGGTTTGGACACCCCTCAGTGTTTTTTCTGGGGCAGATAAAGGGTGTGTTTCCCCTGGCTCACCCCATCGGCTCCGTGCACAGCGCTCCAGGCCTGGCCGCATCCCGGCGAGGCGCACGGCGTAGATGTGGGCGTACTGCCGGGAAAAGCTGCGCTCGCCCAGCTGGAAAGGCTGGGAGCAGTCTGAATAGCCCGACACAGGCACCCTGGGGAAGGTGGGGGGCTCGGCCGAGGGGGGGGCCAGCAGCCCCTGCGCCGTGGGGGCTGCCTGCTCCGAAAACATGGCATGGGACATGGGGGTCTAACGATGGGTCTGGAAAATAAATTGGTGAATTAAGGATCCTGGCTCTCACCCGGCCATCACTGTCACCCCAAGACACAGTTCCCTTGAAAACGATCCTCCCCACCCCCAAAATACAAACCACATCCGGGTCTGACCCTCCCTCTGCACACTGCACCCCCCTAGCCCCCTTTCCTCCCCTCTCCTTTCAACCCAGGGCATTCCCAAACTCATCCTGGTGACTGGACCACCCTCTCCTAAAATCTCCCCCAGAGCAGGACACCCGAAGTCCCCACATAATACACCTTGGCCATCGGATCCCCCCCGGACCCTTCTCTTCCAAATGGACCCAGGCCCTGCATAGGCCCCTGGACACCCCCAGGCACCAGTGACCCCCCCACAGCACACTGCCTCTGGCACGATCCTCCTTCCTGCGGCGCCGGACCCGCCAAACACCTCCCTAGCACCCAAAACCCCTCGAGAACACAACAGCCCCCTCAAACCCCCAACCCCGACGCCCCAGCACCCCTCAGGCTGCAGGACCCCCCCAGCCCCCCCAACTGGGGTCTTCCCTGCTCCCAAACGGGGACACCCCCCGGCCGCGGCCCGGGGTTCCCGCAGGTCACATACGCTGTGAGGGGTCAGGGGTCGAGGATCGCCGCCGACACCGGGGCCCGCCATGGGGGTGGGGCTGCGGCAGCAAAAGGCGCGAACGCCGCAAACCCGGAAGTTGTGTGACCGCGCGGCGGCAGTGACGTCAGGTCGCCATGGCAACCGCGGTGGGCCAGGGGAGGTGTGAGAGTCCCGCGTGGGGGGACATGGAGGGACCGCGACCGACCGCGACAGCGAGACAACGGGATCGACGCCGGGGTCCCACGGAACCATGGCGTGAAGAGGGCACCATGACCGACCCCAGAGAGGACACCAGGACTGACCCCGGGGGGACACTTAAGCCCACGCCCTTGGACTCCCCAGAGCCCGGAGGGGTCCAAGAAGACCCCAGGACAGACCTCCCCGATCTCATAACAGACCCTCCGGAGCCCTCGGGGGTCTGGCCACTCTATCCCCGCCTCACACTTTGGGGGACGTAAGGACAGCTTCCCTTAGGGGACGAGAGGCTGGGGAGGTTGGGGGCTGCTGAGCTCCCCCATGTGCCCCACGATGCCCCCCGTATCCCCTTCCTGCAGGGGTGGAGGTGTGAGGTAGGAAGGGCTGTGGGGAGCAGCAGTGTTCTATTTTAAAGAGTTTTGGGGTTTTGGTCCCCCACCCCCACAGCCTGTGGCCGCACTATAAAAGGTGTCAGGACGCAGGCAGTCACCCACTGTCAGTCACCGGCTGTCACCGGCTCAGTGGGCTCACCATGGCTTCCATCTTCCTCCTGCTGCTGCTGGTGGTGGGAGGTAATGGGGACCCTCCTGCTTCCCGGGGGGATGATCGCCCCGTGGTGGAGGGGAGGGGAGACACACGGGGACAATGGGGATGATTGAGCTTGGGGGCCTGGGGTCTGTGTGGGGACCTGTGTGGTGTGGGGATGGGGTCTGTGTGGGGACAGGCACTCAGGGATGTGGGAAGCAGGACAACGGGACAGGCAGGAGGGGGGCCTTGGAGTTGCAGGGATGGGATCTTATAGGAACAAGCACCTGGGGATGGCAGGGATGGGGCCTGCCAGAGGACCCAGGGGTGATGGGCGTGGTGCCTATGTTGGGACCAGCACCTGGGGACGTTTGGGGACAGGATCTGCATGGAGACCTAGGAATGGTGGGAAGAGAAAGACGTGAGTACAGGCAGAAGGGATGGTGGGGATGGGGCTGAATACCTGGGGCTGGTGGTTAAGGTGTCTGGGCACCTCCAGGGCTCCTGGAGACCTCAGTGGTGGGCACCTGCAGCCACACTCATCGTTCTGTACCCATGCAGCAACGCAGGCCATGGCCCCCCCTCTCTGCCAGGGTGACCCAACGTCCTGGTGCTGGAACGTGGAAATGGCCACACGCTGTGGCTGGGAGCAGCAGTGCCAGGACCTCTGGGACAGCCTGGCCCTGGTGAGTGCCCCACCCTCAAGTACTGCCAGGGCCACCCAGGGGTCCAGGCAGCCCTGAGGGTCTTTGTGTCCCCACAGGGGAATGTGGCTGAAGAGGATGACACGGCTGATGGGGATGACACGGCTGATGGGGACAACATGGCTGATGGGGACAACATGGCTGATGGGGACGGTGTGGCGCAGGGCAGGAGGATTAAGTGCAGGCTGTGCACCAAGATCATGAAGAAGATACAGGAACTGGCAGGTGACAACCCTGACGAGGTGAGCGGTGATGAGGGTCTGGGGGGCTGGGCTGGGGGCCCTCTCCCTCTGGGCGCCTGACCTGTGGTGGCTCTGGCAGGCGGCGGTGGCAGCAGCACTGCAGAAGGGCTGCCGGGTGCTGGGCCGGATGATGGGCAAGCAGTGCCAGCGGCTGGTAAAAAAGTACCGGGATCAGATCACCGAGGAGCTGCAGAACGGGGACACGCCCCAGGACATCTGCACTGCCGTGGGCATCTGCCGGTCCTGAGCATGGTCAGAGCCTACCTGTATCCTGATCCTGCATCCCATGGGCTGATCCTGCATCTTGTGTCCTGCACCCCATGTCCTGCATCCTGATCCCATACCCCATGTCCCATACTCTGTCCTGCATCCCACATCCCAGTCCTACATCCCACATCCTGCACCATGTCCTGCACCCTGCATCACAGTCCCTCACCACCTGTCCTGCACTGTGTCCTGCACCCTACAACCTGATCCTGAACCCACATCCTGCACCCATATCCTGGTCCTGCACCAAATGTCCTGCACCCCATGTCCCAGTCCTGCACTGTGTCCTGAACCCTGCATCCTGCACTCTACATCCTGTTCCTGCATCTTGCATCCTGATCCTGAACCTTATGTCCTGCACCCCATATCCTGATCCCATTCTCCCCTCTGCATTCCACACTTTTCACCCTACATCCTGCACCCCATACCTGCTGGAGGGGTGGGAATGTGCTTGGGGTTTCTGAACCTTCCCTACTGCATCCCTGTAGGGTGGGGGTGAGCCAGGTCACCCCAAAGTGCATTGTGGTGCAGGAGGAAAGCTAAAGAAGCTGCTTCTGATGGACCCCAACTCACCCCCTGCTCTTTCCTTTCTCCACAGGTACAGCCCCGAATGCCCCACAAACCCCAACACCCCTCCAGCTCCTGATGCCCCCACAGCCCAGCCATCCCCCTCCCCCACAATAAAGTCCCTTCTCTGGCTCTATGGGTCTTGTCTGTCCTGGGGGAACATGATGACAAGGGCTTATGGCACCAGGCACTAGCAGGGACAGTCTGGCCCTGGCCTGCCCCCAGCAGGGCCAAGGGGACACCAAAGGTGCCAGCGGTAGTGTGGGGATGTGTCCCATGTGTGAGTGGTTCCCTCCACACACCTGGATGGTCCTGGCTGTCACTGTCCCCTCATTGTGCATGTCCCTGTGTCTGGCACTGCATCTGTCCCTGCACTTGGCACTGTCACTTGTCACCCACTTGTCTCTGGCACTGCCACAGGCTTGGGATCATCCTCACTGTCCCCAATGCATGGCATTGGCACTGTCCCAGCTGAGCTCAGGGAGTCCCTTCTTCAGTCCCAGCCAATCAGAGCACAGGGAATCCCATGTCCCTTTTTTTTCCTTTAATTCCAGACAATTGGAGTGCAGGGAATCTCTTCTGTTTGCTCCTGGCCAATCAGAACAGAGAGACTGCAGGTCTCTGAGGGCTGCCAGCAGTGAGAGCTCAAGGATGTCTTTCTGGTGCAAACCAATCAGAACACAGGGAATCTTGCTGACTGAGGGCTGCAGCCAGCTAGAGCATAGGGATCTCCTTCCCCTCCTGCAATGAGCTGTGGGGATCCCAGCACCAGCCATGGACCCAGGGGCTTCAGGGGCAGCACCATGGGGGTAGCTTTGTCCCTTGGGGTGACATAGATGCTCCCTGTGTCCCCAGCCCCTCAATGTGCAGCCCGTAGTCACGGAGTGACCCTGCACTTTGTGAGGACACCAAGACCCCTCAGTAGTCTCAGCCCCCTAGGTTGGCCCCACATCCTCTGGTGATCCAGTCCCCCCAGGTGGTCGCGGATGCTCAAGAGTTACCCCAACACCCTGAGGTGTCCCTACATCCTGGTGTCCCCATGTCCCAGGGTGATCCCAGACCCCTGCAGTGTCCCCAAATATCACAGATATAACCCCGGACCACCAGGACAGCCCATACCATGGGGTAGCCCTACACCCTCAGGGCTGACCCAAACACCCTGAATGGGCTGCAGACCCTGGAATGCCCCAAACCCTCAAAGGGCTCCCAACACCCTGTGTTGTCCCAGGAGGACCCCTTCACCCTGGGGTACTCCAGACCCTCAGAGTGGCCTAAAACCCTGGGTTGCTTCCAGAGCCTTTGGGAAACAACAATATGCTCTGGTATTGCCAGATCCTTAGAGGAACTCAAACACCCTGGGGTGCCCACGACGCCCAGAGGGAGCCCAATACTCTGTTCCAGATCCTCTGGTGAACTCAAATCTCTGGGGTGCCCCAGACCTTTCAGGGAATGTGGGTGGGGACATGGCTAGAGGGGATTCCCTCCAGTATGCCCCCATCAATCTGGCCCATTTCTGGTGCACTCTGGTCAGTCTCTGCACCCCAGGGATCACTGGTGGGGAGTTCCTCTATACTGACATCCCTCCCAAAGTACCCCCAAAGAGCTCCTTGTCTCTAGTCCAACCCCCTTGGGGAGGCTTTCCCGCAGCAAAGGGGCTGAGGTGCACTGCAGCACCCCTTGCTGCCGCTGTGTGAGGATGGGGGAGGGGGGGATGAGAGCACAGGCTGCCCATAAGTGTGGGGCAGGCCCATGGGGGTCTCTCTACCAGCATGGGGAGAGAGGCACGAGGAGCACTGGCCAAAGCAGCCCCAGAGAAGTCCACACACACCCCGTTTATTGGGGGGCTGGAGCCGCCTCCTTCCCGCATCCATGTCTGCTCCCACAGCACTCCAAGCAGGACCACCGGCCCCTGCCATCCCCCCTCTGAGTCCAGCTCACTGCCCCATCATGCAGGCCATCTTGCAGGCCACGGCTGAGATGAGGGCGGCCCCGCGCCCGCTGCCTTCCTCTGACTGGATGAAGGTGATGTCACAGCCAGGCGTCAGCTGCCGCACTGTGGCGTGGAAGTGGTCCTTGAAGCTGGGGAGTGGGAACACGGGGTCACAAATGGGGTCAAGGCTTGAGGGATGAAGGGAGAGGATAGGGATATCATTGGGGTCTGGGGATCCCCACCTGGGATGGAGCTTGTAGACGGAGCCATCAACACCAACAGTGATCTTGAGGGTGTCCTGGCTGCGGCTCTCCCGCATGCGGTTGATGACGCCGGCCAGCCCGGCTGAACACATCTGGGCAGCCCGTGTGGACACACTCTCACACACCCGGCGCACGATCTCACAGTCTGTCCGAGACGGCAACAGCTCAAAGGCTGACAAGATGTTGTAGATCTGCTTGCGGTCATCAGAATCGCTGGGATGAGGGGAGAAAAGGGGATTACTAAACGCTGAAGGGTGGGGACCCTGGGTAAGGCAGCTGGAGAGGAATGAGGGAGTGATAGGATTGGGGATCCTCATGGATCCTCATGTGGGAGAGTTGTATGGCATCACAGGATGGGGAACCCCAACTGGGTCAGTCAGAGAAGGTTGATGTGGGGCGATGGGATGGGGGACTCCAACATGGGGCTGCTGTAGAGGGCTGTTGTGGGGTGATGGGACAGAGGTACCTGAAAGTGGGCGCCCCTAATGTGAGGGTGATGGGACATGGGGACCCCAATATGGGACAGAACAGGCAGGTACAGAATGATGGGATCATGTCTCATCATGATGGGCCCATGACATAGGACACTCTGGTTTGGGTGGCAGGATGCCAGGACTCCAAGATGGGCAGTCAGAGTAGGCTAGTGTGGGGTAACAGGATAAAGGACCCTTTATGAGGCAGTCAAAGCAGACTGGTATGGGATGATGGAAGAGGGGGATCCATATGTGGGACAGCCCAGTGCAGAGCAAGAGCACCGACTCCTCGGTATACCTGGACCAGTGTTGAGTGAGAGCACAGACCTCCCAGTGACATGCAGCCTGGCAGGCCAGTTTGGGGATGCCACCTCGCAGCCTTGTACCTCTCAATCTGGGACATGAAGCGGGTCTCAAAGGTCCCACGAGTCTTGAGTTTCTCAGAGGCTTCCCCATTGAAGAGCAGGTTTTCATCCACCAGCTTCAGCAGCACCAGCCGCACGATCTCCCCCATGTACTTCCCCCCAATGATCTTCTCGTATCTGGGGGGAGGAGGGGACATAGGCGAGGGGGCGGCATCAGAGCTGAGATTTGAGGGGCCACATCCCACAGCACCCCCTCCTTCCTTCCCCCCTTCTTGCTGGATGTATTCCCGCACATAGGCATGGCCAGGGTGAGGGATGCCCATGCTAGGGCTCTGAGCCCAGTGTGGCGCAGGGGATGGGAGGTATGCCCAGAGGAACTGGATCTCTCCTATTCCTTACAGTTGCTGACCGGGGTTAAGTGAGGTCTCGTCCACCACGCGGTCGTACTCCAGAAGGAACTCGTCCAGCTCCCCAGAGGCACCAAAGGCCCCCCACTCCGTGTTCACGCACATCCGCCCCTCGTCGCCCTCCACCAGCTCCACGTTGTGCATCTCCTCCATGTAGCAGGCGTTACAGCCCGTCCCTGCCGGGAACTGGGGATGGGTCTGGGCGGCGGGGGGGGCAGCAATGACACCCCCCTGCCACAGCCCTCCCATCCCAATTGGGATAAAACTGGGATCGTATTGTGGAGCAATGGGGAAGAACTGGAGGGGGTCCAGATGTGCCAGGGCAGGGGTTGGGACCCACATGGAGCCTGAGGGACATTCCTCAACCTGGTGTCTGGCACCATGGTATACAACTGCTTCAAAGGTGGCTCCAGGACATGGGGGAAAGGTTTTAGACTAAAAGAGGGGAGATTTAGATTGGATACTGGGAAGAAATCCTTTCCTGTGAGGGTGGTAGGGACTAACACAGGTTTCCCAGAGAAGCTATGGCTGCTCCATCCCTGGAAGTGTTACAAGCCAGGCTGGACATCCTGGTCCAGTGGAGCTGTTCCTGCCCATGGTATGGAGCTGGATAATCCTTAAGGTCCCTTCCAACCCAAAGCGTTCTGTGATTTCATAAAAGCTGGAACCAAGGATGGTTAGAAACTTACTACATATGTCCCAAATCTGTATCCCTACTCCACCCAGCACTGGGGTGCAATAGAATCATCAAATAATGGAATCATGGAATGGTTTGAGTTTGAAAGGACCTTAAAATTCATCTCATTCCACCACCCTTCTCTGGGCAGAGACACCTTTGAGTAGACCAGGTTGCTCCAAGGACATAAAGGAAACAGTCTCAAGTTGCACCAGGGGAAGTTTCTGTTGCATAATGGGAAAATTCCTTCATAGAAAGGGTTGTTCAGCCCTGGCATAGACTGCCTAGGGCAGTGGTGATCTCATCCCTGGGGGGTTCAACAGCCATGTGGATGTGGTACCTGGGGACATGTGTTAGTGGTGGTCTTGACAGTGCTAGGGGAATGGTTGGACTTGATGACATTAGAGACTTTTCCAGCTCAAACAATTCCATGATTCCATGCAAGGCCTCGTTTCAGAGTAAAAGAACTGACTGAAGAGCCAGTGCATCCTTCATGAGTACCAGGATTCAGTGACTGAGATCATGGCTGCAGGCTATGCTTGGAGCTGCACATCCTTGTCCTGCAGTGATGGGGATGGACATCCCTCCTGCTCCCCACCCCTACAGTGTCCCCACAGCCCTAGCTGGCCACTTGTCCCCACAGCAGGGTCCTGGGGGCTCTGGACACTGTGCTGAGGCCAGCCCAGCCCCAAGAAGCTGATAAACATCCTAGCATGTGTTTACCCAGGTAAGGGGACACAGAGGCCAGATGGCACGTTGGCACATGTCTGATGGCACTAAAGATGGTGAGGGACTGGGGGAGGTGGGGGGCTGCTCTCTGTGGGGATTGGGGGATGGAGCCAGCAGGGTTCAAACTCATCCCCACCACCTGGCTCCAGCTGCCTTGTATGGGTCCCTATCCCTATGATGAGGTGCCAGAGCCACCAAGAGCCTGGCCCCAACCACCATGCTGGGGCCAGGCAATGCCTTCCGGTGTCCCAAACACTGGACACCTCAGCAGAGTGCCACTGCTACCCCTCTGTCCTTGGTGTATCTCCCCCAAAGTACAGGGGAAGCAGCAGGGGAGCAGGGCCACGGGACAGTTCCTTGTCCCCAGCCATATGTCCCTGTAGAAGGGGCATCTTACCCACAATCATCCCAACCTCACACCGGTGATCTTCGTAGTAGCAGGAGATCATCGTGGCCACTGTGTCATTCACCATCGCCACCACATCCATCTCGAAGTCCTGGGGACAGAGACCACTGTGGGCTCATGGGAGGTCAGGCTGTCCCACAACAGGTGGGTTTGGGGTGGACAGTCCCCAGGGGTGAGGACCTGGGCATGTGTCATGCACACATGTGAGCACATACATGGAACATCCCTGCCCAGAGACACACTTGGCTCCAGCAGCCCTATCATGGGGACAACTAGGATCCAGTGGCCCCTTCCTGGGGACACACCAGGCTCTAGTGACCCTCTTGCAGGCACAGCCAGGCTTCAGTGAGCCCATCACAGGGACAGCCGTGGTGCTGGGGCCTTCGCATCACGGCAGAGCCAGCACAGCTGTCTGATCCTCTCACCCCTCGCCGTTTGATGGCATCTCTCAGCAGCCCCACCACATTGTTCCCTTCTGCGCCGGAGGCTTTGAAGCCCTTGGTCCAGTTCAGGAGGATGCCCTGGAAAGGGGGTCAGACAGAAATGGGGCTGTGGCTGTAGGTGAGACTTGGGGACCCCTAAGCCCTCATGCTGCCTGGCCACCCCCTCACCTTGTCAATGTCCTCGTGCCGCACAGGGAAGGAGAAGGTGAAGCCCAGGGGCAGCTTTTTGTGCTTCATTTGGTGCTTGTCCAGGAAATCGGAAATGCACTCGGAGATGTAGTCAAAGAGCTGGAAGACAGGAGGTTCAGCCTTTCCCAAGGGATGTTCCCACCCTCCTACTGCCCTTGGAAAGATGCTTTCCTCCATGGGTTCCCCAGGCCTGGCCACTCCCCAGCTTCTGCTGGCTGGACAGGCAGGAGTGTCCCATCCAGTGTCCCAACTGAAACACACACAATGGAAGGGACTGGGATGGGATGGAATACCCTGTGTGCTCCACTGACCATCTCAGCCGTCCCAGTCATGGCATCCTCCGGGATGGAATACATCTGGTGCTTTGTCTTCACCTTCCACTGCCCCTCCTCCCCCTCGCCCACTTTCACCAGCATCACACGGAAATTGGTGCCGCCCAGGTCCAGTGACAGGAAATCTCCCACCTCTGCAAAGTCAGGGAGGGGGGGAGAAGGTGATGGGCTCTTGGTAGGCTCAGCCTTCCTCATGGAGCTTGGTGGGGTCTGAGAAAGGGGTGACACACAATGGACTGGGAGTGACATCATACCAGAGCCCTCGGGGGTGGAGCGAACATAGGTGGGCAGCATTTTCACAGAGGCCTCCTCATGTGTCTCCAGCTTGAGGCCTCGGTCCATCTCCTTCTGCATCCGATACATCACCTTCTTCAGGTCCTCTTCCTTCAGACGGAACTCTGACAGGATCTGCTCCACCTGCACACAACACACCATCAGCCAGGGACCAGCGATATGGGATGCAATATGCCTGAATTGCAAGAAATAGCCAAGTTTCCCTTCCCTCAGCCCTGGTTTTCCCCATCAGCACATGGACAGCCTGAAATGACTTATCCCATCACTCTGCTATTCTCCCACTGAACAGAGGCACCAGAGAATCCATAGGACTGTCCTAAGGCACCAAATCCCTTTCTGCTGCTGCCTGCAGGACACCACAGTCAGCCCTGGGGTCCCTGGGGACTGGGGTTGGCACTGGGGTTCTGCCATCCCTGCTACCCAGCTGAATTTTTTGGATGGCTGTGTAGAAGCTGGCACCATTCCAGCAGTGACCTGGGACATCCCATCCTAATGAATCCCAGGGTCATTCCCAGCAAGGAGTGCTTCTGGCTATGCCATTGAGGAGCACAGCATCTCCTACCAAGGATATAGGATTCTTCTATGACGAAGATGCTGGTGTGTCTTCCTTGATCCCCTGGGAGCATCCCTCTCCCTGTATCCCACTGGGAATTGTGGGCACCATTTTTCACCCATCAAGTGTGGGGCTAATATGGGGCAGAGGGCAGGCAGGCAGGAATATTCTTGGGGATTGCTGCCTTGTCTCGCTGCCAGGGAGAGCCACAGGGCCCACTCCAGGGAAGCACCTGGCAAGCAGGATGTGTGTTTATCCTTTCCGTAGCAACCCCGAGCTTGGTGCAGCCTCCATTAGCTCGCAGGGCTGGGGCCAGGTGCCCCGGCTGTCAGATGGAGCTGGAGCCGGCACTCCTCTGCCAGCTGCAGTCGGCAGCATTAGGGCTCATTAGTCACCACGCTCCAGGTAGGCTCCAATGCTCTGGCCGGCACAGATGTTTGCCTCAAGGCTTCTCCTGTTTCCTGACAGGTTTTGGGGAAGTGGGCTCGGGAAAGCATTTGGGGTGTGGTTTGGAGCATCCCAACACTGAGGGCACCCCTTGCCGTGGCTCAGTCCAGCTGCCCTCCATCCTAGCACATCATCCCCACATCATGGACCCCCCCAGAATGGGGCCAGACAACCATGGCAGCATTGTGGTGAGGCTTGCCCTGATCCAGAAGGCATTTGGCCCAGAATGATCAGAAAAATCCTGCCAGGAAAAGCATGGAGCTGGATATGATCATTTCTCCTGGATTGTTGGCTGAAGGTATTCAGTGCTAATCCATCCCACAGCACTGCTTGGCATGGGAACACCAGATCTGCCACAGCCAGAGGGCCCCCATCCCAGGGCTGGCACCCGAGAGTCCAAATTTTATTTCTCCAATGTTTTTTCCATCTCAGCACCCCATGTCCCTACTCATCTCTTCACTCACCTTCAAAACAATGGGTTTGGCCCTTCCCTGGCAGGATTTGGGTCTTCCCACATGACGTTATCTGGCTCTCAGCTTCCCATGGAAATGGTCTGTTCCAATGCCTCCCACAAAAGGGATGGAGCTGGAGACCATGTGGCTGCTGGCAGCATTGGCCAGTGACACCCATCTCTGCTGGTCCAGTATGTGCTGAGTCCCCTCAGGGTCCCCTTGGTGTCCCCTTGGTGTCCCTGCTGGCAGCAGGGAATGTCTCCACTGTCCTCACCCACGATTCCATGAGCTCAATCCATCTGGGAGAGGATGCTTCCCACCATCAACTGTTTGTTGACTGGTGGGCTTGACATCCTGCTGGGTGCCTCAGGGACAACGATGATAGCCAGATAAAGGAGGTGACAGGCCCTATCTCATCCTGGGGGTGCAGCTGCATGGCTGAAAGGTGTCCGGGGCAATGTTGGGATGGTGGGAGTATCCCAGACCAGCAGAATGTCCCACAAATACTCCCAGCTCCATTATGACCCCTCAGTGGTGGTAGGGCCTGTGCTGTGCTGGGGGTGACCTCGGGGATGGGGACCTCGCTGGGGCATGCTGGGCTGCCCCCAGGCTGCCCTGGAGCTGCTGTCCTCCCCACAGCCATCCTCTGGGCTACCTCTGCTGGAATCTTGGGAGATGCTGGGAGCACCTGACTGCTCACTCCAGGGAAGGCTGGAACCTCGGTGAAGATCTACACTCTTCCCCACATGCACTGGGCATCCCCTGGTCCCCCCAGCCCCCCAGCATTGCCCTGCCAGCAGCCTCACCTTCTCCTTCCTGCTGCTCTCCATCCTGGCTCGGTGATCCAGCATGGGGGCAGGTGGCAGGGTGGGGTGGGCTGCGGGCCAAGCCGTGCCCCCCTCAGCCCCTGTGTCCCCACCGTGGTGCCTGGCCTGGGGGAGCCCCCTGCTCTGTCCTGGAGGGTGTCCGGCAGGCACTGGGCTGCTCCGTCCCTTGCTCCACACGCGGATGCTCCACTTTCGCTGCGCTGCGTTATCTCATCTGATGCCCCAGTACAGCACCCACTGAGGGAGTCCTGATACCGCCAGGCCTCAAGCGGAGGGGCAGGAAGCGGGCCCCGGGGCCCTGGTGGGATCAGCCCTGTCGCCCCACATCCTTTGCTCCAGAGGGCTTCCCTTCACGCTCTCTTGCTTGCTTCCTTGATGTGTCAATAAATTCCCGGACTGGTGTTGGAGCGGGGGTCCTAGCCCAGCGCAGTGGGCTCTGGCAGCCCGGGGGACCCCCTGGTGCGTTGGCAAGGCTTGGCCAGGACCCTCCCCGCAGGGGCCGCTGGCCCCGTCACGCGAAGCACCACGCCCCGGGTCACCCGTGTCCCCGTTGTCATACCAACGGCTCGATGGTGGTGGCAAGCACTCTACCGGCCGGCTTGGCAACCGGCATGCTCCCATGGAGACCGCGGACACAGCACGGCCTACACACACCCGCGGAGGGGCGAGGGCGACTAGGAAGTGTTCCGAGCCCTCAGGATGGGAAAGGATCCAGCGGTGCTGGGACTGACACCAGGCGCCGCAACAGATCGGGGATGGGTGCTGGATTTGAGGACGGGGATGTGGCAACGCCCATCACCCCGAAGCCACGTCATCCTCCCAGTGTTATGGAAATAGGGGACTATGGATGTCCAAACGGGATGAGGTGCACCCTTGGTCATGGGTGGACCCCAAAACCTCCTGGTGCTGGTCTGTAGCAGCATCTCCTCAGACACGGAGCTAAGGAGGGTCCCCGGGAAGCCTGGAGGGGTGCCGGGGGTGGCAGCCCCCTGGAGGACTGCGGGGGCTCTGGGGAGGGCAGAGGGTTTGTGGGTGGCAGAGCAGAGCCTAGGGGATACAGGGATACCTCACCTGCCCTCTGTGCAGGGGGTACGGGGTGCCACAGCACGGCTCTGGCAGCCCTTCCCGTCTGCTGGTGCCTACCATAGAGGGGTCTTTACACTCCTGAGGGGCCCAAAGCCATCGGGCGGTTCACCCACCCTTCGTCAGTGCGCCCCCACCCAAGGGCAGAACCCCCCATGGAAGAGTCCCCGCTCCCCAGGGCGTTCCTCAGCACCCGGAGGAGGTGTTCCCCCTGTGGGGCCCCTTCTCAAAGGGGTCACCATACCATAGGGAGAGGCCCGCCCCTAGAGGGATCCCGCCCCACAGAGGGATCCCCTCCACAGAGGGATCCCCTCCACAGAGGGGTCCCGTTCCACAAAGGGATCCCGCCCCACAGAGGGATCCCGCCCCACAGAGGGATCCCCTCCACAGAAGGGTCCCGTTCCACAAAGCGATTCCCTCCACAGAGCGATCCCGCTCCACAGAGGGGTCTCGCCCCACAGAGGGATCCCCTCCACAGAGGGATCCCCTCCACAGAGGGGTCCCGTTCCACAAAGGGATCCCGCCCCACAGAGGGATCCCGCCCCACAGAGGGATCCCCTCCACAGAGGGGTCCCGTTCCACAAAGGGATTCCCTCCACAGAGCGATCCCGCTCCACAGAGGGGTCCCGCCCCACAGAGGGATCCCCTCCACAGAGAGATCCCGCCCCACAGAGGGGTCCTGCTCCACAGAGGGGTCCCGCTCCACAGAGGGGTCCCGCCCCACAGAGGGGTCCCGCTCCACAGAGGGGTCCCGCTCCACAGAGGGGTCCCGCCCCACAGAGGGGTCCCGCTCCACAGAGGGGTCCCGCCCCACAGAGAGATCCCGCCCCACGGCGGGAGAGCCGAACAAGCCCCGCCCCGCGGCCCCGCCTGTCGAGTACAGCGCCCCCTGCTGGCCGCTCTGAGGAACAAGCACCGCCCCACGACGCCAGTGGGGCGCTGATTGGTCGCCCTGCTGACACCAGACAGAGCTGAGTAGCGCGGTGATTGGTCAGAAAGCTGGGGGCGGAGCCATCTTGGCGCGTGCGCAGGGCAGGTGGAGTCCCGTGGCAGCGTCCGGGGCCGGGGTACTTCCGGCCGCCGAGTTACACTTCCGGGTCGCGCCCATCGCCCAGCCGGCCGCCTCCTGCGTTGAGCTGCGAGCGCAGCGTCGGTACCGGGGCAGGCCGGGGGCTGTGCGGAGGGTCTCTGGGCCGTACGGAGAACTGGGGGAACTGGGCTGTACAGGGGAAGGCGAGGCTGGGCCAGCTGGGCTTACTGGGCACCGAGGGCTGGGTTGCAGTGGGTTGTACTGGGTTGTATTGAGGAGTGGCCGCGTTACACAGGGTGGAGGGGCTGCGTTTTACTGGGTTATACTGGGGTGGATGCTAGGGTATACTGGAGCAGCTGGGACAGGCGAGGGCAGGGCTTGGTTAGGCTTGGGCTGAGGAGGCCTGGCTGGGCGGTGGTTGGGCTGAGGAGCCAGGCGGGGCTCCGGGTGCAGGGGGGTTCTGGCTGACTGGGGTAGCGTTTAAAGGACAGAAGGAGGGTTTAGGGGGATCCCCAGGCATGGGGGTGGCATAGGGAGGTCCGAGGGTGTCCTAGCCTTTGCATGGCCTCAGCCCCAACCCTTCCTTTCCCCCAGGCCCACGGAGCCACCGTGATGAGGCTCTATAGCCTAAGTGTCCTTTACAAAGGTGACCCCAAAGTGCATTTGCTCAAAGCTGCCTACGATGTGTCCACCTTCAACTTCTTTCAGAGATCCAGGTGGGTGCAGGCAGCTGGAACCTGAGGGGGGATTGCCCCTGTGTGCTGTAGGCTGGCATGTGGCTCAGGCAGGGCGTTGGGGAGGGGAAGCTGAAACTTTTGAGAGGTTTTCTCCCCCACTGGAGCTGCCATGGCAGCAGTGAAAGGCTTTTCAGTGAGAAAGAACATACTCCTCGGGAATCTGTGACCTGCTGCAGCCCCTGGAGTGATGGATCAGCCTCAGGAATAGAGTGAAACTCCTGGAGTCCCAGGCCCAGCAGTAGGTCAGGTCTGACTCTACAAATTCTCCCGTGCAGCCAAGCAATTAACTTGGGGCACAGGGAATGCCCTGGGACTGGAATGAGCTCTTCCCTCTGGGGTGGGGCGAGAGGAGGCCCCTCTGTGTCAGGCTCACAGGACTCGCCTGGATCCTGGTGCCCATGGATTGTTTGGATTAATTTGAAGCTCTTCCCAGCCCACAAACCCCTGCTCAGGTTATTCCAATGGCTTTTTGTGAGCTGATTGAGCCCCAGATGCCAGTCCAGGCTCCTGGTGTTCTGCTCACCACTCTGGGCACACAGGGATTGGGGAGCTCTTGGCAGCTCTTGAGAATCTCCTGAAGCTGTAAAACAAAGCAGGAACATGCTGTGGAATAGGCTGTTCCCAGTGCCTGTTTCAAATGGTAAAGGAGTTAAAATTCCTCTGGGACTCAAATTTTCCATGCCAAGGTTTTATGGAGCTTTGGGCATATTTGGTTCTGTAATTCCAGGGGTAAAGGGGAAAGACTGAAGTAAGACTGTCTTAAAAAGCTCTTTCTTAGCCAAATGTGCAAGTGGGATGTGGAGCAGTGCCAGCATGTGATGTCAGCTGCAATCCCAAAACACACTGTAGCTGCAGCTCTTGTTTTCCCAAATCCCGAGAAAATTCCCCATGTGGTTCTGCTGGCTTCCCCCACAGCAGGCTGTGTCTCTGCTTAAAGAAAAGTCTGGGATTTTAAGAAGAGCAGTGAAGTTTGGAGAGGAAGGTGGTCTGTGCATGTCGGTCTCGCAGCTGTTCCCAGGATTTGATGCTTGTCCCAGGCTTATTCACAGGTGATGCTCAGAGAACCTGCAAGAGCTCAGGTGTGATGTTTAAGGTGTGTTTAGCTGAAGTTTGGAGTTTCCATAGAGCTGGGTTGAAGGATTGGATCTGGAATAATGAGGGCTGTGGCTCCTGGGAGCTGTGGAACCTGCTGGGCAGGAGCGCAGGGCTGGGCTGTGCCAGTGCCTCATGTCTGCTGAGCATCTACCAAGGAATTTGGCAGGCTCAGGAAGGCAAAGTGAAGTATTGAGTGGGCAGTTCCTTCTGGAATACTGGAAAATAAAAGCAGTATTCTCAGTGGAAGAGCTGTCCTTGAAGAAGATACATACTGGGATCTAACTGACACGTGGTTGGACTCAGTGATCTTAAATGTTTTTCCCATTGTATGCATGAGCCCTGGGATCATGGTGTGGGGCTGGGGCTGGCAGCAGATCCTTCGACTCGGAGGAAGGTGTTTGTGCTCCCTCTCTGCTGAAGCAGGGATATTCAGGAATCCTTGGGCTGGGCTTTTCTCTGCAGTGCTGAACCCCAATAGTCCAGAGTCTCTGTGGAACTGGTGTCCAGGCTGGGAGGAATGCAGACCCTCTAAGGGATGTAAACTATGAGAGGCAATTTCCCCTCTGGAATTGCTTCCAGCGGTGGGAGGCTGTCAGAAAACCATGGTCTTTACCATGCCAGTGTCTGTGTCCAGGGACATTTCCTTGGCACCACGTCACCGCCCAAACAGGAGCTGTCCCACTCCTTGGTGTTTGGCAGACTGTAACCTGATCCCTGATAAATATCCCTTCCTGGATTTTCCAGCTGAATTGGGGAACGTGTTGCCTCACACTGGCTAATCCCAGCATGCCCAGGATGTGGTGTTTTGGAAACAGGTTTATTTTACTCCTGCTCATTATTTTTGGCCTCTTCTTTTGCTATGGGGTGACGAGGGATCACTGAGAAGCCTGTTGGACAGGCCTGAGCCTGGGATCAGGAATAGTTTCCAAACTTAGAGCAAGTCTGGCTTAAGGATATTCTTTAACTTTGACTCACAGTGGTGGCTGGGTGCCTGGGATGGGAAGGGCATACCTGGCGTGGGCAGGGGGAGTTCTGCCCCTGTGACCTGTTGAGGGAAGACTCTACCTACAGAGCTGCTTCAAGCTCTGGGACTTGGATCAGCAGTTGCCTTGGCAGTCAGGAGGGGCATCCCTGAACTGGCATTGGCCAGGGAAGGATTGTCCTGCTCTGCTCTGAGGGGCACCTCGCCTCAAGTCCTAGGGCAGCTTTGGGCATATAAAATAAAATAATTTGGGTGATGATATAAAAAAAGACATTAAGCCATTGGAGAGCATCCAGAGGAGGCCACAAAGATGGGTAAGAGTCTGGAGGGCCCATATGAGGAGTGTCTGAATACATTTGGTGTATTCTGCTGGAGGAGGCAGAGGGAAGACCTCACTGTGCTCTTCAACATCCTTCTGAGAGGCAGCGGAGAAGCAGCTGCTGTCTGCTCTCTGTCACCAGTGACAGGGCCCGAGAGAATGGCTGGAGTTGTGTCAGGGAAAGGTTAGCTTGGATGTCAGGAAAAGGTTTTTCCCCCAAAGGGTGTTTGGGCACAGTAGGGCAGTGGTCACAGCATGAAGCCTAAGTTCAGGAAGCGTTTGGACAGTGCTCTCAGGGGCAGGGTGGGATGGCTGGGGTATTCTGTGCAGAGCCAGGGGTTGGACTCAATGATCCTGATGGGTCCCTTCTCCCTTCCAACTCAACGTGTTTTGTGATTCTAGTGGAAGGTGTCAGCAGGGGGTGGAATGGGATGATCTTTAAGGTCCCTTCAAACCCAAATCATTCCATGATTCCATGATGTAGCTGGTCACCAGGTGTTGGTCAGGCAGAGCCAGGTTCAGTGGCATTTTTGCTTTCTGGTAAATCCCCAAAAAGCAAATTCAGCCTAAGGACACAAGTCTGTTGCTGCAGGTGGAGGGCTGTGAGTGCTCCCCTGGGTCTGGGTGGTGGCTAGAGATGTCTCTTTGGGGGCTGCCACTCCTCAGAGGTTCAGGGTCCAGCCTCTTTCCCAAGGAAAACCCCCCACTCAGCTGCAGCTCCACTGCCCAGATGTGGAGACTGGGGAGGAAGGGTTTGTTACCCCAGTGCAGCGAGGAGCTGTGGGACAGCTGGCTTGCCCAGCACTGCCCCCAGCCCGCGCTGTGTCCCCGCAGTGTGCAGGAGTTCATGACGTTCACGAGCCAGCTGATCGCGGAGCGCTCGCCGCTGGGCAGCAGGGCCTCTGTCAAGGAGCAAGGTGAGACCCCCCAGCCCCACTCCTGGGAAAAGCCACACCAGACCCAGAGCCCGGGTGAGCAGTGCTGATGGCGGGTGCTGCTGAGCTGGGTGTGAGCCTGGCCCAGCGTGGTAGAGGTTCTGCAGGGAGCAGGGACCTCCTCGGGTGTCTGCACTCTCCCTGGCTCCCTTGGCATCTCTGGAGCTGTTGGGTTGCAGCCCCTGACACTTCCCACACTACTCCACTGCAGAGTGCCTGTGCCATGCAAGTCCAGGCTCCATATCCCAAATTTTCACCTCATTCCAGCCTCCCTGTCCTGCTTCACATGCCTCCCAAGCCCCAGGACATGTGGGACACAGCCTGGATTGGTTGCTGGGGCCTCTTTAATGACACCCCAGCCTTGTTAATAATAAAAATTAGTTAAAATCAGGCTAAGCTCTTCCCCCACTGGTTTTTATTTACCTCTGGCTACTGTGGGATGTCAGCTTCATATCCCACACTGCGTGGCATGGCTGTGAGCCACTGCCACAGAACAGTTTGGGGCTGAGCCCCGAATTTTAAGCCCTTCTTACCTTCCCAATGAAGAAATGAAAAATGCAGGTGCTGATGACACCGTCCAGAGTGGTTTGGGGGAGGAGGGAAGCGGTGGGGGATGGATGGAGGGTGGTGGGTGCTGGGGAAGCCTCGGGACCTTTGGTGCCTCTCTCACAGGAATTTCCTTCCCAGAGTACCTGTGCCATGTGTACGTCCGGAACGATGGGCTGGCCGGAGTGGTGATCGCAGACAATGAATACCCACAGCGGGTTTGTTTCACTTTGCTGGACAAGGTGAGCCTGCATGCTGGGAGCTGTTCCAGAAGGCTTCTCCAGTCTCACTGCCCTGGCACGCACAGGGCTTTTGGACAGTCAGGGCCAGCCACCTCGGCCTGGGCATTGCTCTGGTCCTCTTTTGCCTAGACTATTAGTTCATGTCTCTGCCCTCAGCTCATTCAAAAGGGGTGGAGGAGGAGGAGTGTCACCAAGGTAGGTCAAAGGGCAGGAACACCTCTCATGGAATTGTAGTATTTGTTTTGGTTGGAAAAGCCCTCCAAGACCATCAAGTGCAACCATTCCCCCAAGATGGCCAGCCTCTAAACCATGTCCCCAAGTTCACATGATTTTTTTAATGCTTCCAGGGATGGGCATTCCACCACTGCCCTGGGCAGCATGTGTCAGGCTGGACAACCCTTTCCATGACAGAATTTTTGCAATATCCAACCTGAACTTCCCATGGCACAGCTTGAGGTAGTTCCCTCTCCTCCTGTCCCTGTTTCCTGGGAGCAGGGCCTGACCTGCCCTGGCTGTCCCCTCCTGTCAGGGAATTGTGCAGAGCAAGAAGATCCCCCCCTTGAGCCTCCTTTTCTCCAGGCTGAGCCCCTTTCCCAGCTCCCTCAGTGGCTCCTGGGGCTCCAGCCTCTTCTCCAGTTCCATTTCAGTCTCTGGACATACTCCAGCCCCTCAGTGTCCCTCTTGCCATGAGGGGCCCAGAACTGGACACAGCACTCGGGGCCTCAGCAGTGCCAGCACAGAGGATGGCCACTGTCCTGGACCTGTGGCCACACTGGTCACAGCCAGGGGCCATCTAGGCATCCCTGGCTCATGTCCAGCCACTGCCACCAGCACCTCCAGGTCCTTCTCCACTGGCAGTTTTCCTGCCACTGCCAGGGAGAGAAACTGGGAGACCTGGGTTGTCCAGCCTGGAAAAGAGAAGGCTCCAGGGAGACCCCAGACCCCCTTCCTGTACCTAAAGGGGCTCCAGGAGAGCTGAAGAGGGATTTGGGACAAGGGCTCAAGGACAGGACAAGGGAGAATGGTTTCCCACTGCCAAAGGGCGGGGTTAGATGGGATATTGGGAAGAAGTCCTTCCCTGTACAGTGGTAGGGACTAGCACAGGTTTTCCAAAGAGGCTGTGGCTGCCCCATGCTTGGAAGTGTTCAAGGCCAGTTTGGACAGGGCTTGGAGCAACCTGGTGTAGTGGAAGGTGTCCCTGCCCATGGTGGGGGTGTGGATGAGCTGTAAGGTCCTTTCCAAACATCTCCAGCTCTCCTAGTTTGATGAACAAAGCCCCTCCAGCCACTGTGGCCCCACAGCTGTGGCTCGTGGGTGGCAACTGCTGCTTCCTCACCTGGCAGGTGCTGGATGAGTTCTCCAGGCAGGTCAGCAAGATGGACTGGCCCTCAGGGTCACCTGCCACCATCAGCTACTCTGCCTTGGATGGATACCTCAGCAAATACCAGGTACAGACCCCCGGGAGCCTGCAGGGCACCCGGACAGAGGGTTCCTGTGTTTCCTGCAGCCCTGAAAATGGGAGGGGAGGTGGGCAACACTGGCACATGTGTGGGAACCCCAGGGGACCCTGCTGTCCTTGTGGTGCTGCCAGCGCCATGCTCTTTCTCTCCAGAACCCCCGGGATGCTGATCCAATGACCCGAGTGCAGGCGGAGCTGGACGAGACCAAAATCATCCTGGTGAGGCTGCAGGGCTGTGGCCACATGCTCCTGCCTGCACACTGGGGCCCTGGGGGCACGTTATGGGGCATGGTAGAGTCGTCCCAGGCCATTTCCCAGACACCTCCCTGGTGTGGGAGCTTGTTTTCTCTTCCCCTTTTTCCCTTCTCCCCTTTTTTCTCCTTGGGCTTGTCCTAGCTGGCTGGACACAAGCACCAGGGCTCTGACCACTCCTCCAAATGCCGGTCTCCTCTCTGCCTGGTGACCCTGGGGAACTCTGCTGCTCCTGCCCCATGTCAAGTTCCCATCTCCCTTGGGGCTGCAAAGCTGGGGGCCCTGTAGGAAGGTGGGATGAGGGGTGGTGGCACCTCCATCTCCCGCCACAGAGTGGTGTGGGGCTGGGGCTCAGCACACTTTTCTCTGGCAGCACAACACTATGGAATCACTGCTGGAGCGTGGGGAGAAGCTGGACGACCTGGTCTCCAAATCAGAGGTGCTGGGGGCACAATCCAAAGCCTTCTACAAAACGGTAGGTGTGGAGGGTCACCCCCTCCTCGAGGGAGCTGGGGATGAGTGGAGCATCATCCTTGGGGAGTCACCAATGAATGATCAATGATTCAATGATGAATCCTGGGGCACAGCTCTGGGTGCTCGCCAGGAATCACCCGTTACTGCAGGCTTTGGGGCTGGAGACCTGCAGCTCAGTTCCAGCTGCAGAGCCCCCCAGCCTCTCACTGGGGATGTCCTGCACCCTGCTATGGGTGGGGGTGATGCCCATCCCAGTTCCTGGCACCAGCTCTGGCCAAAAGGAAAGGAGCCTCTGGGTCATCAGCCTTTGTGCTATGCTTGTCTCCTCCAGCAGGAGAGGGGCTGTGTGGGACCTCAGGTGGGTTGCCCTGGGACCCCCAAACCCTTGAGGAGCTTTACAGATGGTTTTCATTCTCTTCTTAGGCCCGAAAGCAGAACTCCTGCTGTGAAATCATGTGACGTGGAGCCCGGGGTTTCCACCTCTGGACCACCAGCCCTCCACCCCCCTCCAGAGCCACACCAGGGGTGTTCCTGGGGCTGGGCCAGGGGTTCTCAGACCCCTGGGCCGATGTGACTGTTGTCCACCTTAAGGGGACACCAAGGCTGCCACTGGGCTGGCACCCATGGAGGGAGGTCCACACCGAAGATCCCCCTCACTGTTCCTGGGATAGCTCGGACCAGAGGGTACCCGGCCTCACACTGCCCTGCCTTCACACCCCCCAGGAAGCCTGGAGGAGCCCCCCACTGCTGTCTGGGGGCTGAGGGGGCAGGCAGAGCCCCCTGCTGCCATCCCGGGGGCTGGAGGGTTTTTATGTATTTGTGTCCTAAGGGTGAGCTGGGGGGGTTGGGAGAAGGGGGGAAGGGAAAAAGGTGTCATGGGTGGAGGGTGCTCATTGCCTCCCTGGGCAGCTTCTCCCCATGGTGGTGAGCCCGGAGCTGTGTCCTGGTGCTGGGGGAGAGGGGGAGCTCACCAGCCTGCCCTGCACCTCAGAGCTCTTCCCCTGCTTCCACCACCCAGGGTGGGGAGACTGAGTACCTGCCAGGGCCCAGCAGCCCTCGCTGCCTCCTCTTCCTCCTCCTTGGGAAGGGAAAAGTTGGACTTGGGCTGTACCTTGCGGTGCTCTGGTTGTTTCCATGCCCTGGCTGTACTGGCCAGGGGGATAAAGTCATCTTTGGCAGTTGAAACCCTGTTCCCATCTCTGCGGCGTCCCGGGGTGGGATTTCAGATGGACGTGTCCTGGGCACACCAGCAGGGACGGATGCACTTGGCCTTCCCTCTCCACCTCTTATTTTAATGATCATTGGTTTTTCCTCATAATTTATTTGCAGTTTTCCCGAGACAAAAACGAAATCAGAGTCATCTTTTACACTTACAAGGCTCAGAAAGAAAAGACAAAGGGTTTTTTTGGGGGGAGGGGCATGGGGGGGATATGCTGGGTAGGGGGAGACAGAAAAAGAATGAGAGGAAAAGGGAAGAAAGAGAAAAATTTGGCAACGATCCACCAGCATTCATGGGACAGGAACAGCTCAGCTCCTCGACATACAGCGTTAGCGCCCGAGGGTTGCTCCCGCGCAAAGGGCATGCAGAGAAATCATCAGATTAATTAAAAAATAATTAATATCCCCCGCCCATCCCGCCCCCTCTCCCCCAGCCAAAACCAGCCCTCAGCATGGTGGGGATGCCCTGGGAAATCACGTGGGGAGTGCCTGGGAGTTGAGTGATGCCTCTCCAGGGAAGGGGGGTTTGGGGGTGACGGGGTCCCCCCGAGCACTGGCCATGGGAGGAGGGGTGCAGGATGTGCTGCCAGTGCCCCTGTGCTGGGGGGTCCCCGGCAGAGCAGCCTGTGCCCCCTAAGAGACCCATTCTCTTAGTCTAAAGTGCTTTCGATGCTGCGTCAGTGCTGGCTGGATCATCCTGAGCCTCCCACCCAAACCCCAACACCCCCCAGTTGCCCTCTGCCCCTGACATGGCACCCACATCCCCCTTTCCAAGACCTGCCAGCACCTGGAGCTGGCACCTGTAACCTGGGGTGCTGGGGTGGGGATCACTGGGACAGGGACACAGGGGTGCAACTGGTGGACCCTCCCAAAGGCACCTGCCATGTTCCCTGCGCAGCAGTGCCCAGGATAAGCCTCAGGCCCCCATAGGCAGCACTCCCAGGGGAGGCACTGGAGTGGGGTGGAGGGGAGGGTGTGTGTATCCCCCCCACTTCACTCACCCCCTGGCAGCCTCCCATTGCTGGGCACCCCCGTGGGAATTCAAAAATAAATAGCTCTCTCTATGTACAGGGGCTGGGGCAGGACAGAGCAAAGCGGAGCCCAAAGAACAACATCCACCACCAGCGACAGCAACACGCCACAAGCACAGCTGGGAGGGGGGCTGGGACCACTCTTCCCCCCCAGCAGAGACGGGCCGAGGGTGGGGGGCTGAGCCCCCCAGCACCCTCGCCTGTGGCTGAGCGGCTGGGTTGGGTTTGGGGGTGTGGGTGGGTTTGGGATTGGGGTGAGTTTTCCCCCTTTTATTTTTTCCTCTTTTTTTTTGTTGTCTTCATCATTTTGGCTTTTTTTTTGTCTTTTTGTTTTCTGCAAACACAGGCACTGGAGGGGGGAGCAGGGGCCAGGGTAGGGGGGACAGGCATGCGGACGCGTGCTTCAGGGGGCCGCAGCTCCGGCTGCCGCCTCGGCTCCCATCGCCGTCTCCATCGGGCTGGAACCAGGACAGCCACTGCAAGCTCTGTGGGGACACCCTGGTGAGCCACAACTGGAGCTCCCCCTCCCCTCGAGCCCCAAGCCCACCCTCACCTTCACTGCAGCGGGGCGACGGGGGCCCCCGAGCCATGGAAGTGGACGTTCTGCCACTTGCCGTCGCGGCGGTGCCAGACGCGGGTCTCCTCGGACTGGCTGGTGCGGGGCCGGCCCTGCGCGTCGATGTACTGGGTGAGGCGGATGTAGGCGATGCAGGCTGCGTCCTCCCCGATGACGTGCACGTGTGGGTTCAGGATGGTCGTGTGGATCGGCTTGTTGTTCTTGGAGAGCACTGCGGGCGGCCCAGGTCAGCGGGGCTGGCACGGGCAGGGGGTGTGCGCACCGACGGGGCCAGGGAATGGGTGAGGAACTGGAAGGGGAAGGGGCAGGGGCGGGGGCAGTGCGAGCAGAGGATGGCCCAGCAGGGGCGGGCTGAGGACAGGCAGGCGAGGTGACCAGGACGGGCAGGCAGTGGGCAAGAGGCAGGGGACAGTGAAGGAGATGGAGACAGGATGGATTGGATTGGACAGGGAGAGGATGGGCAAGGCAGGCAAGATGGGCAGGTGGCACAGGCAGGTTGGGTACTTACAGTTCTCGAAGTAGAAGCGGTGGAAGTCCATCCCCTCCACCAGGTTGCCCAGTGCCTCCGGCTCAAAGGAGGTGAGCCCCGGGTCGCAGATCTTCCTGCAGACAGCAGGTGAGAGTGGCCCCGCCTGGCCCTGCCCCGCCTGGCCCTGCCCCACCTGGCCCTGCCCTGCCCCGCCCCACCTGCCCTGCCCCACTCACGCGTAGGCCTCGAAGTCCCCGTTGTTGACGGCCTCGATGAGCTGCTCCGTGATCTTGATGATCTCCTGCTTGCGGGCTGGGGGCATGTCACTGTCACCGTCACCGCCCCAGCCCCCCGGGGACACCGTGGGGGTTGGTGGACGGGATTTTGGGGTGGACATGGGACATGAAGGGGAGGCATGGGGACAGACACGGGGACAGACAGACAGACCGTGGGGGCAGAAAAACCTTGGGGACAGACAAACAGACCATGGGGATGGACCATGAAACACAGGGACCTTCGGGACAGACAGACCACAAGGGCAGACACAGGAACCTTGAGGACAGACACAGAAACCATGGGGACAGACAGACACCCTTTGGGGACAGAAGGCCCTTGGGGACAGATAGGGACCACTGTGCCTCCAGGACCCCCACAGCTCTGCCACACCAGTATTTGCATAATCCTCTCAGCATGTCTCATTGCTAGCCCAGTGCCACCCCTGCATATCCCAGTGCCATTCAGTGCACTCCCAGCATGCTCAAGCATCCCAGTGCCTGCTCAGCATGTCGCAGTATTTCCAAGTGCATCCCAGCTTCACTCCTGCAAGTCCCAGTATATCCCAGTGCCATTCTAGCACATCCCAAAACAGCCAGTTTCATACCAGTGTTTCCCAGTGCCATCCCACTGTGTCTCAGAGCCATTCCAGTGCATCCCAGTACCCTCCCAGTTCCATGCAAGTGCATCCTGATACATCCCAGTGCAATCCTACTGCATCCCAGAGCTGCTTCAGTGCCCTCTGATGCATCCCAATGCCATCCTACTGCTTCCCAGTGCATCCCAGTTCTAGCCCAGTGCATTCCAATATACCCCAGTTACAGCCTAGTGCAATCCTACTGCATTCCAGTGACAGCCCAGTACACTCTAGTGCCATTCCATTACATTTCAGTCACATCCCAGAATCTTCCAATACACCCCAGTTTACACCTGTACATCTCATGGCCATCCCCATTGCATTTCAATGCAGTCCAGTGCCAACCTACTGTGTCCCAGTGCCCTACTAGTATATTCCAGTTCACCCCAGTTCCATCCCAGTGCATCCTAGCATCATGCTGTTGAATTCCAGTGTGTGCCAGTGCAAATGCAGTGTGTTCCAGTATCATTGCAGTGTAGCCCGTCCCACTATATCCCAGTGATTCACTTCATCCTGATGCCATCCCAGTCACCTTAGTTTCATCCTAGTGCATCCCAGTGCCACTTGAGTGCATTCCAACACAGCCCAGTTCCATCCCAGTATCTCCCAGTGCTATTCCAGAGCACACTAGTACACTCCAGTTTGCCCTGGTGCATCCCAGTAATATCTCACTGCATCTCTGTGCCAACCTCCTGTGTCCCAGTGTTATTCTAGTGTATCCCAACACATTCCAGTGCATTACAGTACCATTCTACTGCTTCCCCGTGCATCCCAGTACCATTCCAGTACATGCCAGTATACCCCAGTTCCATCCAGTGTATCCCATGGCCACTTCAGTGCATCTCAATTAATCTTAGTACCATTCTACTGTATGCCAGTGCTCCCCAGTCCATTCTTTTATCACCCTAATGTGTTCCAACCACCTCAGTGCCACTTCACTATATCCCAGTTTGTCCCAGTGCATCCCAATGTCACTTCTATGCCCTCCTACTGCACCCCAGTGCCACTACTGTGCATTCCAATACAGGCCATTTCCATCCCAGTATGACCCAGTACTACTCCAGAGTATAACAGTACACTTCAGTTTGTCAGTGACTTCTTACTACATCTCAGTGCCAACATACTGTGTCTCACTGCTATTCTACGGCATCCCAATACATCCCAGTACAGCCCAGTTCTACCCAGAGTACCTCTTGATACCATCCCACCGTGTCCCAGTATCATCGCAGTGCATCCTGATGCTACCCCAGTGCCTTTTCAACGAACCCCAGCTGCCATTCCAGTGCCATTCCTGCATGTCACAATCTATACCATTTCCATCCAAGTGCACCCCCAATGCATCCCAGTACACCCCAGCGTGCTCCCAGTGCATCCTGGTGCTATCTCAACGAATCCTAGTGTCAGCCCAGCCCCAGCCTGGCACACTCCAGATCCATTCCAGTGCATTTGAAGACTCGCCCAGTGCATCCCAGAAATGTCCCAGTACAACCCCAGTGCATTCTGGTGCCATCCCTGTGCCATTCCAGTGTACCCCAGTGAATCCTAGCGCTATCCCAGTGACACCCCAATGCATCCTGTTGCTATCCCAAATCCCACCCAGTGCATTCCAGTGCTGCCTGAGCACATCACAGCATACCAACTGCATCTTGGTGCCATGCCAGTTCCACCCCAGTTCATCCCCGTGCAATTCCAGTGCAATCCAAGGTATCCTGGTGCCAACCCAATGCATCCCAGCTCTATTTCAATGCATTCGATCCAGCACACTCCCAGTGCATCCTAGTGCCACCCCAACGCATTCTAGTGCCATTCCAGTGCACCCCAACACATCCTTGTGCCATTCTGGCTCCATCCCAGTATATTTCAGAGCTGTTCCAGTGCATCCCAGAGAACCAAATGCATTCTGGTGCTATGCTAGTGCCATCTCAGTGCCATTCCAGTGCATCTTAGGGTCATCCCAGCACATCTCAACTCCACCCCAGTGCATTCTAGCACACTCCCAATGCATCCTAGTGCCACCACAACTGTCCATCATAGTGCCATCCCAGTGCATCCTGAAGCCATCCCAGTTCATCCCAGTACCATTCCAGTGCACCCCAATGCATACTGCCACCATCCTAGCACCATCCCAGTGCATTCCAAGACCCTCTCAGTGCATCCCAGTGCCATTCCAGTGCAACCCAATGCATCCTAGCACCACCCAGTGCATCCCAGCTCCCTCCCAGTGCATCCCAGTGCAACCTTGCCGCCCCCTGCGCCCGTCACCTTTGGTGTCCTCGTCCTCAATGGTGGTGTTGGTGCTGTCGGAGGACTCCTGCTCACGGGACGGCGGCGGTGCGGGGGAGACACAAACAGGGGTGTCAGACATGGCCCCAGGGGAATGGGGGACAAGCCCGGCCAGGGCTTGGCAGAACCCCGACGATGCTGGATGCCACGGGGGGACCCCGCTGTCACCGCGCCCTGTGCACATTCCTCGTCCACGTCACCCCCCCTGCGACATGGCTGATGCTGGGGGGAGGATGGAGGTGGAAAGCAGGGGAAGCGATACCTTGGTGCCGTCCGTGGGGTTATGAATTACAGTAGTTTGAGGCTCCTATGGGAGAAGGGAGAGAGACAGAGGCGGGGGTGGGGGGAAGCAAGAGCCCGGAGGGGACAACAAGGGGGGACGACGGATTGAGCAGCACGTGGACAGGGGCAAGGAGAGACCCAGACCGGATTTGGGAAGGGAATAGAGAGGGGGGAGAGAAGCAGAGAGTCATTAGTCCAGCAAAGCCAAATGGTTTAATTCACAGACATGGAGGGGGAAGAAAGGAGGGAAAGAGGTGGGCAGAGCCAGGGGAAGAGACGAAGTGAGGCCAAAAGGATGGGCTGGGGGGCAGCTCCGTGCCCCTGTCCTGCATCCCGGTGCCCAGGGGTTCCACTCACCATGTATCTGCGCATTTTGAGCATCCCTGTGTCTGAATCCCAACCACGCTGCTACCTGCATCCCAAGCACTGCCTTGTGCATCCCTCAGCTTGCACCCAGACCATCCCTGTACCCGCATCCCAAGTATCCCACTGCCTGCATCCCAAGCATCCCTCGGCTTGCATCCAAGCTGTCCCTGTGTCTGGATCCTGACCATCCCACTGCCCACATCCCGAGCACCTCCCCCATCCACAGCTTTTTGCTGCCTGCATCCATCCTATGTGGGGTGGGCACACCTTTCTCCATATCCTGCACTCACTGGCCAGCCAGGCACACCTTCCTCACTCTGTGCCAGCTGGGCATCATCCTGCCTGTACCCTGCCCTCATAGTACCATGCCCTTGCCCTTGTGCTGCACCTCTCGTGCCATAAAGATCACAGCGGATGTGCACCCACATCCTGCACCTACCTTGCTGTTGGCATTGCCGGAGCACCCCCAAATCCTGCACCTGCTGTTCTAGACAGCCACGCCTTTACTTGTGTCCCATAAGGATGAGACACTCCCTGTGCCAGCTGGGCAGTCCTGTGTCTGGATCCTGCACTTACCTCACCTGTGAGGTTGTAGTTAGCAGCCCCATTCTAGTGAGCCTGCATTGTGAGCCACTGGCATTGCAAGCTGTCCTCGTCCCCCAACCTTTCACCCACCTTGCCATCTGTGTCATCAGGATCCTCCTGTCTGTGGCTTGTACCTATTATGGGGCACCTACGCCTGTATCCTGCACCCATCTTCTTCAAATGGTGGGGCACCCCATACGCATGTCCTGTACCCACCTTGGTTCCCATGTCACGGGACATCCTTATGCCCATATCCTGCACCCACCTTGCTGTCCCCATGGCAGGAATATCTCTGGGTATCTCTGCAGGTATGTGTCCTGGACCAACCTTGTCCCTATGGTAGGACATCTGCATGACCACGTCCTGCACCCATGTCACTGTCCTCACGGCTGAGGGAGATGCGGGACTGTCCACATGCCTGCACCCTTCACCCACCTTGTCTGTCCAGGGGGGTCACCCCGTGCCCACGTCCTGCACAGCCCTTTCCATCCTTGGGACACTCCCCCTCCCCAGCAACCCCAGGAACAGCCGGTCAGGGCGCGCGCATGGTGATGGACGGGATGGCTGGTGGGATGGATCTGATGGGATGGGAGATCTGGGGGTGCAGGGTAGGGGGCACCTACCAGAGCGGTGGGAGGGAGGGTCCCCTTGGGGCTGGTGACGCCGGCACTGCCTTTGGTGCTGTTGGTCTGGGGCTGGAGGGGAGAGACGGACAAGGCTCAGTGCTATGGGGGGGAAAGCAGCCCACCCCAGCCTCTCTCTGGCCCCTCTGGCCCCTCACCTTCACGCCATCCGCCTTCTTGTTCAGTAAGCTCTTAGCTGCTGCGGGGAGAGACAGTGTCAGTGCCCCCTCCCCAGCACAAGGGACCCTGCATGTCCCCCCAAACCCAGACCGTTCCTGGCCACCCAGCCTGATCCCACCCTGGGTGCTGGCAGCACCTGCCAACCCATTTTGGAGAGGGGGAACACACGAGGAAGGTGGCATCCCCATCCTGGGGGAGGTCCCCATTTTGGAGAGCTGCTCCCCATGCAGGGAGGGATGTCCCCATACTAAGGGGGTCTCCATTTTGAGGGGTGTCCCCATGCTGGGTGGGGTGTCCTCTACCTTGGAGGGGTCCCTAACCTCAGGAAGGTCACCATCCTGGGGGAAGAGAGCATCCCCACCCAGGGAGGAGTTTCCCCAACCTTGTGGGGCCATCCCCATCCTGGTGGGTGTCCCCATCCTAGTGGGAGGTTCCCAAACTCAGGAGGGTCCCCAACCTTGGAAGGCTGTCCCCATCCTGGGAGGGATGTCCTCAACCTGTGGAGATCCCCATCCAGGCAGGGTGTCTCCATTCTGGAGGGGGGGGTCCCCAAACTCAGTGGGTCCTCAGACCAGGGGAAGGAGATGCCCCCAATCTGAGGGGGGTCCCCATCCTGGTGGCCCCCACACTGGGGGGACAGGGCTGGCTTACCTTGGAGAAATGCAGAGAGGAAAGCGAGAGAGAGGAGTGGGGAGAAGGGCAAGAGAGAAACGGGGGGAGGGGGGAAGGAGGAAAAGGGGAAAAACATAAAAAAAGAACATAAAAAAGATGAGTTGAGTACAGGGGGTGGGGACAGCTCCCTGTGTCCCCCCTGTCTCCCTAGAGGGGGACAAGGACGGGCACAGGTATGAGCATCTGTCACTGCTACCACGATCTCTGGCCAGTGGGGGAGTAGGGAGTGATGGGGACATGGTGGGGGCACAAGTGGTTGTGGGGGTGTGGAGGGCAGGGGGTGTCACCTCGAGCATCCTTGTCATTCCTCCACACTGAGGGACCCCTCCCCCCGCTGGCATCACAGGCTGAGGGGGGATGTGTGGTAACAAGTCCAGTGACAGCAGGGTGGCACCCATCAGCACCAAAGAAGGGGGCAGGCAGATGTGAGGAAGAGATGACCCACACATCCCTCCCCCATAGGTATATGTCTCCTCAGGAGTCCCTAGCAGGGTGTCCCCAAGGGTCCCGGTCCCTCCTCTGAAAGCAGGCGGGCGCTGAGAGGTGGGGGTTTAAACCAGAGCCGAATTGGGGGGTGGGAGAGGGGGACCCCTGGCAGGGGGGCCAGTGGTAGCCCTTTGTACGTGGGATGGTTTAAGACCCGCCGTGTTTCGCAGCATCACAAACACTGGCTGCAGCTCTCAGAAGCTTTAGGGAGGCACATGCTGGGAGGGGCACATGCCAGGGGAGACACATGCAAGGGAGGGCACATGCAGGGTGGAAACGCAGGGGGGGCACGGGGGGACATAGGACATGCAGCCCGTTTGCTCCCCCTTCCATGCACCGGTGTGCCCCCCCTGAGTGCATGAGGGGGGCAGTGCCCTGGGGCGGGAGCAGTGGGGGGACACACCCTAAAATTAACCCCCCACCCCCAGCTCCCCATTGCTGACCCAGACGTGGACCCTGGTGATGCCACCAGCGTGTCCCCTGCAGGAACCACCGGCCCCAGGGTCAAGCACCTCGCCTTGGGGTTGGGGACTGGTGCAGAGACCCCTCCCCCGGGGCCAGCTGCGGGGTGACAGCAGCGGGGACAGCGGCATCTCTGGTGCCAGCAGGGAAGGGGAAAGGCTGGAGGGCTGCAGCGGGGGCAGTGCCGGGGGGCCATGCATGCGCTCCAATTTCCAAGGAGGGCACCCGAAACCCGTTGGGGAGGTGGGAGGCAGGAAGGATGGCTGGGAGAAGAGGGTGACATAGGGATAAAGGATCTGGGGACACACAGAGACCAAGCGGGGCCGGGGGGCCGGGGGGGCCCTTTGCGGACGCGTCTACCTTGTTCCACCAGCCCCAGGGGGGCCCCGGCAGCGGCCGCCGACATGGTGGGAGGAGCGGTGGTCTGTCTGCCCACTGCGGGCCACGAGAGAGAGAGAGAGGGAGCAGAGCTCCTGTTAGGGGGGGCAGGGAGGGGCTGCAGCCGGGACCCCCACCTTCCCCCCTCCCAGCAAGAACTCCTGGGGTGCCCATCACCCCGGCCTCAGGCCTGGGGTGGCTGGTGCTGTTTCATCCCCCTCCGCGTGTCACCCCCCCCGCCAGCCACCGGAGTGGGGGGGGGGGCACGCGGGGACAGGGCACTACCTGCTGCTGTGTGCGTGGGGCGGGGGGGCGGGTCCTGCCCCCACCTTGGCTACCACATGCCCCGTCCTCACCGATGGGGAAAAAATGGGTGGGGGGTTAAGGAAGGGAGGAGAGAAAGAGAGAAAGACAGCGAGATAGAGAGAGAGGGGCACCGGCCCAGGAGGGGGCTTTGGAGGGGGAGCTGCAGCCCCCGGCCCCCTCGGCCACTGGGAGCCCCCCCTTACCTGAGAAGTTCCTGGTAGCCAACATGGTGGTGAGGATGGCACCCTGTAGGGAGGGGCAGCGTGAGCAAGGGAGAGGGTGCTGGATGGGGCTCTGGGAGCACAGGGTGTGATGGGGGAGGGTGAGATGGAGGGGGAGGAACGGGGTGATGGGGTGGGGGTGGTACAGGAGGGGGCCCATGGGACTGGGAACTGTGAGAGGAGTTTGCCAGACTAGGGCCCAAGATGAAGCCAGGGGACCAGTGGGATAGAGGGTGTAGGCTGGGGGGTGCAGCTGCACAGGGGAAGGCTAGAGCCATGGAACAGGGCAAGATACCGGGCAGGGACAGGGTGGGATTGTGCCACACTGTGTGTCACTGGGATGGCACCAAAGCCTGCAGCAGAGCACCAGGCACACCAGAGCAGAACTGCAACACCCAATGGGAAGGGACTGTGCCCCACAGAGGGGCACAGGAAGGCCCTGATGCGTGCTGGGGTAGGAACGTGCTGTACCAGGTGCTGCCAGGGGGGCAAGCAGGGGTTCCACAGTGAACAGGGGAATGTCCCACAGAAGGCAGGGCAGAGGTCCCACAGTGGACAGGGGAGGGTCCCACAGGAGAGCCCCGTGGAGAGGCAGGGTGGTGCTGGGAGGATAAGCACTGTCCCCAGCCCACACCTCCCCCACCAGCCCCCTCACCTTCAGCTTCCTTCGGGCATTGAACTTTTTCAAGCACTCCACTGTCTCCTGCCTGTGCATCATGGAGGCCACGGTAGAACGTTGCTGCAGGGGGACAGCGAGGTCAGCACCAGGTACCAGTGGTCACTGGGGTGACACGCACTGGGGGGTCACACCGCACTTACGCAGACCCACGGGTGCTTGAGGGCCTCATGGGCTGTGATGCGCTTGGCAGGGTTGATGGTCAACATCTGATTGATGAGGTTTTTCGCTTCAGGGGTGACTGTGTCCCACTCAGGTGAAGGGAACTGGGGGAGCACAGGGACATGGGGGTGACAGCTGTGGAGGGGCAGCCCCATGGCATCTGTGTCACTCTACACCCCTGCATATGCCCAGCCAGCCACCAAAGGCATGGGCCAAAGCCCCCCCCCAGGCTGTGCTTGCTAAAGGTTAGCCACATTGTCCTTCAGTAGGTTCCAGAGTTAATGGGCCAGCTGCCACAGGGTATGGGGTCCTGGCACCAGGGACTTACATCGTAGGCCCCGGCCTTGATTTGTTGGTAGAGTTTGTGCTGGTCCTCATCCCAGAACGGCGGGTAGCCCACCAGCAGGATGTACAGGATGACCCCTGAGCCAGGGAGAGTGGTGTTAGGGGACCACAAACCACCCCGGCTCCCTCCACCCCTGCGGTGTCCCCATGACAAAGCAGTTATTCCCGATATGGCTGTCCCCTGTGCTGCCAGGATGGCGTGGACAGGTGACAGAGTGGCACTGCTGGGGCACATAGCATGGGATGGCCCCAGGATGGGATCAGAGCTGGACCAGGAACTGGGACCAGCATAGAAATGGGATGGGAAAAAGGGTGAGACTAGGATGGGAATGGGAAAAAACTAGAATGGAGCCCGGAAAGTGCCAGAATGGGAGTGGCATGGGATCAGAATGGGACCAAGTAGGACGAGATTAGGCAGGCATTGGGCAGGGGCTGGGCAGGGATCAGGGCAGGGACTGGGTCCAGGTCTGGGATGAGGGTGGAGAAGGGGCAGGGACCAGGCAGAGCCATCTTACCACATGCCCAGATGTCCACCGGTTTGCCATACGCCTCTTTGCGTAGGACCTCAGGGGACAGGTAGCCAGGTGTGCCAGCAAATCCTGTAACAGGGACAGAGATGAGTGAGGAGAGGCAGGTGAGCCACAATGGGAGGGGACAAGGACAGGACACAGTGCAGGACACAGGACTGGGACATAGGCATGGGGCAGGGATATGCTAGGCAGGGCGGGACATGGTTGGGACAGGGCAAGATGCTATGGGCACAGAATGGTTGGTATGGGATAGGGCTGTGGTGGGCATGGGGCAGATGTAATAGAAACAGAGCAGGGACTCAGTGGACATGGAGGGACACAGCACACACAGCGCAGAGGCATGGTAAGCAGGACACAGTGGGCAGGGGCTGGGGTTGTGGTGGACAGGGGGAGCAAGAGCACTCACCAAACCAGGCCTGTTGATCCCCCTGCACCTCGATGGCAAGGCCAAAGTCTGCCAGCTTCACTGCTGCCCCTTTGCACTTGCTGGCCAGGAGCAGGTTTTCCGGCTATGCGGTCACCGGGCACAGGGAGCACCAGGTATGGGCAGCACCGGGCACAGACATGGGTGGGGAGAGAGAGGAGGGATGGGGCAAAAAGAGGGACTTCACTGCTGCCATTGACCAGGTCCTGCCCATCAGCTGGCTCTGTACTGTGGGGCTGTGGCCGTGGGTGCCCTCTGCCAATGGCTGACGGTGCCGGATGCCACAGTGCTATGGCCAGCGCAGGGTCATGCCATGTCACACTGGCTTCATCCCAGCATCCCCTCCCATCCCAGCATCCCCCTGTATCTCATCATGCCTCTGTGTCCCACCCATCATCCCCCTGTGTCCTGCCCTGACCCCCTCAGCTGCTCCCACCCCCTTGCCCCCAGCCCCACCAGTTCACACTCCCTCTGGGGCAATGGCAATGGGGGGGTCGCAGTGAGACCCCGCAGCAGCACAGAACTGTGCCACAGCTGGGGCACACGTGCATCCCAGAAAAGGTAGTTGGGAGTGCTCAGAGCTGACCCTAACCCCAAGCCCAGCAAGATCTCAGCGACTCCTCAGAATCCACTGGGCCAGGGCCACCCCCATGTTGTGGGGACCCCAAGAACTGGGCAGAGGGCGAGGGGCAGAGGGATGGATGGGGCTTGGGAGGACACACTTACCTTGAGGTCCCTGTGGACTACCCCCATCTGGTGACAGTGCAGGACAGCCTCCAGGATCTGCTGGATGCAGTGGCTGCATGCAAATGGCGGGGGGGGGGGTGTCAGAGGTACACTGCCCCCCCACCTCCCACACCCCATGTCCATAACCTGCACCTCCAAACCAGCCCCCCTGCTGGTCCCACTGCTAGGGCCCCTCTAGGAGTGGGGAATGGACAGGGAGGAACTGACAAAAACAAGTGGTGACCTTGGATTTGTGGGTGCTGTGCGTGGCAACCCCCCCGTACCCCTGCCAGGGAGGTCAGCCTTGGGGCATCACCCCTGGGAGGACTCCTGGGGGATCACCACCTGGTGAGAGTCTCTTGGGGAGAGTCTCACCTGGGGTGGGTCATTGCCTAGGGGACACCTATGGGGATGTCACTACCTGAGGGGAGGTCATCCCTGAGGGAGTCACTCCGTCCTGGGGGGCATTACCCCTGGGGGCATATCACTGTCTGGGGGTCATCCCTTAGGGGTCATCCCTGGGGCTCATCCCACGGTTTTCACTCCAAGGGGGTTACAGACCAGGGGTCATCCCTGTGGGATGATACTGGGGGGGATGATCACTGCCTGGGGGTCACCCCTCAGCACCCACCAGGAAAGCTCCAACCGTGGCACAGAGCCATGGGGTGTCATCCCAGTGGTACTTTTGTGCCTACCCCCTGTCCCCCATGGGAGCCCCCCCATTCCTGCTGCTGCCCAGACACTGGGATCCCCCAGACAGGACTCACGGGGGAAGGGGGGGAACAGGGGATGTGGGGGGTGGGGCACGGATGGAGACGAGACAAGAAAGAAAGAGGGAAGGAGCGAGGGGATGAGAGCCTGAAATGGGGGTGAAGGGAGGCCCCACCTAGATGGGGGAGCAGGGGCACTAAGGGGGGCAACCTCCCTGTGAGCGGTGGGGCAAAAAAGGGGGGTCAGGAAGAAAAAAGAGTGAGGAGAAAGCCCCACAGCAGGGTCCTGACGAGTGGAGCGGGGGGGCCAGGACGCGGGGGCAGTGGTGGGTAGGGGCAGCGAGGGGGAAATGGCCCCCCCGGCCCCCCCCAGATACTGACCTGCGGCTCCCTCTGCTCAGGGGCTAAGTGATGGGTGGGAGGAACGCGGGCAAAGAGCTCATGGACACAGTGACTGCAAAACAGAACGGGGGGCAGGGGCAGGGGGCAGGATGGAGGGTTAGGGGTGGGAGAGGGGGCAGGATACAGGGGCAGGATAGGGCAAAGGGTGTGGGAAGGGGGCAGGATGGGGTGAAGGGCTGAAGGGGTGCAGGATGGAGGAGTAGGGGGTGGGCGATGGGGGCAGGATGGGGGGCAGGATGAGGTAAAGGGGGTGGGAGTGGAGAGGGCAGGTTGGCGAGGTGGGATGAGGTAAAGGGGTGAGAGGCAAGAAGTGGCGATCAGGGTGTGGGGACAGGTTGGGGGTAAAGGGGTGGGAGAAAGAGGCAGGGGAGGGGGATGGGAGGATAAGGGGCATTTCGGGGGCAAGGACAGGTGTAGGAGGCAAAACAGAGGGCAAAGGCTAGGGGGGCAGCGAGCGGAGGGCAGCGGTGGGACAGACGGACACACAGATGGACACACGGACACGCATAGAGCCCGAGCAACGTGTGATGGGAGACAAGAGGGACAGAGGAATAGGGGGAATGGATGGAGGAGGTGAGGGGCACGAGGGGGACAGGGACGGGGGGGGGGTGGAGATGAGGGGAACGAGAGAGGGGGAGAAACAATGTTGTGAAAGCCCAGAGACCACGGGGAGGGGCACATGGCGGCACACAGGGCACTGGGGGGCTGGGGACAGCACAGGAGGGGCCCTGGGGGCCCCCCACTTGCCACCAGCTTCCCCAGCACAGGTCATGATAGTGCCAGGACTCAGTGGCAGAGGGAGAAGCATGGGGTGGCAAGTGGAATACGGGGGGGGCCCCACCTGGGGGCCCCACCCCACCCAGCAGCAGGATGGAGCCAGTGGAGGGGTTACAATAACACGGGGCTGAGGGGGTGCAACCCCCTCCCACTGGGTGCCCCCCTGCCTGCCTTGCTGGAACTATCCCATCCCTGCAGGCCTCCCAGGGTGCAAGGCACAGGTGGCTGGGGATGTCCAGGGCTTTAGGGGGTGCATGGTGGGGTGAAGGCTCACCTGGCATCAGCCTCACTGTAGTACTCCCGAGCCACAATGTCCTCAAAGAGCTCGCCACCCGTCACCCTGAAACACAGCCAGGCACCATATCACCTTGAGACCCCGGGAGCCCCCAGGATCCCCTGAGCCCCTCCCAAAGCTCTGGGAGCCTCCTGCCACACTCACAGGTCAAAGACGAGGTAATGAAAACCCTCCTCGGAGATGCTGTCGTGGAGCCGCACTGTGGGGACCAGATGGGGACAGGGACAGGCTCAGTCTCAGCCCTGGCCCCCTCCCCCAGACTACATGTGGCTCCCATGTGTGTCTGTGTCACATGCAGCACTCACCCCCACACCCAGTGTACCCAGGTTGGCACCCAGAGGGACCCCAGGGTGGGACCCCTTACATCCCCAGAGGGACACCTGATGTGTGCCCAGGGGGTCATTCAGGGTGTTCCTGGGTGGCCCCAAGCAGGTGCACAGTGGAGAGACCCCCCGGTGCCCACAGTCACTCACCGATGTTGGAGTGCTTGAGCAGCCTGCAGATACGTGCCTCACGTTCCAGCTTCTGGTGGTCTGGGGGGGACACAGTCAGGGGGGCACCTGCCCTGCCCCTCCACTGCCTCCCATCACCTGCTCCCAGCCCAACCCCAGCAAGAGGAGGCGTAGATGCCCATGTGCGAGTGTGGTTCTGTGGGGTACGCAGGTATGCCCTGGGGGCAGGGGTGAGGGTTGTACCTGTGGGCTTGTGCATGTGTGTCTGGGTGTGCACATGTGCAACTGTGTACAGGTTTGCATATATGTGCACATAGGTTGGGTGTGCATGTGGATGTACAAGTGTGCACAGGTGTGCACGTTCACTTGTGTGCCCATGTGTGAGGCTGTGCATGCCTGTACATGCATACAGATGGGTGTGCACATGTGTGCAAGCACCTGTGGCTGTACCTGTGTGTGGGTATACAGGTGTGTGGGTGTGCACGTGTGATGGGTGTGCAGGGGTATCTGTGTCCTGCAGTTGTGCACATGTGGGTATGCTCGTGTGTGGCTGTACCTGTGTGTACCTGTGTGTGCAGCCATACAGCTCTGTGGCTGTACTTGTGTGCACAGGTGTACATGTGTGTGTGGCTGCACCCATGTGCATCACTGTACCTGTGTTTGTATGTGATGTGGAGTGTGTAGCTGTACCCCTGTGCGTGGTGGTTCCTGCATGTGCAGGTGTGTGCAGAAGTGTACATCTGTGCAGCTACGCGTGTGTGACTCTACGCATGTGTGCCTGCAACAGCCACTGTATGAATACACACATGTACCTGTGTGTGCAGCTGCACTTCTGGATGTGTCTGCATACAACAGCACACAGACATGCACAGATGTGCACACAGCTCACACACAGTTCACACACACACAGCATACAACAGCACACAGATGTGCACAGATGTGCACACAGCTCACACACACACACACGTGTGCACCGCTCCACTCATTGCTCACACCTGTGCATACAGCTATAGCCACAGACACACACGTGCACACATAGAACGCACACACACCCCCTGTGCCATACTATGCTGCCTCTGATCCAGGGGCACATCCTAAACATCTACATCCCCACACATTGTCACATCTCACACCTGCAAACACCTGTACACCCCCACTGCTGAGCTGTGGGCACACCCCACCCCACTCTGTTCATAGATCTGCACACACAACAGTGCCCATCCTCATGTGCAAGCACATACACACGCACACACTGTTGACATGTGCACATCCATAGCCCCACTGACACACTCTGCTTACAGCTGGTTGCACACCTGGGTGCACATCAAGCACGCAGACACACACACACCTCTGCACACACTCAAGCAGCCCCAGCTCACAAGTGTGAGCACACCCACACGTGTGCATACACACACCATGAACACCCATATGAGCAAGTACTATAATCACACACCTATGCACACACACTCAGGTACCCCCCACTGCTCATGTGTGCACACACCCACCATCACACACACCCCCATGTACACATTGCACACTACTCTGTACACACAGTTCACACCTGCACACACAGCTCACATACGTGCACACACAGGGCTCACACCTGTCTGTGCACACTCTCCCCCTCCTGCCATCTGCTTACACCTGTGTACCTGCAGGACACCTTTCAGGGACAGAGGAAGCCCTGAGGGGGCCTGGGGGAGGCAGTAGGGGGGATAACGGGGATAGGCAGGGCCAGACCCCACCCCCTGGAGCATTCACCCCGCCCTCTCCACCTGCACCCAGTGTCACAAGCACCACTGGGGTCACAGCTATCACAGGTGTCATGGGCACCACAGGTATCACGGCTGTCAGAGGCACCAGGGGTTATCACAGATACCAGGTCTGGGAGTGACACCCTTGGGTGCCAGAGGGGTCTTAGGGAGTCCCAGGGTTCCCTGGGTGTCCTACCTCTGGCTGAGAGCTTTTTGGTGTTGATGATCTTAGCAGCATACTCATGGCCAGTGCAGAGCTTGACGCAGCGCCGGACAACTGAGAAAGCTCCCCTGGGGAAGGACAGGCTCAGCACGCCCCAAAGCACCTTGGGGGGTGGGTAGGGGGTGGCTCCCACCCATGACTCAGCACTCGAGGTCAGGGGGCTGCACCCACAGTGACTAAGCACCATGGGGGTGAACCCCAACACAGAGGTGGGGAGGGAGGGCCCTGACACACTGGGCCCCTGCTGTGGGTGTGCTGGAGGGGCACCAGGGGGTGGGTGGGGAGAAGAGGCTGGAGGGGGGGCTCAGTGCCACACATAATCGGGGGGGGAGGGTCGCGGGAAGGATCCAGCATCGGCAGCTCGTTTCCATGGGAACAGTGGGTGGCCCGGATGGCAGCAGTGGCCGTGGTGGTGATGGTGATGATGGTAGCAGCGGTGACAGTGGTGACAGTGGTGGTGGTAACAGTGGGCACACGACCCAGCTGTGAGTATAGAGAGATGGCAGCCACCAACACCCCAGGGACAGGGACAGAGATGAGAAAAGCATGGTCGTGCCCACACCAGGCAGAAGCACCTACAGCCCCTTCAAGTGCCATCAGCACCTGTCCCCCATCCAGGCTACACATCCCAGCACATCTTCTGCCTGCTCCCTGCCCAACAGGCCCCTCCCTTGTCGTGGGCTCAAGGCAGCATCAGAACACACAGAGGAGATCCCCATAACTGGACGGGGACATGGCTGAGACCAGCACCACCCCAGTCCTGCCATGGAGAGGGTGCCATGCTGGACGTGTGCCTTGGGAAGGGCACAGGGCCTGGCAGTCACTTGCCACTGCCCCATGTCCCCATGTCCTCAGGCACCCGAGGCCCCATGCTGGCTAGAATAACGAGGACCCTCTCACCACCAGGGGAAAAGTGGGGGTTCCCAGGGCCCTGACCCCTCCTTTCCACACGTGGGACAGGAAACAGGGCGGGTGCCAGCCCCTGGGCGGGGGGCGCACTGTCATGGCTCAAGCCAAGCCTCAGTTTCCCCCCAGCAAGAGCAATATACCCCCCCTACCCCGGTGAAGGGGGGGACACATGCGCGATGGCTGGCAGGCTACACTGAGAGATGGGAAGGGGGAAAGAGGACCACGTTGCCATGGCAACCAGGATGGGCTGGATTTTGGGCAGACCAACCGAAGAGCCCCCCCCCATTGGCACCATGTTCCCCCTACTGGTACCCCCAAAAGCCACCCCTGCAAAAGGTTCCCCCAGTCTAGCGGGGTGGTGGTGCAACTCCCCTCACAAAACATCTGACCCCCTCCCCCCTCATTTTACTCCCCACCAATCCCTGCCCGTGGATGGGGGGAACTGCAACCCCCGTGGCCTTGGGGGCAAATGAATCCCCCCAGAAATAGCTCCTCTTCAGCTCCCCACAACACCCACCCGAGGGGGTCACGATGGGGGGCGCAGCTGGGGGGCTTGGAAGGATTCAGGGCAGGAGAGGGGACCTGGGAATCCTTGAGGCTCGGTGGGCCCAGGAGGGCTGGAATCTATAAGGGCCCGAAAGGGGAGTGGATTTGGGGAGTTATATAAGGTCCAAAAGGGTCTAATAGGGGATAAAGGGAGTATGGTCTAAAAGGACCAGAGGGGAGAGGGATGGGCGGGGGGGGTGTTCCACGGAGGTGGGGGAGGGTCTAAGGAAATGGAGGGGCTGGAGGGATGGGGAAATCCATCAGGGTGAGGGGCAAGGGGGTCCTGGAAGGGGAGGAGGTCTAAAAGGAGGAGGTGCCTATAAATACTCAAGGATGGTCTGGAGAATGGGGGGTGTCTATGGGGGAGCTGTAAGGACGAGGGAGGGGGGAGTCTATCAGGACTGAGGGGGGTGGAGGGTTTGGAAGGGACTGGGGGGCTATAAGGACTGGAGGGAATGAGGGTTTGTAGGAGCTTTGGTGGGGGGAGGGGTTCTGGAGGGATGGGGATCTATAAGGATCAGGGAATGGGGGGGGTCTGTAAGATGGGGGGTGGGGTCTGTGGGGATGATGGTTCTGTGAGAATGGGGGTTCTATCAGAGCGAGGGAGCTTTAAGGACTGAGGGGGTCTGCAGAAGCCAGGGGCAGGATTAGGAGTGCTGGGGAAATCTGTGAAAACTGGGGGGGGGGGGGGGGGTTGAGGAGGAATTGGTGGGTCTGTAAGGATGTAAGTGTCCATAGGGTCAAGGGCAGCTATAAGAACTGAGTGGGGGGGTCTCTCGGGACAGGTGATTGGGGACTGCAGGGGATGTGGAGGGATAGAGGGGGGGGTCTGGGGTGACCAGGACTGGGGGAACAAGGACAGATCAGGGGAGTCTAAAGGTGAGGGTCCATAAGGATGGGGAAACCTTGGGGAACAAGGGGGTTGCAGGGACTAGGGGGGCCTAGGGGAGAGGGGAGTCCAGAGGAGCTGAGGGGCCCAGGCCGCCGGGAAGGCCCCAGGAGGGGGGGCGGTATAAGGGGTGGGGGCCAGTGGGGGGGGGCAGGGCCAATACCGGGGGGAGGGCAGTTCCGGAGGGGGGGAGCTGGGCAGGGCCGGTCCCCGGGGGGTGGGCTGGGGGGGCCGATCCCGGGGGGGGCGGGGGGGGGCCAGTCCTGGGTGTCCCATCCCGGGGAGGGGGGAGGGAGGGGGGATGCGTCACGTCTGCACCGAGATGCTTTCCGAGTCCCGGGCAGCGCCCCCCGCCCCCGCCGCGCCCCGGGGCCGGGGCCGGGGCCGGGGCCGCCGCCCTTACTTGCCGATCTCCTCGTAGAGCTGGTACTCGTCGGTGAAACGGGTGCAGGGCACGGTGGTGGCCATGCTGCCGCCGCGCCGCGCCGCAATGAGCCGCCCCGGCACCGGCTCCGCTCGGCTCCGGCTCCGCCCGGCTCGGGGGGGCGGGGGGAGGCGCCGGGCCGGGGGAGGCTCCAGCCCGGGACAGCCCCCGCCGCCCCCCCCCGCCTGGGATCCCCCCAACCCCCTCCGCGGGGCAACCCCCGCTCGGACCTGCCCCCGCACGCCGGGGGGATCCCCCTTGTCTCCGCAAGGGCCCCATAACCAGACCCCCAACCCCGGGACCCCTTTACCCCAAATCACCCTCTGGAGTGGGATATCAAGCCTCCACCCCTAAAGGCCTCATATGCAGACGCCCCTTCCCTTCCCCCCCTAAATAACCCTGCGTCCAGACTCCCTCTGACGAATCCCTTCTAGGACCCCAAACCTAGATGCATATCCACACGCCTCGCCATAGGACACATCCAGACCCTCCCCCCCCAAGAATCTAACAACCCCCCTCAAAGGACCCCAAACCCGCTCCCCCTCCGGATCCCACACTCTCCCTGTAAAAAGCCCCAATATCCAGATAACCTGCTCAAAGACCCCATATCCATGCCCTGCCTTCCCCCCCTTCGGGGAATCCCCCTATTCCCCCCAATACTGAGCTCCCTCCTCCCGCATCAGTCACCCCAAACAACCCTTACAGGCTCCAATCCCTCCCTAAGCAAAACACCCGGGAGAGGTCGGAGCGGGACAAAATCACCCCCCTTGCTTCCCCCAAGGGCACCTTGAAGTTCCCCAGTGTCAGCAGCATAATGCAGGGGTGGGTTTTGGTGCGGGGGACACACAGAAGGCCACCCTCAAGGCCACCAGTAGCCTCAGGGCCCCGGGCCGGCGGGGTGTCCCCCCCACCCGGGGAGGTGGGTGGGCGCGGGTGGGCGGCGGGCGGCTGGCGCTGCAGTTGCCATGGGAACCGTGGGCAGCCCGGGAGGCCGCGGGCTCGGTGTGCGCATCAGCACCGGGAGATGCCGGCACTGGCGGGGGAGTGGAGGGGAAAAGTGGTGGGTGACACCTCGGGGGTGGTATCCCCAAAGCACCCACAATATGAAACCCAACCGGCTTTGGGGATCCCATATCCAACCCCTTGCCCAAGGACACAAAAATCCAGCACCTCTCTCCAGGGATCTCATATCACACCCCAAGGACCCCAAAATCCAACCTCCTCGGGATCCCACATTCCAATATCCCTGCGCCCAAGTAACCCATAAATCCAGCCCTCCTCAGGGTGTCCTATACCTAGCCTCTCCCAGGGATCTCAAAATTCATTCCCTTCACCCTTAGGAATCCTATATCCACACCCCGAAGGACCCCAAATTCCACTCTCCCCAGCAATCCCATATCCACCCCAACATCCACCCTAATGTCTGGAGCCCGTGCTGGCAGACAGACACTCCAGGCATCCTGCTTGAGTGTTCATGTCCTTGTCCCATAAGCAAGGTGATGGTGGAGAATTGGGCACACTCATCTCCCCAGAGGTGGCACTGAATCACTCACAGGCCCCACGGTGAGACGTGTTTATTGCAAACTGAGGGCGGGGGGTGGGGAACCAGACAAGGCGATGGCCGGGGACCCCCAGCCCACACATCCCAGGGTGGAGGGCTGGTGGAAAGGTGTGAGAGCCAGGCTGGGCCTAGGTGGGGCCTACTCTCCTCATTCTCAGACCCCTAAGTACCGTGCCAGAGAAACCTGTATGTTTCTGAGGCTCCTGACTGGGGTGGGCCTGTAGCCCCCTCCAAATGCCAGTGCTGTGGGGAGCACCCCCACTGCTCCCTGATGAAGAGGGAGCAAACCCTAGAGGATGTCTGTGGTTGCTGCCCATCCCTGGTGGGTATCCTGACAACCCTCCAGTGAGGAGGTGAAGGAGGGGGAAACCAGGAGGAAGCCTCCCCTGGGGCTGGGTAGAGGGCAGGGGCAGCACAGCCCCCTTGGGATACCCTGGAGTGGGGCTGGTGAGAGGATTTGGGGGTGCCAGGTGGGTGCTGTCAGGCAGAGGCAGGCTTCCCCATCCCCACTGCCCATACCCAGCACCCATCTCCACCTGTGAGGGGCCAAGCTGCCCAGTGCCAGAGCATGGAGGGCTCCACAACCCCAGAAACCCCAAAAGCAGTATCCTCATCCACCAAAAATAATTGTCACTCAACGCGACCCAACGTGCTCCCTCTTCCAGAAAAACATGGAGCATCGGCAGCACAAGGTGACAGGCAGGGAAGGGAAGGGAGGAGAGGGGTCCTGGTGCCCAGGTTGCCGGGGTGACAGGATGTAAATCTGCCCGCTTCCTCAGGCTTCTCGACAGAGCATGGATGGGTGCCAGTAGCGCAGATGAGTGAGTCCCGGGCACTGGCACTGGGTATGAGGGTCCTGGTGGGCATCCGGGGGTGGGGAGGTCTCCTCTCCCCGCTTTATTTTTCAGTTGTTTTTGCCACTGTCAAAACTGGACAGCACCGGGGGAGATGTTGAACATGGAAGGGTCGAATTTCTGGCCGCGGAATGGTGAGCCCTCGGTGTCCCAGCCCTTCTTCAACATCTCATGCACCTTCTGCAAAGAGGCCGCAGGCTTCTGTCAGCCTGGGGTAACACCATGCTGTTCCCCACACCCTTTGCCCTCCCCTGCAGTTCATCCCACAGGAGTTGGGGCTGCGTGGCCACCTGACCCATGGGAAGGGCTTTGGGAAGCAATCTCCCTCCTCCATGGCTGGCAGTAGTCACTGCCAAGGGCACACACCACTTCTGTGCTCCCCCTCGCTGCCTGGGAAAGGGCAGACAGCACCCAGGGCAGCACTAGGCAGCTTCTGAGTCGGGCTGAGCCCAGACCCATGTGGGTCCAGCCCTGAGCAGGGCCAGCTTGGGAGAGGGACACAGGGATGTGGGGCCCATCCCTGGTACAGGGGGTCGGGGCTTACAGGCACTTGCAACGTGCCAGGAAAGGGAATACAGGAGTGCATGGCAAAAGATCGATCAGCAGAACCTCACACCCCTCAAATGTTAATGTGGGGGGGCACTGTGAAGAGGAGCTCTGAGAGGGAACAGAGCCATTGGGGCCCCTTTTCCTGAGGATGGGACCCTTGAAGGGCAGGTGGGAGGGCCAGGCACAGGGTAGCCAGCACCTACCAGCTCATGGCTCTGGGGCTTGCCCTGCAGCTTCTGGTGGTAGTCAAAGGTGAGGCGGTCAAGCACAGCATGCTCCTCCTCGTCCACTGTGGCCATGGAGCGCTCCTTGTTTATCTTGTCAATGTCGATCTGCTCCTCGCCCTCTAGGATGGCATTCCACCAGTACTCGTCCCCCTTGTTCAGGTTGATCTGGGGACAAGCTGTGGGTCAGCAAATGGGGAGGAGCCCCTGTCCTGCCCAGAATGTGGTACTCCTGCCTACCTCACAGATCCATGGCAGTGATGCAGAGCTTGGCTGACAGCAGCATGGGGCTTGCCCATGAGTGGAAGTCAAGCTCATACTGATCCAGCCTCACAGCTGGCAGAGGGGGAGAGATGCTTGTGCCACTCTCATCAGCAAAAGGCTTTGCACAACCCTGCTGTGGGCCCCTACAGCCCCAGCTCAGGCCCCAGGGATGATATCTCAGCCCACACTATAGCTCAAAGTCAGGACCAGTGTCCTCCAGGGGTGACACTGGCTCTAGGCCGCATGGCTGACACAGCAGCAGTGACAGAGCGCAGGACTGTCGGATGAGGAGGCTGTGCCTGGTGCAGTGTGGCGCCAGGGCTCCTGATGTCACAGTGCAGCCATCTTGCCTTTCCCTAACCAGAAGAAACCATGGCCTCAGCTCCCTTGGCATTGGCTTGGTGGTGGCGAGACGGGTAGAAAGGAGGCAGGGATATCACCTGCTGCTCTGTGCCACCCCTGCTGACTGCCAGTGCCTGCTTCCCATGGCACCGCAGCTCAGCAGCAGCCCCAGAGGGATGGACGAGGAGAGGGGATATCTCCTTGCTCCAGCCAACATCCTCACTGGGAAAAACCACTGGCTGTAGTCACAGGCATCCCTGATGGCAGTGCCTTGAACAGAGCTGGCTGGCCAGAGGGGCTGTGCTGGGGCCAGCATGGGGCATCCTGCAACAGGAACTCCAACTTGCTTCTAGTTTTTCCAGGAAGAGTGGGCTGCTTCCTCCCATGTTATTTTAGCACTAATCCCAGCAGCAGGGCAGATTTATGGCATTCGTTGGCCTCTGCAAAATCATCAATAAAGGCAGACAATACAGTTTGCTCAAACCTCCCTGGAAGCTCAATAGCTCCAGAGGGGAGAACATGGACAGCCATTCCTGTTACAGAGACAAGCTTCTCTGCGGTGTGAAGAAAAGGAACCAATTAATACAGGAGGGGGTGGCTGGAGTTTAATCCTTCTGGGAGAGCAGAGCCAGTAAAATATTCCAGCTTGGGGAAGGCGTTAGTTTTTCCAGCTAGACAGGCACACTTGTTCTCTTTTTAATTGCACAGTTCCACTTTGAAGGGGAGGGAGAGCCACCAAAGGTTTGCTCCTGCGCTTCCCAACCCTGGGTGGGCAGGTGGGGGAGTGGTAGTGCCCCCAGAACATCACCCTGAGACAGAAAGCAAAGTGGAGGGGCAGCAGCCCCGACTGTCCCACACTTGCAGCAGGAGCACCCTTCAGGCTCCTCAGCTTTGGAACATGAGGGATGTCCCTTCGGTGCTGCTGGTAAGGTGTGAGCTTCCCTAGTGAGGGCTCCCAGCACAAGCCATGCTCCCATGGCATTGCTGGGAAGCACACATGGCTTGGTATATCCCTACCAGGGCGAGCCTGCTGGCAGAGGGATGGACAAGTGTTGGAGCAGCTCAGGCATCACCCCAACTCCATCCCAGAGCACTGGAGGGGATAGAAAACCCATCCTGGAGCATCTGGGATGGAAACCCATCTCCCCTCCCTTCCCTACCAAACCCCTTTCCTTCACTGGCACCCTGCCACCATCTGCACACCTCTGCAGCCTGGGGTAATCTGTTCATCCCTCTTTATTCCAGGGGGAAAGCTGTCAAAGTGACACTCACTCCAAGTGAGCCCCAGTTTCTAAAATGAAATGCCCAAGGGTCAGGGCAAAGGTCCCTATATTCATGTGAGTTTGCGGTTTCGTGGTTCAAGGCGGTGCTGGAGGACTTGCTGCAGACAGGTCCCACCTCCAGGATGGAGGACACAGACATAAGCCATTTCCCTGGACAGTTTCTGCCAATGTCCTCTCTAGATCCAGCCCCTGCTTGGCTGAGTATCTGGGTTATGAGAGCCAGTGGTGATGGTGATGCAGCTGGTTCCTCCCACAAGTACTTTGGGTGCCCAAAGATGGAGACAAGGAAGAGTTGAGAGGCCATGGCAGGTTTCTGGGTGATTCCCCACACATGCCAGTCCTCATCCACCCACCTGCCCACGGACGGCTCTGGCACTCAGCTGACAGGCCCCCTTGAGGCTGTGGGCACTGCTGGGGAGAGCTCTGGAAACTGGGGGGCTTCAGGAGGGAGCATGGCTTCTTCCACAAGGACAAAGCCTGACCTGATTATGTTTCTCACTTCAAGACAAGGCAAAGCTTTGCCTGCACTTGACACTGCTGCTCAGTTTTCCAACCAACAGCTCTGGCCAGCCCCTCAGAGCCCCAGACATGCTGAGAGCCACTGGGGAAGGATGAGGTCCCTGTGGTGTGCCTGTGCCCTCAGCCAGATTTTGACTCTGCCTAGTGGGTCCCAATGGGGTAAAAGCCCAGCTGAGTCTTTTGGGGTGCACAAGGAGGCAGGAAGAGCCTCTGCAATAGTGGCCTGAGGAGAGGGAGGCTTGCAGGAGGCATACTCCAATGCTATATCTGAAGCTGGCAGTGTCCCCATGCCAAAGTACTCACTTCCCACAGCTGATCTCCAAGATATGAACTCTCAGCCACACTGGGATGGGCTGTTCCCTGGAAAAGCACCAGGGTAATGATGGATTGCAAAGAGGATTGCTGCAGGAACAATGGGACACTCAGCAGGAGAGACCCTCCAGCAGGTGACAGGCATCACTGGTATGGACACAGTGTCATGTCCCATCTCCATCCCCTACTGGGAAGGTCACAACCCCTCATTGTCAGTGCTGGGCTTTGCAGTAGCACAAGGTTTCCTCTCTGATGCCAAATACGTTGTCAAACCTGGAGAGATGCTGCTAAGGCATGTAAGTAGGTCTTGGGAAGACAACCTCTGCCTGCCTGCTTTCCTGTTGGAACCACAGCAGCCAAAGTCACCTCAAAAATCATTGAGAGGTGTTTAGGGGAACAGAGGAGGCAGCAATGTCATTCTCAGCAGTACAGGGAGGGCACAGCTGAGCACCACTGAATTGTCTCCCCTCAGCCTCATGGCTCACAGGATAACAAGCCAAGGCTGTAATAAACGTTCAAGGCAGGACTTGCTGACAAAAGCCCAAGCATGGAAAACAAAGTCTGAGAGGAAGAGAAAAAGAGAAGGAATGGGAGAAAAATCCTCCACAATAAAAATAATACCAAAAGGAGTTGTGCACAACACTCAGTGGGGATTGCTAAAAACAGCGAGGTTATTTTAATCTCACTTTCAACAAGCAAGTGGGTGTGATGAAGAAGGGAGAGCACAGGGATGACACCCAGGACCAGGGTACCATGTGGCATGCCACAGGCAGGTGCCCAATCCTGGGACAGAATCCCAAGCAGGAGGTATGGACAGGCCCCCACCCCATGTCGGTAGAGCACTCCACTGCGGAACAATGCCAGCTGGATTCTGCTGCCATGCACATGGGTGTGCCAAAGGATGAGATGAGAAACATGTTGGTGTTAGGCTGGGCTCCAGCTGGGAGAGCTCCACGGAGCAGGAGGGGATGGCAGAGTGGTCTCTGAATGCTGGTAAGGGGAGTTCTGGGGCTGCTGGAGTGCGAGTGACATAATGGAGAGGATACATGAATAAGAACACCAGGCAGGATGGAGGAAGCAGAACTAGGATGGGTTGTAAGGCAAAATAATCTCCCCAGGGTAAGAGCTGGAGGAGAAGGGAGTCTGTTCATGGTGTGTTCATGAATGGCATTCCAGAAGGGAGCTGGGAGGAGGCCAGGGAGGCTGAGGACAGTGAAAAAGCTGTTACAGCAGCTTCCTGAAGAATCTGGGGATCTGGATGATCCCTGATATGTTCTGCAAGAGGACATGGGACTCAACAGCCTCTCTGCACAGAACTGAGACCTTATCAGACAGATAGGACCAAGCAAGAGAGATTCCACCTCCTTGGCGCCAAGACCAAGTTCTGCTGCAGGGATCACCTCAATTCACAGACCATGAACATGCAGCATGGACAGGCCACCAACGTGCCCCAAGCAGTCCCCAAGGCAGGCAGGATCTCCTTGGACAACCCCAGTGCTGACACTGGGTGAGTTCAGTTTTGGCTATGTCCACATCCTGCCAGGGAATGCTGTCTCTGTGTCCCACAGGGAAGCCAGGCAGCACCTTGCAGCACCCTGCAGAAGGGAGACAGCCCAACTGCTGCATTTGGAGCTTACACAGAGCAATGCACAAACTGGGGCACAGAAAGGGTCCACATGCCCCATAAGCACCAGATAAACCCCAATGGCCCCATCCAAGCACTGAATGAAGCAATGCATTCCTATCTGGGTGGGTGTCCCCAGATGAATGAATCAGGAGGAGGTGCAAACCACTCCTGGCTACTCAGTGCATGGAAAAAGGAGATGCTCTTGGGCGAGAATTACTCACTCTGCTCCAGTTACCTTACAATTCTTCAAGCGAGATCTCATCCCACTATCAATATGTTGGCAGCCAGCTGGAGATCCTCACAAGCCTGGGCTTGTGCTATTCGAGGCAAGACCCAGCTCTGGGGTTGGGGGTGATGGGCCCACTCCACTCCCCACGCTGCCCGTGGCCACTCCAGGAGGCATCGAGTCTCGCTCCACCCACACCATTCCCAGCCTCTGACAGGTACTAAAGAGACACTGCCCCTCTTGCTGATGCTGGGAACAACCACCTGGGACTCCCAAACTTCCATCCACACTGTGAAGCAACCACCCATTGGGCCACCTCCTCTTCAATGGGTTTATGCCTTTCCAGGATTGTTTCTTTGTCCCAGATAAGCTAATTTTCAAGATGTTTATGAATATCTATAAAATGCAGGTTAAGAATGCCACTAGCACATCCCTTCAATGGCCTAGGAGCATCAAAGAAGCTCCTCTCCCTTGCAGAGACCTCACTTACCCTTTTGGCACCAGCCTGTTATCGAGGCACATCCCTGCAGATCAGCAGTGGTCGAGTGGCACTGTGCAGCCTCCCCACACAACCATCCACAGGATTCCTAACTCCGGCAGCACATTCCCACTTCATTTTCCACTGTGAGGGCTTGGATTTGGGTGCCATCTGCTGCCACCTTTGTGCCACAAGGCAAAAGGCTTGGATCCAGCTCCCTCCCTCCCATGGACAGCATGCGTCCCCTCCTGGGGACGTCCCTCTCACAACAGCCTTGGGACTCCCAAAACTCCCCTGGAAAAGCCTCTGGGTGGAAAAGGATAGGGCAAAGATGGTCACAGGTAGCAAAATCCTGCTCCTAGCACAATTCTGGCCCCCAAACTGGCACATAAACTTTGGAAACTGTTTGACACTCAGGATCCCAGGGTGATGATCACAGCTCCAGCTATGAACACAGCTGAACTCACACCATCAGCCTGAACATCTAGAACAAATCAGAAATGAGGGTTGAGGCTGGGAACCCACCAGTAATACACAGCTGGGCACCAGCAACACTGAGACCAGCTTGACAGGCATGATTTGGGACAACAGGCACACAGCAAACCACAGGCCTGATGGAGGCAGAGGAGCCACAGCGTCCACATCAAACAGGGCAAGTAGGAATCCCGTGACAGGACAGAAAGGAATGGTGGGGAACAGGCACCTGCCAAGGTGCTGGGGTTGGAGTGAAGCCAGAAGAGTTGGAAGCCAGAGTCAGCAAGGCGAGGTGTGCAGGACCAACACTGTGGTGCAGGACCCCATGCTAGGATTAAGGACAGTGACCACCCCTAAGTCATGGCTGTGCTACACCCCCTCAGCTGCAGCTGGGGACCCCTTTGCCCAGTCTGACAGTCATGCTGCCCAGCCAGCACCCTGACAGGCAACTCAGGAGTAGGAGGCAAGGCAAACCACACAGGCAAGGGCAGCATTAGCCAGACATTGGACAAGCAAAGCCAGACACATCCAGAGCTGACTCAAACTTCCACCTGCTCGTTTCCTAGGTCAAGTGTGGCAGAGCTGCAAGCCAAGAAGACACAGCTGGTGTAAACCATCCTTACCAAAACGCACTTCCCCGGCTCCAGGCTCCACAGGGAACTCTCTGTGTTGATCTTGTGGGTGAGTTTCCCTTCCATGAGGACCTGTTGGCTGTTTCCCTCCAGCACAGCTACACGAATTGCACCGCTGCTGATATCCACAGACACCTGGAAACAAAGAGAGAGACAATAACCTGGAAGGCTCCTGCTTGCCATCTCACTGCGCAAGCTGGGGTTTGGGGTCAAGTGCACTTGCAGGCGATGAGAGAAGAGCTTCCAGGCCTGCCTGTAGCAGCAGGGTGGCAATCCTGCTGCTCTCTCATAGCAAATAGCGACAGTTCAGAGGAGAGAAGGAACCTATTCATGGAAGGAAAAGCAGTACAGCCCAGCAATCAGGGGGACCCTTGAAGGATTCAAGGCAGCTGTTTCTACCCTGTGCTCAAAGAAGACCAGTAATGCTACAGGCCTCCAAACAGCAGTCAAAGGCTGGGCAGCTACTTGCTGTGAGAGCTCTTTAGGGGTGTGCCTGTCCATCACTGTGATGAGCTGGGCACGAGCGTGTGTATTCTGATAGATGAGCAGGGGTGATTTGGGGGTTACTATACTAGGGCTGCAGCAGGTCACCCCCTCTTTGCTGCACCACGCTGGAAGCATGCTCCTTGGCTCTGCTTCCACTGCTGGAGCCAGCACTGAGCTCAGACCAGGCCTCCCTCAGACCAGGGTGTGTGAGGAGGGGCCGAGTGCAGGAGGAAAGCTGCAGCATGCTTTCCCGGCTCCCTGCTACAGGGACAGCTCTGTCCCCAGGAACGAGGCCAGTTCCCGCCCACAGCAGCCATATGGGGAACCCTGCTCGGACCTGCCATGCAGGTGACATGGCTGTCCCCTGGGGAGACAGAGGCAGGCTGTGAAAGGCACACAGTACCCTTGGTCTCTGTAGAGACCATATGTTCTCTCTTGTCCCCTCTAGCCCTGAGGTGCTGCCAGCAGAGCTCATGCCAAGCCAGAGGATGTAGGGAAGACCTGGCTGGGAAGAGGTAGGATTGTGGCCCCCAGTGCTGGCCCAGGAGGAGGAGACTGCAGTGAGATTTGCCTGCATTCTCTCCCAGAGTTCCCCCAGATCTTCCTCCTGCTCTGCAGATCTCATTTGAAATGTTATTACATTATCCATTACCTAGGAGACTTCCAGCAGCTCACTAGCTCCACACAGGCAGAAGACAGGCAGAGCTGCTCCAGCCAGGGAGGGCACCGTGGCTATGTCTGACTGATGTCACCCGGGTACAGCCCCCAGACCTGCTGTGCGCTCCTGCTGGAGCACACGAGGCCCGGCGCATACAGCACAGGGTGACATGGGGACTGAGTCCAGTGTGATGGCTGGGAGCTGGACTGTGCTCACAGGGGAGAGGGAAGGAATGAGAAAGGACAACAGGCTGTCACCTGGCATGTGGCTGTGGACAGCCTCTACAAGAGCAACTGTCCTGGGATGAAAACACCTCCAGAGGAGGTGCTCCCTCCATGGAGAAGCTCCCTCTAGCCCTGTGCTGATGCCTTACTGCAGAGACGAGGCATTGGGATGAGGCTCTGCCCTCCACTACCACCATCTGCTCAGCTCCCCGGGTGCATGGACAGAGCTACTGATGTTGAACTCTCAGCATGGTACAGGGCCTGCCCACAAAGGATCAAGGGGAAAAAAGCAAGGTGACTCCCATCACCTTCTGGGGAGAAATTCTTTGGGGTGTGGAGGGCCAGGAAAGCCAGAGACATGGAAGGTACAGGTGCAGCATTGTGTCTGTGGGATCTACATGGAGCAGAACAACTAAATGTGAGAGGGGTTTTATTCACAGGTGGCTGCACAAGATATCTGGTGGGGCCAAGGGACATCTTTTAGGTGGCCCTGGGACCAGCCATGCATTGGAAGAGGAAGCAGAGAAACCAGAATGGAAGAGATACAAACTGGGAAAACTTTACCTGGCCACTTTGCTGTGCAAGGAGCCAACATGAGAAGCAATTGCAACACCTGCTTCTACCTGCACCTAGCAAGAAGGTCCTACCCAGCACACCAGCCCCCCAGGAGTAGGGACAGGGGCAGCACATGCCCTGGTGGAGAGCCCTGCCCCTCTGTGCATGGAGGCACATGTCTGTAAGAGGGCTCATGTGTGCACAAGGCGGTACCTGTGGACAGCCCACACCTAGAGCAAGGCCAAGAGCAACCTCCAGTACTCTGGCAGCTCTGAAGCTGCTTGTCCCTGCCCATGCACTCCCCATGAGCACCTCTGCTCCCCAAAACACCTGGCTGCTCCCAAGGAAAGCAAGCTCTCGTCTGTGTGCTGTGACCTTTTCACCTCAGTGATTTCTGTCCACACTAAACGCCAACACCCGACCACGCAGCTCAAATATATAAATACAAACTGAGAGAGGAATCAAGCTTGTCTCCTCTTGAGTCCAGCACAGAGAGGCCTGGAGTCATTATCTCTATTTAAGCACTCAGATCCATGGGTCTCTGTTGTGCCCAAAAATAGATCAGAGAGGTGGGGACCATGGAGGAAGATGCTCCCACCTACCCAATCACCCATTTCTGCTCCAAGGACACCTGAGCTCCATACAAGGAAACCTTAAGCTCACCAGAGCAAAGTGTGCCATAGCAACGGCCTGAAACACAAAAAGTCTTCCCAAAAATAAGGAAGACTGTGAGCAGCATTAGAGTTGGGTGCACTCTGAGCCCAGGGACCAAATGGGGAAATTTTTAATCTTGCCTTGGCAGGTAGAAGCCAAATATCTAGTGATTGTGTTTTTAAATATGAAGCTGTCTGAATGCAGAATGTTGCTCTTGGACAGGTGCCCATGAACAACATGTCCAAAGTCCACAGAGCTTCTAAATTGCTCAGAGTCCTCCTGCTCTGGCCTAAGACCCAGCCTGTCTGTTCTCATCCCCCCAAGGCTGGGAATACATAGGATCATTCGGAAATGGAAACTCAGCTGCCAAGAGAAGCCCCAAGAAGGATGGATGAACAAAATACCAGGAAAGAGAGTGTAAGGAGAAGGGAAGTCCAGCACCCAAACAACCTATTGCTTCAAGAGGGCGGCGTGGGCAGACACTGGGGCAAGGGTAGGCAGAGCCATGCCAGCGAGCCACTGGCATGGGAAGGGGGTGTCTTGAAACCTCCTTTGACCACTCTGAGGGGTGCAGGGCCTCTTCCACACCAATGGCACAGTCTTGAACCAAGGAAAGGTCAGGAAACATATCCTGTCTCCACTCCTGTGAGTTCCTGCAGGCTCCTGAACCTCTCCATGGCCAAGGATGGAGCAGACAGAGCCTTATGTGGGGTTTTTGGCAAGGACACAACTTCCCTGGCATGGAGCAAACTTCCCCAGTCAGGGAGAGGAATCGTGATCAAAGTATGATGCGGAGGGATGGAATATCCATCTGGACACTCCAGAATCCTTTGAAGAAACAGCCTGGGTTTGTTTTAGAGACCTGCTGGGAGAGATGCATCTTCCTGGTGCCTTGCTGTGCCTGGGGCAGCCGTGTTCCCCCTCACCCCTCTGGCCTGGGCTGCTGCTGCTGCCAGTGACATTCCTTGGCATGCTGAGGAGCTGTGTAGGCTGAAGCCAGTGACAAACTCCAGTGTGCTCCTTTCAGCCACCCTAGAAGCAGAGGAGAGCAGGATGTGGGGAGCACAGGCTTGCAAAATGGAAAAATACAGAGGGAAGGGCAGCACTTGAGAAAGAGTTCAAACTTCTAGGTCTGACTAAGGCCAGCCATGAGCACAAGGAGTGTGGTCCCTGACTAGTAGACTGACTAGGTCCCCGACCAGGAGAGAACAGATGTGGTGCAGGAAAACAGCATGACCACAAGCAGAACAGGGAAGTTCCTGCCTGAGCCAAAGAGAGAGGCGAGACCTCTCTGTGCATGAAGCCAGCCAGGGGGAGGGGCTGGCCCTCAGCCTCCACCCTAGGCCAGCTCCCTTCCATCTAGAGCAGGTCAAGCCACACAGGGGCTGTGCCTGATCCAGCTCCCCAGTGCCAGAGGAGCCGTTCCAGCAGCTCCTGCTTCCAAATAGAAGGCAGAAGACACTCAGAGCCAGAGGAACAAATGAGGAAGGGCATCCATCCCCAGCCAGGCTCCGAAACACACGTGTGAGTATGCAGGTAGTAGAAGCAGAAAGAAGAAGCACAGAAAAGGTGAGACAATGCCAGGGAACCTAGCTGAGATGAAGCGGAGGACACTGCAGCACAACAGGAACACAGACAGGCTGTGGTCTCAGTCCCCACCAGACTCACACTGGAGAACAAGGCACAACCACATCCTGGTCCTTCAGTACAAAGGACAAGGAGCCTTTCTGCTCCAAACAGAGTTTTCCAGAAAAGTTGCGCATCTCAGTGGAAAGGGAAAGGTTAAAGAGACACCACTAGCACCACTTTACCTGTTTGCCTTTGACAATGTGCTTGGGCACAGGCACTTTAATTTCCAGGTCACTGTAGTCTTGGGACCAGGTGTAATTCTCTCGCACAGCTCCATTGTAGCTGTCGGGGTTTGTCTGGAACTGCTCCTGTCTCCTGGCAGGGGGAGAAAGGGGTGACATGTTAAATAATCAGAGAGATCAGAGCCTGGAGAGAGCAGGATGCAAGGAACCCAAAGGGAGGGCATAGCTTCAGCTCAGCCCTCCTACAGCATCTCCAAGGCTGGGCTCTTGCCCAGTCTCTCCCTCACTGCTGGCTCTATGGAAGGGAGCAGGTCCAAGTAAGCAACCACAGGACAGAGGGACCACAGCCATCCTGCCCATTGTGTTTGACTCACAGTTCCCTCTCCCCAGTCTGCTAGAGCAGCAGTCAGGCTGCTGAAAGGACAGTTTACAAGACATACAATGATGACAGTTTGGCTGCCTAAAAGGTGCAGAGTTGGCACCCAGTGGGCCCTGGCTACCTCTGCTGCAGTAGAGAGTTGCTTGTTCCCTCCACTTCCCATCACAGCCAGAACAGGGACACTGGCACGTGCTGGGTGTGAGCTGTCCCCCAAGCCATTGTCATGGCTGCAGAGGTGGTGGCCTATGGCTGTGACCCAAGCTCATCATGAAAACACAGCAATGGTTCTCCTTACCCTGATTTTAATGTTTGGGAAAATCACCAGCTGTTATGACCAGGGCAACTGTTTACATGGAAGAGATGCAGCTGGGGACCAGGATGCCTCAAGTGCCATCCCAGGGTGCCTGGACAAGTGAATCATGAGCAACATCCTGAGCACAACATTGCCCCTCCCAGCTGTGGAAATGTCAGAAAAGTTGAGGAGACAGCTTCAGGGGTAAGATGGGGTTTATCAATAAGCAATAATCAATACAGTGTTTCCAGCCAAGAAAGGAAATCACCAGACCTATATCCCTTTAAACTGCTGGGCTGGGGATCTATTCCACTGAACCCTCACAGAGAGGGCTTTCAAATAAAATCAAATCTTTTCTAAAGATAGCTGCGGTGCTAACAAAAGGCTGAGTTATTTTAAAATGTTTTGATACCTACCTAGGCTTCAATGTAGAGCTGGATAAACATGGGGCTCAGGGACTTATGTAAAGGGGAGGCTGGTGAAGAGCAGCCCCAGGGCACAGAAAGCCCCAGGGAGCCTATCCTCCTGTGCCCTGCTGCCTTCCTGGCACCCCCACTCTGGGGGGCCCTCACTAGTATGGGGTGGGCTTGGCTCCAGCAGCACAGTGCTCTGAGGGTTATGTAAGAGCCATCTATTTAAATTAAATTAGGCTGTAAGACAGTCGGAGGGGGCTGTAAACATGGCTGTGCACATCTCCCCCCCTTTTTTTTTTTTTCTCTATGGTTTCACTGGGACCACCAAGGGTTTCACCTGCCCTGTTACACCTATGGACTGGGGTGGTTGTGATCCACTCCCAAGCACTGAAGGCCCTTCTGGGACTGGCAGCTTTCACAGGCTCCCAGCCTCAGCTGGCCATTTCAGGGGGCATCGCATTATATTTCGGGCATCTTGGCCTTGCCTGGCAGTCGCCCATTGGGTGCCCATTGCCATGGAAACAGGGTTGGCATGGCAGCGCACACCGGGCTGGTGCGTTGGCTCCAGCTGTCGCTTCCCAACCGCCCCCGGATTGTAGGAGTCAAACAGGCTGGAGGGCGAGAAGCTGAATGGTGCAGGCGACCAGGGGCTGTGCTGACAGGGTCTTCAGGGCCCCGCACACATTCCCCGTGGGAAGTAAACAAAGCAAACGTGATGAAATGTGGTGGCATGTCCCCAGGCATTGTCTCATGTGTCTCCTGGTCCCCGCCTAGGAACAGCCCAGTGGTGGCACCCAGCTTGGCTCTAAAAGCATAACCGTCTCACAGACCACCCTGCATTAGCCCCGGGCAGGGAGGAGGGTCTGTGTGCGGCCTAGGGCAGCTTGGCTGGTTAAACGCCCTCGCAGGATGTTTATCCATGCCGTGGGGTCTGTCCTGGCATGGCACAGCTTTGTGGGACTCCTGCCCTCCACCCCAGGTTGGCCGCAAGGCCACATGGTGAACCAGAAGACAAATCTGACCTGATTTTCAACTCAGCTGGGTTTTTGATCTCCTAAGAGAGTGTTTCCTTCTAAGCAGTGTGAGCCACTTTCTGTTCTTCTGTGACCTTCAGCAGCAGTAGCACAGAGGGGGTTTCGACACCCCACAGTCCTACCTGCATCACCCTTCAGTTCTCTGTAGCCTCCCTCCATGAGAAGCCCAGCTTTCTGGCTCAGTGACCATGCTGGCTATGGCAGAGCCCAACCAAGCTTCTCCCAAACCTGTCAGCAAGACATGTGGGGGAAGCTGGGAGTTGCCATTCCAAGTGTCTGTGGCTCCCCACAATCACAAAAGAACCAGACAAGAACCATCAAACGGCAGTTTCCCCTGGGCTGTTCCCCTCTGGATGTCTCCTGAGAAAAACTCAAAAGGGAGCAGGAGGAGGCAGTGGGCCTATGCCCAGCCAAGGCTCATGAGACTAGATGTAGATCATCAAAGATGGGAGAAATCCACTCATACAAAGGCACACATGGTGAGACACCAGCTGCAAGCGGCCTCAGCATGAATAAATACAGCAATCAGTTGCTGTCACAAAGCCACCAGATGTCCTGGATGTGCCTCTCTTCTCAGGGGAAGAGCACTGGGGCAAAGCAGATCCCAGCCAGGCAGTTCTGGATGTTGTAGCCCCACTCAGAGCTTACCAAACGTAATCTCACTGCTCATGAGGGCATGAGTGACTCATCAGCCCCACAGCCAGCATTAACTGTGTGACAGGGAAACTGAGGCAGGACTTGTTCTGCAGGGACTTTGTCTCTCTGCACAGTATAGGGACTGCACAGTGACAGCATCTTTACTTCAGCCCAACTGTCCCTGTGGGACATCTCTGTCATTCTCCAGAGCTGTCACTGTGCCGTAATGGGAGCACAGCTGGATGACAGAGGGATGTGTCATCACCTCCTCTGCCATCATATGCAGATCACTGGACAAGCTCAGCCCCACTGCCTTGGCCTTGCAGCCCCTCATCCAGCTTCAGGGGGAGAAGTTCCCCCTTGTGCCTAAACCTCCCTCCAGCCACGGCTGCCTGTCCTGCGGGGTGTGAGTTCCACTGCCATTACTTCTCCACTCTTCTCCCCAACGCCTAGTCCAAATCCCTCCAGCTGTTTTCCCAAGACACCACCAACCTCTGCTCCAACTATTTCCAATGTTAAAAACCCATGCAATGGGCTTTGTACCCCTGAGCGGGATCACTGGGGGACTCACGAAGCCTGGATAATTTCATTGCCAGTGTAACTGCCAGCTCTGGAGCCATGGAGGAGCCAGGGTGGTGAAGGCAGGGTGCAGCCTTGTTAGGCACTGCTGACAAACAGCTGACAGCTCTACCACCTCCTGGAGCAACTCTTCCTTTCCTGGAGGTTTTCCAGCCAGATCTCTGCCTGGTCCAACTATGCTTAGCACATACCAGTGGCACTTCAGAATTGGACCCTGCTCTTTGCCTGGGAGGCAGCTTCCCTTCACCTTCACAGGAAACAGCTCTGGGTCACAGCATGCTGGGCCAAGCCATGCTGCCACATCAGAGGTGGCTCTCCAGGTCAAAGGCATCTGTCATGTTGTCTTAAGAGCACCACTGTGCAGCAGGTTAGAGAACCTCCTGCACCAACACCATGGATCCTGCTTCCATCCCCATGACCCACCAGGTGAAGGGGGAGGCCAGATCCAGCACAATGTGTGGGTTGGGCAGCAACTGTCCCAGCAGTACGGCTGCTCCTAGTGCGATGGTCACTCACCGGACTGCCTGAGTCGCTGCTGGGCTGGGGCAGGTGGTGGCAGGACTGAGGGGAGGGAGGGTGACAAAGCACCAGCTTTTAAACCCAAGGGCTTGGCACAGTGTGCACTTGGCTGCTGGGTGGTGGGGATGGTGGGGGTGGGTCTATGTGTTCTGTCTTGTTCTATTTTTGCTCGCAATGTGTCATTTTGGGGGAGGTGAAACCTTTAACAATGCACCGTCAAGAAGCAGCCGATCTGTTTCCCACTCCTCAGAGCCACATGGCACAGCACGGCTGTGCTGTCCCTGGGACTGGAGTCACTCCATACATGCAGGGTGAGACCCTAAGCAGCAGCACAAGGGCACCAAGACTCCCTAGAGAGGTGGCAGTGTCGTCACTGGTGGGCATGCTAGATGTCTGAGGATTTAGCTGTATGTCAAGCCCCATACGCAGATTTCTAGGCATTTCTTACTCCGGGATTCCCAGCTCCGTGGGTTGGTGACGCACGACAAGCTGAGCAATGTGGAAATGGCAACAGCAATCCTCACTCTGTGGACAGTCAGCTGAACGCATTTCTGTCCTTGGAGCTCAACAACTGCAGCACCAACTCTGTGAACACAGTGCCGGACACAAACAAAGAGCAGGAACCAAACACACCAAAGGATCTGGTTGTTTGAGCTGAGAAGAAGCAGGGCAGCCCACTGAGTTCCTCTTCACTGAGGAGTTTTGGTGCAGGCATGATAAAGTTGAGGAAAAGACAGAGCAGCATGAGGAAGAGAGGTGGGTAAGTGTCATGGGAGAAAACTGGTATGGCATAATACCAATGGACCTTTGTTTTTCCCCATAAGAAGAAGGAAAAAAATCCAAGGATTTTGAGAACAACTCAATGAAAGTGATCCTCTCAGCCTGGAGCACTTCAGCTTTCCAAGGCAGGATCCCTGCCCTCTCAGGAAGGGAAGTCCAGGATACCTGGATCTAGCAGTCAAGGATGCCACGGCTCAGTGGCCAGTACAGCAGACACCCTCATGTCACTGGCATTCCCAGAAAGCTTACTCCAGATCTGGCACTGCTATTTGCTATTACTCAAGGCAAATTATTTAGGCAGCTTTAAGGAAATCATGTCAGGCCAGATGTGGAGATATTGAGGAAGGACGAGAGGAGCAGCCCACACTCTGTCCCCTTGAAACCACTGCTGCAGGTAACACTGGGCTCTGCTGGGAACTAGCACCATGTCAGCAGCCACCATCCTCCTGCCGTGGCAACACCCAGGTCACCCACCTAGGGTGGCCCATCAAGACCCCTGGCAGCCTCCAGGCCTTCACACTATCACAAACCCCTGCTTCCTCCTGGGGGAAGCACCTAGCACTACACCTGCATCCTGCCCTCCCAGCGCTAAGGGAGCTGCATGCAGTCCAGCAGGGCAGAAACCATAGAGCAGTGCCAGAAAGGCAGGCAGGCAGCGGATGGCAGAGCTCATTCTGCATCTCTGCAGAAAGGTCACGCTCACTCAAAGACACCAGCACATGCAATAGAATACAGATTTACAGGAATAGATTTCCAGAACTTCTACTATCCCTCCAGCTGAGAACTCAAAATGCCTCAAGCCACAGGAAGGTCTGTGCACCCCAAAAAGCTGCTACCAAGCTTCAGCTTGAGCTGGCCAGCCAAAGCTAAAAAAACCCCCAGCTTCTAAGATGATTTTGAAGAGGGTGAAGTGTAAAGGGTAAACTCTCTGCTGGTCAGGGTTCCAGTGTGGGTGCTGTAGCAACAGGTAAGGAACCCAGAGGTTTAACCTCATCAGAAAGCTGCATTCCCAAAGCTGCAGGGATTGTGTGCATGGAAAATCCCAGCTTTGTGCTACTTCTGCAAGCAAGCTGCAAAGGAGCCTCCCCCCTCACCTCCAGATTTAACATCTTTTGGCATCAAAACATCAGGACAATTGCACTTTCTGTCTGTCTCTGGGTTCTGCCTGAGAAGCACCGCAGTAGGAAAATGTAGACTGCAGTTCCCAGACCTTTGCTGGGGTCCAGGAGGCACCCAGGCCTCCACAAAGACTTCTCTGTACCAGCACTTCAACTAATGAGGGAATGAGGGCTCAGGCACAGCACTAAGCAAGCTGAATGCCAAATCCTTTCCTTTAAATTTCAAGCTGCACTGCAGTCAATAAGCCTCAGGATCCACTCTGATCCCCTCTGATCCACTCGGATCCTCTCTGACACTCCTTGGCCAGCAGCAAGCTCCAGCCCTGAGCACAGCAGTGGCCCAGGGCCCTCCCAATCCTCAGGATATCTTCCAGTCCAGGTGTGTTTGGTTTGATGGAGAACAACCCAAATCCAGTTTTGGAAAGTCTCCTTCACCCCCAAAGTGGGCAGAAGTCTGTCAACAGTTCCCCATAGCCCATTATACCTGAGGTCCTGGGCACACACCTCCAGGACTGCACTGTGCAGTTTGATGGTCCTGCTCTCAAAATCAGAGTGAAAAATGCAAGCCAATGCCTTCCCCCTCACTCAAACCTGAGGCACAGCCCAGCCAGGAAGTGCAGCCCAGGCTCAAGCCTGCAGTGCCCACCATCAGCCTTATAAGGATCATGAAATTACTTTGGTTGGAAAAACCCTCTGAGACCATCAAGTCCAACTGTGTCCCCAGCACTGTCAAGGCCACCACTAACTCATGTACCCAAGTGCCAAATCTGCATGTTTATTAAACCTCCCCAGGCATGAGTACTCCATCATTGCCCTGGGCAGCCTGTGCCAGGGCTGGGCAGCCCTTCCCATGAAGGAATCTTCCCAACATCCAACCTAAACCTCCCCTGGCACAACTTCAGTCCTTTTGTCCTGTCCCTGGTTCTCGAGGAGCAGAGCCAGATCCTCACCTGGCTCCACCCTCCTGTCAGAGTTGTCAAGAGTGAGAAGCCCTGAGCCTCCTTTTCTCCAGACTAGGCCCCTCCAGCTCCCTTAGCTGCTCCTCATATGACTTGTACTTCCAAGGTCACCTCACCTTCAGGAAGCCTCAGAGCTTCAACTTACCACCAGGACGGGACCAACAACCAAAAATCAAGCCCATCAAGACACATTACCCTAGAATCCATAGTGTCACCAAGCCTGGGTGATGCAGCGGGAAGGGGTCAAGGCTCCTGGGTACAAGGTGCCCAAGGCACCACCCACATGATGCCTTTGCTGCTCTACTCAGGAGCCAACCAACAAATCCACCTGCCTTCTCTGCACCTGGAGCCCCCACCAGCCCCACCAAGATGCTCTGCCCCTCTCTCTGCTGGGGGAGAGCCTTGCCCTTTTTCAAGCTCACTCACTTCCAGAAGGCTTTTAGCCTTCCCTTTTGCATCCCCAGTTATTTACAGAGCTGTTCGACAGTGCCAACTTACCGACATTAGGCAAGTTGAAATGCCATCACCAGCTTGCAGAAGAGTGTTGGAGTGCTGGCATCAGGGGGCTAAATTTCACTACTACTGGGATATTTAGGTCAAGGACAGCAGGACATGCTACTGTCCAGGAAAGACCCCTGGGATCTTTATTGTTTGCACACAGCTTACACAGCCTTGGGCTTCAGAGATCTCCTGGGAGAGAGACCTACACGCAGCCAACCAGGCTCCCCTGGGAAAGGGAGATAAGGCCAAAGAAACCCAATAGGATTGAGCTGTGGGAACAGAGGACAAGGTGGCCCCTCAGACCCCTGCACCACCAACACAATCTGGTCCAATCCATGTAGTTTTCCACTTTAGGCCCCTTTTGGTGAACACTGCAATATTAAACCAAGCAAATAGAGATTGCTTTTTTACCTAAGAATTGGGCACATGCTGTCCCTTGGTTTCCAGCCCTGGGATTTTCTGCTTGTTGAGAGAAAAATTTATAGGTTTTAATCTAGTTATTTTTGGTCCCAGGACCTAATTTTGGAGCTCAGTACCTTGGTAGGGCAACCAAAAGCCTTAGCAGTTCAGTGCAGCACAGGGAAACTGGCACTCTGCTGCTGATCTCTGCTGCTGATCTCTGCTGCTGCTGAGCTACCCAAATGGAGGGGCCTGGGTCTCCATGAGAACACTGGAAAATTGGACCCTGACTGTTCCTCATCATCTGCAAAAGGCTTGATGGACAAGGGCTGCACCAGAAAGGGCTAAGGGATTTCACCCTCAGCTCAAGTGTTTCAGCCCTTTGAAAGAATGCCTCCTGAGTAAAGTTCCCACCACAATGGGAGAGGGCATATGGATTAAAAGAATTCTCCCAGCAGGAATGGCTTCTCTCCATTGCAAGAAAGACTCCACTTAGCAAAGATGACTTAAGTTACATTTCCCTGCTTCCCTCAGTGTCACCTGGACACATTCCTCCCAGAAACCAAACGTAACAGCACTGCAAGTGCAGTGCTGCAGATTCTGAGGGTCAAAAGCCTTGGTGCCACATAAGGAGCCAAGGATACACTGGGGTGTGTTGGCAGAAGAAGGTCTCACCAACACAGGGCTTCTGTGAAGCTCTTGCTCCCACCCAAAAAAGCTGTCAGCATTGGGGAGAACAGGGAAGGGAGAAAAAGGGGTTGGAATGATGTCACTTTACTGTGAGAGGTACCATGTGGCTGGCAGAGGATTTCCTGGCCTCATTGCAAAAGCAGGACAGCAAAGGAGAAAAGAAACAGAGCAGGAGGCAGAGAACACAAATGGGTGCACATACAAGCATGAGAATGGCTGTCGGAATACTGGAGACTCATGTAGGACCAGGAGCACAAAGATTGTCAGGTGAGAAACAAGCATGGAAATGATGATTCTTCAGCCCAAAAAGAGGCTGAAAGGGGAAAATGGACATGACAGAAGAACCCCACAGAGGGCAGAGAAGGGGACTGGAGATCCTCTCAATGCCTCTTCATCTGCACAGAGCCATGCATAGCAGTGCTGCATGGCAGGGACCTGGTGCAGGATGCTGTTGCAGAGTCCCCAGGCATGGGAGGGCTGAAATCCAGAAAGAAAAGGGAAAATAATCCTCCCAAAGGGTTGAAGAACCAGGTGTTTAGAAAACCATTGAGCCACTATGTATCAGGGCAGGGTGAAAGCACAGAGAAAGTATCACTGCACCTGCTCATTCTGTTCTTCTCTTCCCCCAGCATCTGCTGCTGATGGAGACAGGATATGGGGCCAGATGGAGCTCGGCTGTATCAGGTCAGGCCGTTCTCTGAGCTCTGTCTGACTCCTGCTCATGACAGGCCTTGGCCATGCTGGAGGAATTCCCCATGCACAGCCCCACGTGCATAAGAGGAATCAGAACCAGGACAGATTCTCCTTAAATATGGATCAAGATCAGCTCCTTTCTAGGTCAGGCTGGAAGAACAGCATGGACTCTTAGGTGAGCTCATCAGGAAAGTCCACAGGGGCAGTGGGGAAGAAAACCAGTTTAACTGGCTTCTGGTCTGGACAGTCCCAGACAAAACTAATGAGCACCTAAGGGCTCCCCTCACTTCTGAATGGAAAAGGCTTGAGAGGAGAAAGCTTGGGACAATGCAGTCGCTGAGTCAAACAAAACTAGCCTCAAAGTTAGCAGCATGCAGCAACAGCTCCTCTTCAAAGCCCTGCTCCTCCACAGAGGGTGACCAGCAGTGAAATTCTTGTCCCTGGCACCCCAAGGAGGATGCAGCCATGCCAGAAAGCCCATTCTGCAGGCACCTCACAACAAAATGCCATCTGGGCTTCTAGCAAAGCCAAGCCGTTGCTAAGTCAAGTTAGATTCACACAGGCGCCTCATGGAAATTTCCCAGAGCACTGCTGTGTCATCCCAGGGATGCTCCCAGTGTGTCTCACAAAGGGTTAACACCAGGTAGACAAGGGCTCTGGGAATGGGAGTAGTGGGTCTCAAGAGAGAGCTGGAATGTTAGGAGTTAGCTCACCAGATTAATGCATTTCAGTTCAATTCCACTCTGGTTCTCACCAGCCAGTAAGCCAGGGAGTACACCGGGGATTTTTGTAGGTCACTGCTGAGCCCCAACACCCACTCACAGGGATGGCATAGCAACGTCAGAGAGACCAGCCTGCTCATGGGGCTCACCTGGACCTGTTGACTGGGGCAGTCAGGGTGGCCAGGGCTCTGCTGCTCAGCAGCAGCCTGTTTGCCCCCTTCCTTGGCACAATGGCACTGTGTGCATAGGGTGAGTGGAGTCCCCCCTGAGTCACAGACTCCAGGACACCTGAAGGGTCTCCTTCAAGGTTCCACAAAGTGGGGAGCCATGAAAAGCCCCCTCCTCACCTCAGCCCACTCCTCTAGCCACCTCTTCCCTCTCCACACCACAGAAGGCGAATGGCTGAGGCCACAGACACCCCAGGGTTTCATTCTGCATGTTAGTATGCCAGATCGCCCAGCAGCAGCCGAAGGCTTCCTCAGGAATGAGGCACTTGCATATCCTCCTGGGCCCACCTGGCACGTTGTTCCATGTCCCAGTGGCCCTGCTTCCAGCCCTGGCTGTGCTGTCCATACCCAAAGATCCTCCTCTCAGAGACCTCACCTAGCCAGATGATCTCTGAGGTACAGACCAGATCTGCCCCATCCTGAGCACACCTAGTAGAAGCACCTGGGAGAGACACAAAAACTAGATGGAGAAACACATGAAGGTGAGACATTCACCATCATGCACAGGCTTCCAGGACTGCCCTTCCCAGCTTCCTGCCACTACCTCTTGCCCATACACGGAGTAAGGAAAGGGACTCACAGGACAGAGGGATGAGAACTTCCCCGCTTCCCCGTTCATACCAGGAGAAAGCAAGGAGCAGAGGGAAGCCAGGAACCAAAGTCATAAAGCACAAGCACAGGCCGGGCTGTGCAGTGCCACACGTGGGCTGCCAGGCTCTATTTTAAATGCTGTGTGGCAAATATATGCAGGATGGAATCCAAGCTGGGGGAAGGGGAGGGTGCTGGGCAGCAGAGGTGTTCAAAATTAGGAGCTGAGCTCAGGCAAGGATGGCTTCTGGGAGCAGATGGGGGAAGAGCCAGAGCTGAGACTGTGCAGCTGCAATGCCAAGAAGAACAGCCCCATGGTGAGGTGTGAAGAGGGCTGTGCCCTGCTACCCTCCTGGCAAGGCAGGGACAGCAAGAGAGCTGCAACAGCTGGGGAAGCATGGTTGGAACACTTGGGACAGCTGCAAGAAGAGCCTGGCTTCCTCTGTGGCACAGAGACCTCTGACCCACTCGGCACAGCTCCTGCCACGAATGCCACCCCAAAGACACCTCAGTTCTCGGTGTATTTACAGGGCAACAAAGAGGAATCAATTCACCTGCCTTTCAAGTGGAGAAGGTGAGGGACTTGGGGAGACCTGGCCGAGCCCCAAACTGAGCCCTGAAAACCTCCACAGCTCCAAAACTGGCTTGATTCATCTGGATCGACCCTGAAAAAGCTGCTACCTTCCACTGTGCTTCGTAAGATGTTCCCAACCAGCACCCCAGCATCCAGGCGCAGTGTGAGGCTCTGATGGGAGCTGGCAGATCTGGGATGGTACCTGCCCTACATTTCCAGAGCTGTCAGGTTGACAGAATGAGCAAGTTTTTATATAGATTCTGGCGGCAGCGGTTTTCTTCACCAGCGGCTGGAGGGGAAGGGGGAATGAAGAGAGATGAAAAATATTTTTGTTTAAGCTCTTTTCTGCATTCCTACTTCCAGAATTGTGCATTACTCATGCACCCCTCGTACCCAGGCTGGTAGCTCTGGGTTTTGCTCAGAAGGAAGGGGCTGTGGAGAATTAAGCAGTTGGTTAAATTATTAACAGACTGTCAGGGGGTGCCCGCGCAGCCCCTACTGCCTTTCCGGGGTCTCCAGTGCCCCCCAGAGGCATCAAAACCAACTACAGCCCTGTGACAAACCCGTGGGCTCCTCTGCCCTACTTCAAGACTGCAGACACTCCATTCTCCTGGCCTGGAAACCACTAGACTCCTGGGACTGGGCCTCCTGCACCTGGTCTCACCCATCAAGTGTTTAAACTGGGCAGGCGTTAAACAGGCTGCAGGTGTTACATCCCATCAGTGAGTCCAGGGTGGTGGGAGCAGTAAGAGAGGAGGGAGAAGAGCCCACTGAGGAAGGCAGAAGTTGCAGTGGCAGCTGTATTCAGAAGAAGGCACCTTCTTTTCATGGCAACACCCAGGGGAGAGCTGCCATGCAGGGCTTGGTGTTCAATGCCACAGCTGCAGGCTGCAAAACAGCACCTGAGCATCTGAAGTCTAATAGGGGCCACTCTCCAGTGGTGCCACGACACACTCAGAGGGTGGCATATGTGAGGGTTGAGTTTTAACCAGGCTCTCACCACACACAGCAGAAACCATCTCTCTTGGCTCCACCACACTCGCTGTCAGATCCATCCTGCTCCCACACAAGCCCTCATCTTCCTTCCTGATCCCTCCAGTTTCCTTCCTGCTGCCCTGACATTTGTTTTCAGGCAGCTGAACTCTCCTCACACCAGCTGCTGCCCCACAACCGAAGTCCTGAGGTGAAACTTCACAGGGCAAACAGCAGCAAACATAGTCTGCACAGGGACACAAGCAACTGGCACTCAGCCCAGCTCCCTCTGGTCAGGGCTTCACTGGGCCTCCAATCCCTCCTTCTCTTCTCCACTGGGAGAAAGTGGGCTGGACACACCCAGGCTTCTGCTGTGCACTCTAGCAGGGCTTTCTTTGACTTGCTAATTTTGCCCAGGGATCAGTGTCAGACTGGCAGCCCCAGGGACAATCCTCCTTTACTAGGAGAGCTCCCGCACAGGCATTACAGGTGATTTCATTTTTGGCTTCTGGCTTAGCTTTATCCCATGGGATGCACATCAGTTACATGTAAGTCCTTTCTCCTCCTCCCACTGGACCATATGACTCACCAGGCACCTTGCCGGTCCCATTTCCCCCTCCCCCAGTGGTGGCCACTCTAAGACTCTTTGCCAACACAGCCGGAGCTCAGGCTCTTCTCCAACACAGCCTCCAGCCAAGGCTGCAGAACCTGACTCCACCACTGTCCCAGAACAATGGAATTGTGGAATATCCTGAGCTGGAAGGCACCCATGTGGATCATTGAGTCCAACTCCTGGCCTTGCAACTCCTGGCCTTGCAACCTCAACAATCCCACCATTTGCCCAAGAGTATTGTCCAAATGCTCCTTGAGCTCCAGCAGCCTTGAGGTCATGACCAAGGAGGCTGTTCGAGTGCCCAACCATCCCCTGGGGGAAGAACTAAACCTCTCCACTCCTGCCACGTATCATTCCACTGTTCTCAAGATTTTGGTCCTCAGACAGTCCTTTCCACGTGCCAAGGGTAAACAGCCCCAAAGCCGGAGCAGTGAATTCTCTCTAGCTCTCAGGGGCATCAGCCATCCCAGTCCTTACAAGATTTGGAGTTCTTCCAGTGGTTCACTTCTTTCTGGCAGTTTGCTCTTCCCAATAACATGTCCAAAGCTGGCTGGGAGGACAGGGATCACCAGCTCAAGCTTCCCTCCTCACCAAGCACCAGTGGGATGGCAGGGATAAGCCACAGCAAAGCCCCACATATGGCCAGGACCATCGTGGTGATCAGAGAGGGTCAGCACAGCCATCAGATGGGACCTGATGAACACAGAAGCAGGGAGGGGAGGAGGAGAAGCACAGCCAGATCCCAGCATCATTCCCCTGATTTGGTCAGCAAAGAAACACAGGAATTTGAACCTCAGTGAGGCGTGAGGTCCTGAGTAAAGGCTGGGCAGCTCTGACTTGGCTCAGGGTCAAGGTGATGCCAGGGAAGGATGAGTGAACCCTGTACAGGACCTGCATTCAGGTACATGGTTCAGAAAGGCCATGCTGGCCCTCCAGAGCCCACATCTTGCTGCTCTGAGAGTCAGACTGCAAGTGTCCCAGAAGCTGTGGAAGGACTTTGACACAAGGACATTTCTGGACAAATGGTGGCTGCTTGGCACTGCTAGAAAGCCACCGAGCCTGGCTAAAGAGAAAACTTTGCAGCACTTGCTTGATCTTCAAAGCTGGCCCTGCTCTGAGCCCATGGCTGGGCCAGAAACCTCTAGAGGGCTCTGAACCCATTTGCTGCTGCAGCTGCCTGCCACACGGCCAGGCCTGCCAGCACCAACTTCCAGGTATTACAGGTATCTGTGCACACTCCCAGACAGCTGCTGGATGTCTCCCAGCATGCCAGGGAGTCCAACACTGACAAAAAGGTTGCAGGCTGGTGCCAGGACTTCCATGTGATCCTTAGCAAGTGCCAGAAAAGGGACAGTGCACACCACAAACAGTTTGTGGAGGAGCCGCATGACCCAGCCCAACTTTATGGGGCCAGGTACAGGACATGCCCCCACTCCTGTTCAGAGCAGAGTGGGAAATCCTGAACCACCCACAGGACAACAACTGCTGTCCTCCTGTGGGGAGTTACACAATGCCTCCGGCCTTGGAAGCCTGCAAGGGAAATCCTCACAGCCTCCTGAAGGGCTGAGTGTCTGCAGAGGAAGGTCAAAATCCAAAACAGGCTGTGCAGGGAACAGTGGACACCCTGTCCATGGTTTTGCCTCCCCCCACCAGGAGCATGAAGAAAGTAAGAGACCCTTACGTGGGCAGCTCTGCTGGGGCAGCAGCCCCTGGAGGCTCCATTGATACAGGGCTGGGGGCTGCAGCTCCCTGGGCTGCAGCTGATTCCTGTGTGCCTGCAGCTTCCCCGGTATCTGGTGCTGGGATGTGCTCCGTTGTCTCCACCTCAATCTCCTGAGCTGCAGGGCACAGATTCACCCTCTCAGCAGCTGCAGCTGCCTCCTCCTCCTCCTCCTTCTTCCTCAGCTTTGCCTCCAGCTCCCGGCGCCTCCTCTCATCATCCTGCCTGGCCATCCGTTCAAACACTCGGAATGCCTGGGAGAGAAAGAGCAAACCAAGTGAGCAGCATTGCCAGCTCTGCCTGGGATGCCGAGAGAAGGAAAGAAGCAGCATCATCACACTGGGGGCACCTACTCCTTCCTGCCCTTCCTCCCTCTGCACCACATACCTACCCTGAGCTGCTTCAGTCACCAACAAAAACAGCTGCTGTCTCTTTGAAAAGTCCCATGACCACATCAAGCACACCTCAGAAACTCCTGGGAGCATTTTGGAATTGTTTTTAGGATTGTATTCTCACAGCCAACCTCACCCTAGCCTGGGAAGAGGGTTGGTTACTCCAGGGAAAAGCAGAGTGGTGAAATTCAGCTCTTGCCTGGGAGGGGGCTCCAAGAGACCCTTCCCTTACTCCATATTCCAGGGCTCATCCAGGGAGCATTTGCAAGCCTGGACTCAGTTAAAGTCCCCAACAGGCAAACAGGATGAGCTGCCCCAGGAGAAGTTTCAGAACAGCTGACCTGGCACTGGCTGTGCCCAAACAGACAGGTGCAGGAGAAGATGTGATTCTAGGAGATGTAATCCTACCCCTCATCTGACTGCTGGCCATGCCTGTCCAGTGCAGGCTGGAGGTCAGCAGTAAAGCCCACAATTGTGTCTGCAGCAAGGGGTGATGGCCACTCAGACCCTGCACCTTCTTCTTGAAAGGGCTGCAAGTTCTCCCATGCAAGTGCCAGAGCTTTGGCACTGTAAACGTGTTCTAGAAAGTGTGGAAGCATCAAACACAATCCTCCTTCACTTCCCAGGAATACTCTGGAGACAGATTTAGCTCTTCCAACAGTGAACTGGCACACCTGCTTGACTCAAGTCTTCCTCTGGGTCCAGGAGATGCAGGACAAAGGACACGGCCCAGGGAGGGCTCCTGCCAGCACAATCACAAAAGAACAGAAGCTTGTGCCACTCATCCCAGCTTTCCTCCCCAGGCAGTGAGCAAAGGGAAGAATGTGGGAGAGGTGAGTACCAGCCCTACATGGATTCTGCAAACCAACACCTCAGGACTGTGTACCCTGGACTGCAGTCAAGCAAGGAGGAACAAGCCCCTTCCATACTGTCCCCACACTCTGGGTACCTCTGGCTGCAGCCACAAGGCTGCCCTAACACCTTCCCATGGCAGTGACACTTCCGTGGAAAGGAAGCGCCTCCTTCCTTGTGCCCAGCCCCAAAATTGCCAGGGTGACACTACATAGAAACCCCAGCAGCACTGCCCTTCTGCCCAATAGTTTGAGCTCCATGACATCCCTCTGCAGCCTGAGCCCCCTCTGGGGTCTGCCTAATCCAGAGAGGCCAGCAGGGGCTACCCCTGGGGGTAATGAGGACCCCCACGTGCCACAGGGCACTGCAGAGAGGAAAGGACTCCTGTCCCCTCATCTGAGGTATGCCAGGCCTGACACACCTGGGAAGGAAAACTCATCCAGTCCGAGCAGACAAACACCCTAGGCAGAGCCTCACTCTAAGTTTTATGAGCTCACTTCCTCCTTGCCAGTGAAGATTAATAACAGGCCCAAATCAAAGCTGCTTCAACACCAAACCAGGCCGGTCAGGGTTTTTGCCCCCTCCTATCCAGGAGCGGGACCAGAGCAATGCTGGCCACAAGCTCTCGCTCAGCAGAGCCCAGACCTGCCTCCCTCCACGAGTCTCGGGTCCTCGTCTGCCTCCTGCTTCTCTCTGGACTCTCTGCTCCCACGGCTCCTGGTGCCAGCTCCCCGAGACAACCCTGGCCCGGTGCTTCCGAGGCCTAGCTTCGAGCTGATGTCGCAACCCGGCTCTTCCCACTGGGGTCTCGCAGTCCTCGACTGCCGCCGGGCCTCATCTTCTTACGAGGGTGGCGCTTCTCCCCGCTTCAAGGGACCTCTACTGCCTTCCTCTGCGCTCCTCCAGGCACCGCCGCTGCCCCGGGGGCTGCTGTGCTGCCCGACCCCCGCCCCACATCTCCCGCTCTGCCCAGACCTAACCCCGCCGCCGGCTCGATACGAACACCGCCCAGTCGGGGAGACACGGCCGGTTCAGCCCGGCCCCGCGACAGGGACAGCGCCGGCCGCCAGCAAGGCCAGGCCGCTCCATCCCCCCGGTACCTGCAGGGCCATGGCCTGCGCCGCGCCGGGCGGGAAGCCCAGGCGGTCTCCGGGCCGCAGGAGGAGCCGATAGAAGTCGGTCTTGCGGTAGAGGAAGCCGAAGAGGATGCGTAGGAATTCCTCCACGTTGCCGACATGCTGCAGGATGCCCAGCAGCGCCTGGTCGTACATGTCAGTGAGCGCGGCCTCCATGGCGGCCCAGGGCCCGCTGTCACGGCAACGGGTTCGCCCTCGTTTCCGGTCCGCCCGGAACTCGACCGGCGCACATGGATTCCGGCCTCCCGGGAGGACCCTCCCGCCCCGCAGAGGTTTCCAAGGCATCCCCGGCTCCCCAGTGGCACCGCTGGGACCCCCTGTCGTCTCCCAGAACCAGGAGACGCCCAGCCCCCAGGCCCCCATGTCCCCAGTCTCTCACTCCCCTTACCCTCCATGTCCCCCATGTCCCCCATGTCCCCCATGTCCCCGGCCTCCCCCTCCCCTCGCCATTCCCGGCTCTGCCCCACGGATCGGGGGGGGGGGGCGGGGGAGGCGGGCGCTGCAGGACCCGCTCCGAGCCTCCAGGGGGCGCCAGGACCCGCCAGCGCGGGAGTGGAAGTGGAAGTGACGCGGGCCGGGTCCATGTGGCGGGCGGGAGCGGCCCCGGGCGGGAGCGGCCCCGGGCGGGAGCGGCCCCGGGCGGGAGCGGCCCCGGGCGGGAGCGGCCCCGGGCGGGAGCGGCCCCGGGCGGGAGCGGCCCCGGGCGGGAGCGGCCCCGGGCGGGAGCGGCCCCGGGCGGGAGCGGCCCCGGGCGGGAGCGGCCCTAGCAGTCCTCTCGCTCCTCACCGGGTCTCTGGCCCGGTGTCACCCCGGCCGCTGTGACCCCTCGGCCCGCTCCTCACCTGTCGCAGCATGAGTTTATCCAGCCGTGCGCAGGAGGTTTGGTCCAGAAAGGTCCTGGAGCAGACTGTATCAAAACTACCAAAATTAGAAATTATTCCATCTTGATCGATTTGATCAAGACTGCGACCATCCAATCAACTCACCCACCAGACCTGCAAATCCCCCTCTCCAGGGAGGAGAAAGGTGTTGGTGCCATTCCGACAGCCCTGAGAGGTACCACCCCAGCCTGCTCTTTGTCCCTGTGTGGAATTGCTCCGTCGCAGAAGGTTGGTCAGGCAGGACTTACCCTCGGTGAGGCTGTGCTGGCTGTCCTGAATCACATGGTGCCCTCCGTGAGCTCAGCAGAGCTCCCAGGAGGATCTGTTTCATAATCTTCCCAGGCATAGTAGTTCCCAAAGGTATTTCTTTTCAATCAGTCAGGCATAGATCCTGTTTATGAACACTTTAATGTCTACAATAACACTGGAACATACTTTGCTATGTGTTGTTAAACATGTGTTTACAACTCTGCAGATACTTTTCAGGTTATTTATAAGTTGTCTAAGGAACTAGCTGAAAGTAGTAAAGAATTTTATCCAAAACCCATCTACCTGGAATTAGTGCATTGGCTTCTGTTAAATCTGAATACTCAGTTTGAGGCTGGACACATTGTTCATCTACACATGGGAATAAAACAACATCCTAAATTTATCTTGGGAAGGTGAAGTTTCCCTTCCCCATCACCCAAGGCTTCACTTGACGGCTATGACTTTTCCTAAAGCACGGAGAGGGGCCTGGCAACTCCATCAGCCAGTTCCCTCAGAGCTCTGAGATGCACTTTGGCACCATATGGTGGTACTTTTGCTCAGCCCTGAAGCTCTGGGCTTTTCCTGTTTCACTCTGTCTCTCAGGCAGAGGAACAGCATGGCCCCGAGGGTGGTGGGCAGTGTTAGTGCAGCTGCTACAGGGACAGGAGCTCTGGGGCAAGGACAGTGCTCAGGGTAGGGCAGTGTGTGGAGCCAGGCTGATGCCAATGGGGACTGCACCTTCCCAGGATCCACACCTGGAATGGCGTCCAGAGTTTGGATGAGAAATGGGCAACACGGAGAGATGAAGATTCCAGGTACGGTCTGGTCAGTGCTGGGATTTTTTCTCTTATTATTCCCCTACTCCCCACCAATTCAGCCAGACCTGGCCTGCAGTTGATCCCTTGCCACTCTTGGGGTGATTTGAGGTGATTTGGCTGCAGCGCTGAGGCACAGCTGAGCTACAGAGCTGAGTATCCCCTGCAGGGGATACCAGGCAGGGCGTATTGCCCTGAGGCTTTGAAGGGTTTTGCACTCACACCTGTCCCCGCCGCAGGGAACACTGCTCTTGTTCAAGATGAATGTGCTGGATCCCTTGTGTGTCCATCTCCAGCCCTGTTCCCCCATCTGCCCTTGTCCCAGGGGCTCCATGCTGCTTTCTGCAGTGGCTGCGGCCATAGAGCCTTGCACGAACCCATCAGGTCTGGCTGTCACCCAAGGCAGGAGACAGACAGGGCAGCCGTGTCTGCTTGTGCCACCCCAGCTGGCCATGCCCCAGCCCCGGGGGCAGCTCGGTACCTCTCGGGTCTGGTTCTCATCGGGCTCCCCACGGTGTGGGGCTGACATTGGTCTGAATTTAGGCTTAAGGCTCTGCCAGTGTTTGTGTGAAAGGCAGGCAAGCAACTTTCTCATGTTAGCCTGAGAAATCTTAAAGAAGAATTCAAACAAACCTTGGAGAGTAAGAAACCATCCACAGGTGGTGTTTTTCCAACATGTTTACTGGAAAAAGAAATGTTTACAAAAGGGTGTAGATGCTGAATAACCAATCATGTTCTTTGTACCGAACTACTCTATAAAAGTAGAATTTAGAAGAATAAAGTTTGCTCTCATCTTAACCATCATGGAGAGTCATGTTGTTATTTCTGTGTTGTCTGAAAATCATAACAACAGCACGACTCCTGGACCTCTTGGGTGCTTTTTCCCAGTGCCCCCAGTACTCCCTTCCCCTCCTGCACTAAAGCAGTTTGGAGAGAACCAGTTTTTAATAGAACACACCCGGGAGTAAATATCTCACAAATTTACAATCTATCACCATTCCATGCTGAAATACACCCACGCGTCCTACCCCAGTGCTGAGTGCCAGAGCTTGGCACTTGCCGGGGGCGAGGTTTGGCCCGGTGCTCTCCTACTTCTCCTCCCACTTTTCATGTGCCCTGTGCGAAGCTGGGACCTGGCAGGCCAGGGTGGCAGTGGTGGTCCTTCCATGCACCCCAGCACAGCCTCCGGGGCTCCATCCTGCCGGTGGTGACTTGCTCCAGACTCAGGACAGTTGGTGCTCTTGGTGCTGTAGTGGGGCTGAACCACTCTGCCAGCAGTGAGAGCAAACCAGCGTCCCTGTGGGGGATGGCTCCAGGGTTCCAAGCCATGGGGACACTGCTGGGATCATCCTGTCTGACCAGGGAAAAATCTCAAAGGATCTCTTTGGGCAGTGCCTTGAGGAGGATGTGGCTGCCCCTGGGATATGTGGCTGCCCCTGGGATATGTGGCTGCTGAGGAATGCTCCCACGGTGGTGGTTATGATGGATATTGGCAGCACCATGGGGACTGGGGCCACTTCTGTCCCTCTGTTTTGGTGCCAGCAGGGTCGCCAGGTATGTGGGTCACTCCTCTGTGCTCCTTTGGTAGGTAGTGAGGTGTTTTGATGGGCCCCTCTAGTCTGGGCTGCCCCAGGGCAGTGGCACTGTGGCCCAGCATGGAGGTGGCCAGTGAAGGCGGGTTGGTGCTGGTCCATTGGAGATGGAAGCTCTGGGGGGGTGAAGAAACAGCTGCATGGTGCCACCCCTGGTGTGATAAATGACATGGGATAATTTGTGTTTATGATGTATATAAAATATAAATTAAGCAATGCTCTGTAATATAAATAGTAAAAGTCAGTTGGGCTTGGGACAAACGAGTTTTGGGATGGACAATTGTCTCTGCCGGGAATTTGAGGATCGACAATACCTCTGAGAATAACAAGATTTGCAATAGAAAAGAAAGATGGTGTGAGACAGATGGGTCCTTCCTCTCAGGAGATGGAACTGTGAATGATCCAGCCATTACAACCGATATGGATCTCGCTCCACCATCTGGGGGAGGCATCCCAATACAGGATTCAGAGAGACTGAATTAATATTCATCCTCCCTGGGAAAAACTATTCAGGAAAAACTATTCAACGGACTGCAGGAACTCCCATGAATATGAAGGAAAAGAGCAAAGACAAAGAAGATGTGGAGAAATACTCTGCCCCCGGCTAAAAAACCTGTATATAAGACAACCCCCAAAAGACTGAATTTGTGAACAGAGCAGTTATGGTGCGCTAGAGGCCGTAGCTAAGGTTCACCCAGTGCCAGTCCCGGGACTCAACACTGAACTTTCGATTGTTGGCTGACCCTAAATTTTGTTTGTTAATTCTTGAAAATTAATAAAATCATTTATTAATTTGGAATTGGCTAAACGTTTATAACACCTGGGCAAGTGGGAACTGTGCTGGGCTGGGGGGAACCTCAAGGGCACCTGCCCAGCTGGCCTCCATTGCAGACATCCCCCAGCTCTCTGCCAGGCACGTGGGGTGCTGGTGGTAAGGGCTGTCCTGCAGTGGGTGCTGCTGGTCAGTGGGATGGCCAGCAAATCAGGTAGGAGACAGGAGAGCTGGCCCCAAGGAACTGCTTGCCCTGAGCAGAGGACTTTTCTGTGTCATGCTCTGCTAGGGAGAGCTGTCCTGAACTGGCAAAGGGGATACTCTGCACTGTAGAGCATCATGCCCAGTATGGGAGAATTACCCAGAACAAACGGGTTATAGGGGTTTGGGGACTGGTTTGGCATTGGTTAGCGGATGGCAAGCAGTTGTACTGTGCATCACTTGCTTTCTTGTGTGTTCTCTCCCTCTCACCATCTCTCTTTTTTTTTTTTTTACTGCATTTCAATTATTAAACTGTTTTTATCTCAGCCTATTTTTGCTTTCTTGAGTATGTTCCTTACTCCATGAGAGGCAAAGTAAGTGAACAGCTTCAAGGTGCTTAGTTGCCAGCTGACAGTTCTTTTTGATGACTGATGTGGGGCATGAAGGGTTTGAGATAATTCCCAGGTGCCAGCTCCTGATTCCTCCAAGGGGACCTCAGGAAGTGCTTGGTCCATGCTGAGGGCAGGTCCACACTAGCAGCTGCCTGACACCCTCGGGCACTTCTGGGCGCACTGGGATTTGCTCTGGAGACAGGTGAAGTCGCAGGCAGTCACTGCAGAGTTTTCTAGAGCAGCTCTCTAGAGAACCCTGTGTATGCTGGGGAAGGGGTGAATCTGGTAGCTCTGTTTAACCTGTCACCAGCACCTGGGGAATATTTGGGCCCCCCATTGAGATGACAGAATGTTGCTGGTAGAAGCCCCCATGAGGTCACAAAAGTGCCCTGTGGAGCCACAAAACCCAGGCCCTGGTGTAGCTTGGTTGTCAGAGGCTCCAGCAGCAGTGGCAGGAGCAGCAGCAGCAGCAGCTGCATCATGATACAGGCACAGTGGGCCCTGACTCTCATCCTCCTCCTGGTGGCCCTACCAGCCCAGGATGTTGGGGCTGCTCTGTGGCAAGCACAGACAGGGGGTAGGTAGGCAGGCCAGGACCAGCACCCAGCTCTGACAGATCCCAAAGAGCAACAGTGACTCGGAAATCAACTGACTCACTTTCTCTCTAAAGCTCTGCAGCGTGAGGCTGTGCAGGAGGAAGTGCCTCAGGAAGGCCGTCAGGCAGTGCCAGTCCCTGGCGAAAACACCAAGGCCTTTCACACAACAGGCGTGTCAGGTAATAGCTGTCCTTTGGCCATTCAGCAACATCTGCCAAGATCCCCAGGTGTCTGCAGGCTCTGCCCTGGTGCCACACTGTCAGTGCAGAGCCAGTGCTCTCCAGCAGCCAGGAGTGGTTCTGGGGTGACTGTCAGCTCTGGGGTGCAGGTTGTTGCTGTTGCTGTCCCAGGGACACACACTCGGATGCTCTGTGGGTGCAGCAAGATGCTCACCACCTCTCACTCTATTCTCAGGGATTTCAGAAGTTTGCTCTTTTGGGAAAGAGGCCACCTGGCCACCCCTTAGCAAGTGATGGGAAATGTGACTCTGGATCTAATGTCCCTACCCCAGCACCTGCATCCCAGACATTGCTGTGAGACCCTGGAGGCCCTAACAAAACACAGGGAGATCCCCCTTGGGAACTGGGGTCCAAAGGGGTGCACTCTCAGATTTACATGGCTTAGGAAGACCCTACATCATTCTCCTGAAAACTCTGTGCCTGAGCCATACTGTAGCTTTACTTTTCCCTGACCCTTGGCAGTGGTGGGGAAGGCCCCCATGCCAGGATATAGGAATGCTTCCAAAATTATCCAGGCGCTAGGCAGTCCTGCCACAGGTTGTAAGTGGGAGACAAGTCCTCAAAACTGGGGGCAGGCAAATGCTGCCCATACTGCAGAAAAGGCAGTAAGGGATAGGGAAGTTCAGGTGTCTCCCCTAGAGGGCTGACTGCATCCCCTCACTGTGTGAGTGCTGGGCTGGGGAGGGAGAGCTGGGGGTGGCTCTCCTTGACACAGGAATGGGTTTTGTTCACCTCACTCCAAGGGGCAATTGGTCAGACAGCTGTGCTGCCCCCATGCTCTCTGTCCAGTCCCTTGAGTCCTTTCCATAGGGACAGCTGTATCCTTCGGCATCAGAGAGAGTCTCCATCCAGAGCAGCACCTGCCAAGCCTCAAAAGAGAAGATGGGCAAGTGCAAGAGAAATTGTGTGCAAATGTGAAGGATCCCCAGAGACAGGGAGCAAAGCCTGGGTGTGCTGTGTTCTTCCATGGTCCTCTTCCCTGTTCTGTTGTTCTGTCAGGACAGATGGTGCCCCAGGGTATATGGAGAGCTCCTTGGGGGGAGTCTGGTTGCAGCTGTGGGCACAGATTACAGCTGTGGGCACTGGCAGGGTTTGCCCAGCTTCTCAGCTGGACCCTGAACTACAACTCCCCTGGCACTGCAGGAGTCACTGGTCAGTCCTGGCCAACTCTACAGCCTGAGCACTGTTTCCAGGGTTTGCTGTGGGGGAAATGCAACTTTATTCTTTCCATTAAGGTCCAGAGTATCATGATGGGAGGGGACAATCTTCCATGGAGACTTCCAAAGTGCTACATGAAATCCTGAGGGAGCTGAAGATGATACTAGGAGGTGGGTACAGGTCACTCCTGACAAGCACGATTGGACAGCAGAGGTTTCAGGTGCATGTAGGGGTACACCCCAGACCCTCACTGCAGGGACTCCCCATGTCATGCCCTCTGGGTACTGGTGAGCTGCAAGGGTGGTCCAGAGTCTCTACTGCCAGTTGTGTCTCCAGCTGAGTCCCAGGGACTGTGTTCACCCCAGTCAGATCATCCCTGGCCAGAGCACAAGAGAAATTGTGGGCACATGTGAAGAATCCCCAAGAACAGGGAATAAAGGCAGACACTGGAAGAACTGAACTGTGGCTACTCCAAAGTGTAAGCAAAGCTGAGAGGAGAGAGGATCCAGCGAGCAGGGGTTTGCAAGGCCTTTGGGATTTCCCTTGGTTTCTACTGAAGCCATGGAAATGTTGCTGCCACAGGACATTCCCTCGTTCAAAGATGCTGTTCAAAGAGCATTTGTTGGCAGTGTCAGCCCTCTGGTGAGATTGCCAGAGGTGTGCAGCACCCACTAACATGCACAATTGATCTTCCAGGTGTGAAGAGCCTGAGCCTCAACAGTGCTGTCAGCAGGAGATCAGCCAGCGCTGGGAACACCAAGGCAGACCTAAACGCTGTGGATAACAGGGCGGACCCAAATGCTGTGGTGGGCAGGGCAGACACAAATGCTGTGGATGCTAATTCTTTCCAGACGTACTGCATTGAAGGCATCGTGGCAGTCCTTGGCTCGATGCTGTTGGGAATGGTGCTGTGTTGTGTGCTCCATGTGTGGAGGAAGAGGAGAAAGTAAGTTGGTGGGGTGTAGGGGAGTTGGCAAACTGTTATGGGGTGGCATCAGGCATTTTGAGGTCTGGTGCTCTGGGTGCCCAGTGAGTCACTGTGGAGATGGGTGCTGTGAGCAGGCGCTTTGTGCTCTGCTCAGAGTTCTCTGTGCCCACAGCTCCCCTCTGCAGCAGGTGCCCACAGCCCGCAGACACCCGGTGCTGCTCCGGACTCTGCACCCCGGGCCTCAGCAGCTCAGCAGCTTCATCTCTCCATAGGCGCCTTGCAGCTTCCTGAGCCAGTTCGGAGCACCCAGACAGCCAGACAGAAGCCAGCAGAATATTTGGAAGAGTGTAAATAAAGAGCAGCAGCACAATCAGTTGTATTGTACTGGCAGCAAACTCCCATGGATGCCACTGTGGGGCCTGAGGGTCCCCTGGGTACTGAGGGGAGGCAGGGACTCCACAATGCTACTGAATCTAAACTTGCCACTGATTCTTATTGATTCTAATTTGATTTTCACTATATATATAACCCATACTGTATGCAATACACTGACCCTTTGTTGTGTTTTTTCAAATTCATATTAATTCCACCCAAATACGAGGAAGAATTTTTCTATGCAGGTGACTATGCACTAGAACAGATTGCCCAGGCTGTGGAGTCTCACCCACTTGTGATATTTCCAGAACTGTCTGGACACAATTCTGTGCAGTGTCCTCTGGGTGACCCTGCTTTAGGAGGGAGGTGGGACCAGCTGACCCCACTGTTGCCCGTTTCAATCTTATCCACAATGTGATTCAAGTTTGTGGTCACTAATACCTTTGCCAGTGATTCACCAGCATGCAGTGAGTGGAAGGGGTCTCCCATGCAGGGGAAGCACCCAGTGAGATTACTTCATATGCTGGGCACCATCTCCTGGAGAAATGCATGGCAAAGAAAGGAGCTGAATGAGTGAGCTGGGGCAGAGCTTGATAGGGCTTTCTCCATCCCAGCTTACTGGGACACCAGGAAAAGGTGGGCTGCCTGTACGGCCACCCCTCGTGGAGCTCTGCCACAGGGCCCCTGTGTCTGGCTGCTGTCCAGAACAGGCACCGAGTGCTTCCCACCCTCCAGCAACAATAGACGCAAGAATATTTTATATATACTCTGTTCTATACCTTTTATCATGCCATATTAAGACTCTGTGGTTCATGCATTTATTCTGAACCTGCTTCCCTGTCGCTCCAATAAGCCAAACTATTCATGAATCTGGATTGTGTAAGTTCTCACGGAACATGACTGCACTTAGAGTGTCCAGTTGGTGATAGAGGGGTGATGTAGGCACATGTGGCAGGGGTGTGAGCAGTGGAACAACTTTTGGGGTGAAGTAAGGAGAGAGAGATCGTTCAACAATTAAGTCATGGGCAAAACACTTGACTTAGGAAAATTAGTTTTAATTTATTACCAATTAACAACAGAGTAGGAAACCACGAAATAAGAGGATTAGAAGTGGAGCCCGGATAGGCAGGGGCACCAGCCTCTGCAGTGCTGGGGGTTTCCGGAGACCACTGTGGCACTTAAGAGGTCCACAGTGTGCCAATGAGTGTTACGATGCCCAGTGATGCTGTTGAACACCAGGGCACGTGCAGGGACCTGCAGGTCAAAGCTGGCACCAGGACTGGGAGTGCTGATGCCAAGCAGGTGGATTTCAGGGCAGGCTCAGCATCCATCAAAGGCTCCCAATGCAGGAGTTACAGACTTACTGTAAGTAAGTGTTACCGGGGTGGGAGGATGTAGCCCCTGGGTCTGTATGTGAGATGGCCACAGGCTGGAGTATTTCCCAGGGCATTTTCCAGCAGCTCCCAGAGTGCTGCCTCACTGCTTTAAGTGCCTCCAGTGTCACAGTCCCACTGCTTAGGAGTGGTGCTCACTGTAGGAGTGAAGCTGACAAAGATCTAAGGACCCCTCCCAGTGCTGGGAACCTGCAAAGTATAGTCCTGGGGTCATCTTGAAGGGCGACCCAGCCTGCTCCTTCCCAGTATATCCTTGGCCCTGCACCCCAATATTCAGTTCTGTACCCATGTGATTAGTACTGCTCCTCATGTGCAAGGGTCTGTACCCCCTTTTGCTCAGTGCTACACCCTTCCACACTTGGCCATACACCTGCACACTTTGTGCTGTGCTCCATGTTTGGTGCTACATCCCACATATTCAGTGCTACACCCCATGTACCTATTGCTGCACCCTGTTATGCTCTGCTCCCCAGTCCTGCTTCTACCCCTGCAGGGGTGTGGACACACCTGGATCCCTTCTCAGCTTTGGTGGTACAGGGTTACGGGACCTGCGGGCCCAGAACATGGATCCTCCCAGCTTCATCCAGGGACTCTTGCCACAGTTTCCTCACCAGTTCACGCATCTAGCACAGATGGGGACACCCAGTGGTGACAGAAATGTGGGGAGTGGGGTCATCCCCTGCTACGGCTTTGGTGAGCTGAGAGAGGCAAGGGGTCCCCAGGCTCCAGGCACATGTCCCTCCTTACCCCCCAGGCCCAGCCTGGGCTGTGCTGTGGCTCTGGCACCCAGTGCCGCACGTGGCTTGGGACACAGGGCCCATGGGGACACAGGATGGACTCTGGCCGGGTGACGCAGGGGCAGTGATGCAGCAGGGCTGGGGCACCCTGGCCACTTCTCCCCTGCACCAGGTGCCATCTGCAGCCCCTTGTCACTAGTGTCCCCATGACACGATGACGTGCAATGGCCCAGCCCTGGCCAGCCCCTTAGCCGCTGACCCGTGTGGCGGCACAACCTTTGGCCACACACTGCAGCTTACCATGCCGGCTGACCCGCTGCCCTGGGGCTGCCTCTGGCCCCTGACCACTGAGCCGTGGTTCCCACTGGGCAATGATCACCCCAAGATGGCAATGGGCACTGGCGCTCATCCTGCTCAGGGCACACGTGTGCCCTCAGTATGTCCATGTGCATATGGGGCTGTGTTCCATACACATATTCCCACGTGCGTGTGCATATGGAATATGTGTATGGAACACATATTCACAGAGGGCTGAGCACTAGCCGTGTGCAAGGGTTCACTTCTGCCTATGTCACCCGGGCTGGAGGTGATCGGAGGGACCAGCAGGATCTCCTGGGAATCTCCTGGGAGCTTGCAGGATCCCCTGAGCTGCCACCACTCAACAGTAGATGCTGGTGCCATGGTGGATACTGGTTTCTGTCCCCATGTGTGGCCCTTGCTGAGGCCAGGGGGTACCCCCGGGTTGGTGCTGTTGCTGGGTGCTGGTCTCAGCCAGTGCAGGCACAAGGCCCATGTGTGATGTCAGTTCAGAACTGGAGTGGCACTGAGCCACACTGGAGTGCTAGCCCAGTGGTCAGCAGCTCAGTCCCTGCCTGGGCTGGCTGCACTGGTGCTGTGCCTGGCACAAGCTGGTCATGCTGGAGCTGAGCAGAGCTAATGCGGGCCAGACCCACACGGACCCACATCCATGCCAAACCGTGTCAGGCTGTGCTGGAGCCCAGCCTGGGCCCTCACACCTGTGGGCTGTGCCCTTGCCATACTGGAGCAGAGCCCACATTGGTGCCAAGCCGTACCAGACGTGTCCGAACCCAGTTAAGGCCACACCCGTGTAGGGCTGAGCCAGACGATGCCAAGGCAGAGCACACATCTGGATCAGGATGTTCCACACCACTGCTGGGCCGTGCTAGAGACAAGCCAGCCCAGTCAGGCTGGGCTGTGCCAGTGCCAGTCTGTGCGGCGCTGGTCTGTGCTGGCCCGGGTTGGTGCCGGGCTGGGTTGGTGCCGGTGCAGGGCGGGGCCGGTGCTGGTCAGGGCCGGGTTGGTACCGGTGCCGGTCGGGGCCGGGTTGGTACCGGTCGGGGCCGGGTTGGTGCCAGTCGGGGCTGGGCCGGATTGGTACCGGTGCCGGTCGGGGCCGGGCCGGGTTGGTACCGGCGCCGGTCGGGGCCGGGCCGGATTGGTACCGGTGCCGGTCGGGGCCGGGCCAGGTTGGTGCCGGTGCCGGTGCCGGTGCCGGTGCCGGTCGGGGCCGGGCCAGGTTGGTGCCGGTGCCGGTCGGGGCCGGGCCAGGTTGGTGCCGGTGCCGGTGCCGGTCGGGGCCGGGCCAGGCTGGTGCCGGTGCCGGTGCCGGTGCCGATGCCGGTGCCGGTCGGGGCCGGGCCGGGCCGGGCCGGGCCGGGCCGGGCCGGGCCGTTCCGGTGCCCGCGCGGCCGCCCCTCCCCCCGCGGACACTGAACCTGCACGTGGTTCTCAGGCGCGGTGCCCGCTCGGGGAGGCGGGGCTGGGCCCGGGCTCCGTGCTCGGCGCTACCCAATGGCGGCGCGGCCCCGCCCGGTCTCTCGACCAACGGGCCAATGGCCAGCGAGGGCGGTGCCGGGGCCCGGCGGAGGGGCGGGCCTGCGGTCACGTGGGGGCGGAGGGCGGTGTTAAAGGGAGCCGGGCGCTGTGGCCGCGTCAGTGCGGGCGGCGGGGGTAGACGGGTGCAGGGTGGGCCGGCCGTGAGTGGCGTGGGGGAGCGAGGCCGGAGCAGCAGCGAAGTGAGACCGTGGTTGAGGCTTCCCGGTTAGCGCGGCCCGGACCTGCTCAGCCGGTGAGCAGAGGTGACGGGCAGGGGCGGACACACATATACCCATGGCGGCGGGAGGGGGCGGTGGCGCGCGCGGGAGCGGCTGTTACCGGCGGCGGGAAGGGCCGGTATCCGGTGCTCGCCCTGCTAAGCTCTGTCTTTCCCGCAGGATGGAGAGCGGCGCAGACCATGGCGCGGCACCCAGCCCCCAGCCGCTACGACCGACGGGCCCGTAGGACGTTGCAGCCCTCCCGAGCCCTATAGCGATCCCTCTATTTAATTTTGTACCTAATTTATTAACTCATCGCCCCGCCATGGAACCGACCTCCGCGGTGCCCACCGCCCCCATGGCTGACTTCCTCTGGATGCTGGTCCTGGGCTTCATCATTGCCTTCGTCCTGGCCTTCTCTGTTGGTGCAAACGACGTGGCGAACTCCTTCGGCACGGCTGTGGGCTCGGGGGTGGTGACCCTGCGGCAGGCCTGCATCCTGGCCAGCATCTTTGAGACGGTGGGCTCTGTCCTGCTGGGAGCCAAGGTCAGTGAGACCATCCGGAAGGGTTTGATTGATGTAAAGATGTACAATTCCACAGAGGAGCTGCTGATGGCAGGTTCGATCAGCGCCATGTCTGGTAAGGAGCAGGGAGGTCACAATGTAGGGGCAGTATGCCCCAGAGTGCCCTGGTGATGGCTTTCTTAGTAGGATGCTTCTTCTCCAGGATCTGCTGTGTGGCAGCTGATGGCTTCATTCTTGAAGCTCCCCATTTCTGGTACCCACTGCATTGTTGGAGCGACCATTGGCTTCTCACTGGTGGCCCAAGGGCAAGAAGGTGTCAAGTGGTCCGAGTTGCTGAAGATTGGTAAGTCCAGCTGGCAGGACCACCCCAGCCAGGGACCCCATGTGTCCCTGGGCTTCCTTTTCCAGCAGCAGGTTGCTGATTGTGCCTCCCACTTTCTAGTGTTGTCCTGGTTCATCTCACCCCTTCTTTCGGGCATCATGTCTGCTATCCTGTTCTTCCTCGTCCAGAGGCTCATCCTCTGTAAGGTAAGGGCTATCAGCCCTGTTTTCTGACACTTTGGGGCTCTTGACTACTTTCAATGGACTCGTTGGTTTGCTTATGGTCAGCAGGGCTTCTCCTGGCACATCCTGGTGTGTATGTGTTGGCACCAGGGGAGCCCTTTGGGAGCTGAAGAAGTGAGAAAATGGGACTTGTGGCCACTCAGCATCACCTTGGGACATCACCTCCCCTCTGAAACATGGGAGTTGTCTTGCCTGGCTTCAGCAGGAACAGACCTGTTTCACAGTAATGAAGTAGCCCAGAATCGATAAGACCAGAGCTGTCAGTTGGGCTTTTCCAAAATCCTGGTGTAAGGATTTTTTCCCTTGGAGTAGGCTGCAGGTGAAGATGGTGATCCACAGCCATGGCTTTCCTCAACTGGGAGGGACAGAATTGTTCCTGGGGCTAGGGAAACCACATTCCTTCCACCTGGGACCCCAGCTATGCAGAGAAACTCCAGGATTTTCTTCTGCATATCTGAGGTTACGTTCCTTTAAGTTTTACCTGTAACGATTCAAGAGATGTTAAGATCTTATCACTGGCAGCCCTTTAAAACAGCTCAGCGTCACTACTGTCACAGTAACCTTGTGTAACTAGCCTCCCAAAGTGTCCCAAACTGTCATGCTCCATTCTGGTGCTGAACAGTCAGGCTGCTCCATGCTGTTTGGCATTCAGGGAGGCTTGGTCTGCTTGTCCTGATGCCAAATCCCAGTTGCTGGGCAGCAGTGGGGATTAAATGCTCCTGCTGCTGGGGTGAGGGCCTTGCTGCCAGGTATGTGGTCAAATAAGCTCTTTTGTGAGTAATGGACTTTTTATTTTGTCCAAGTCAGCTGGAGAGGCGTAAAAGCTTTGAAAGTTCTTGAGGAGCTGAAAGAAAAATGTAAGTGGAGGTGGCAGTTTGGGGAGCCAGGGAAAGGGTTTGAAGCTAGGTAGAGATGAGTTATTCCAGGCTTAGGAGTGCTAGAACCCTTGGCTGGGCCTGTCCTAGTGCTCTGGGGAGCCTTGTGGGACCCAGGTATTGCGCTCCCTCCTGACCTCCCAGCCAGGGGGCTTTTGAATGGTGGTTGTTCCCTAAAGGCTGTTGGGAGCTGTCATCTGTAGGTGACTGGGGGCACAAACCCCTTCTGAAAATAATCTAAGATGCTCTTTGGTTGCTGCACAGCCTTCCAGTCTACCTCTCTACAGCACTGATATGTGTTTTCCAGGCAGATCCTGTTCCCAATGGCCTGCGAGCCTTGCCTGTCTTCTATGCTTGCACTGTTGGAATCAACCTCTTCTCCATCATGTACACTGGGGCGCCCTGTAAGTGCACAGCAGAATGCTTGAACCTTGAGAATGCTTGAATTTTGAGATTCTTTCTAAAGCCTCGATTAAATGCACGATTTACCCCTTTTTTGCTTTACAGGACTGAGATCTCCTAGAAGGCGGCTGGCCTGTGCCGGTTACAGAAGGTGGCAGGCTAGCCTGCACTGTCTGGGCTAGATAGTTGCCCAACCAAAGAGACCTGCTCAAACTAAACTCCTCCAGACCTTTCTCCTTAGACTTCCCAGGACTGGCCAATAGCATGACTTCCCCTTCCCTTCCCTTCTCTTACCTGTGCTAAAACTCAGGTATCTGCTGGCTGCTGAAGAGACTCTTCAGGGTGTCAGTAGTGGGGCTAGGAGCAGGGAATGGGGCTGCACCTCCTGGTTCATACTGTCCCTAAAAACAAGCTAATTACTCTTGGTGAGAGGAGCTGGCCTGTGTGCTGCAGAGTCTGAGCTTCACTTGGAAAAGCCAAACTAAGATGCTGCATGGCAGGGGACAGGTCACAAGCAGGACTAAGAGAGAGCTCAGCAGGGACGGGCGGATTTGCCCATGGAGCCAGAGGCTCTGTCTCCTCTGTTGTTTGCTGGGATGACTCGGTCTGAGATGTTTTTTGGTGTGAGCGTTGGTTTCCTGTTGTGGAGGAGCCTCTGGAGGTGGGATGCGGGCAGGCAGTGAGTGCTGCCTTTGGCAGGGTTTGCTCTGTAAACAGTGGCTGGAAAATTTTTTGGAGGGATGTCAGCTTCCCCTTTTCTGGGCTCTCCAATATGGGGAAGAGGAGGACAGGCCTGCAGTGGTGCTGCTGGGGGCACTGGGGCTGCTCCAAAATCACTTGATCACTTGGCATGTCCAAAGTGGATCTGTGTTTATCCTGAGCCCTGAACTGCTGAGTGAGCTCTAGGTTGCCTGAGCACAGGGTTTACAGGCAGACCTGTGCCTGGTGAGGTGTCTGGGCTGCTTCAGGAGGAGTAAGTCACTGCCTGCAGCAGCAAATGCAGGGTTTGGATAGTCACAAGCACCTGATGCCCTACCTGGGGTTGTGTGATGCCAGTCCTCTGCTCAAAGTCAGGCTGCCTGTGAGAATGCTCCTAAGTGGGTCATGTGTCACCTCAGGTGCCATAAAGCCTAAATTCCCATTGACTCCTGGAGCAGAAGAGCTGCCCTCCCCAGCAGCCAGAGGGGCTGGTGAGCTGCAGGGGGAGCAGCCCAAACTTTTGTGTCTTCTCCAGAGCAGGGAAGCAGCACCGCCACTGCAGCAGCCACACTGCGAGGTGTTTTTTCCTTTGACATTGCAGCAAATGAGATGAGCTGTGTGGAGCCCAGGGCATGCACCACTCTGTACAGGGTTTGGCTGGGGGAAGGGCCTGTGAAGGGTCAGCTGCTGATGGGGATATGACCCGTGGGGCTCAGAGAGTTTATCTGCCGTCTTAGCATGGTCAGTGATGCCTTCCCAGCAGTGTTTCTCCCTGGCAGGTGGATTAGCTCAGGGCTGTTGCAGGTGATGGAGTCCCTATGCCTGGGAAGACCAAAGTCATGTGTTGAGGAGGGTTTTGCCCAGAGGTTTTCAAAGATCCGTTGTTTTATTTCCTAGTGCTGGGCTTTGACAAACTTCCTCTGTGGGGTATCCTCCTAATTTCGGCGGGGAGTGCTGTTGTCTGTGCTCTTGTCGTCTGGTTCTTTGTATGTCCGAGAATGAAGAAGAAAATTGACCGTAAGTACCACGTCCCTCCGCAGTCCTTGGGGAAGGGCACGCTCTGGCTAACCGACTTGTCAGTGGGAGATCGCATTAGCTGTGGGGCTGTTATTAGCAGAATCCTCATCTTCGCACAGGGATTAACCTGCTCTGAGTCACTGGGGCATTCATCACACTGGGCTCTGCCTGCTCTCAACTCAGCCACCCAAAACCCCCTCAGGAGCCGTTGTTGTGCTGCTGAGCAGTGTCTGGGGCTGATGGATCTGTGGGATGATGTCTCCAAGAGCTGTGGGCAGTATCAGACAGCTTGTTCCACTCTAATAGAGGAGAGAGCAGGCAAGAGACAATGTGCCTGTTGTAACTTTAATCTTCTCGTACCTGCTGAGCAATCCTTGGCCTGGCTGATGCAGATCACAGGTTTAAAGCTGATAAAGTCCTTTCCCTGTAGCAAAAAACCCCAAAACGCTACTGAAAGGCATCCAAAGGATCAGTCCTGAGCTTTGCCTCCAGAGCAGTGCTTGGAGCTGCATGTCCTGAATATCAATTATGTGTGCAAGCTGGGGCCTTGGGAATTTGTGATGAGGGGATGTCCTTGTGCTGGTGTAATTGGGGTGTGACTAACAACAGCTTTATGCCTGCTCTTGACAATCTTCCAGCTGTTTAACTTAACTCCTGCTTGTGAGGTGAAGTGGGTTCTTCTGCCTGTCAGACATGCTCCCTGCCTGCCCACAGCATCCCTGGGAGGAGGTGGGCATGCAGGGGGAGATAGTTCTGCTGGGACTGGATGCCAGGACGAGGAAGGGTTGATGCCACAACCCAGCCCTTGAAGGAAACAAAGTGACAGGGAAATGGTCATGTTTATGACAAGAAGGTGGTTTTGGTTGTTGTCTGAAGAAGCTGACCTCATGTTTTCACCTGGAGAAAACATGCTTTTCCTGTTAGAGGTGGAGGAACAGTCTCGGCTTCCAAATCTGGGTGCTGCTGGCTTGGCTCCCCAGGGTGGACAGGAAACCAGACTGCCTTTGGGAGGTGGAGACCAGCTCCTATTTGGGTTTGTCATCCACCAGTGGAAGCTGGAGAGGAGCCCAGGCTGGCGCTGCTGGGCTGGTAGAGGAGCTGGGCTCTTCTGGGCGCCTTTCTGTCAGCTTCAGGAGTCAAAGCCACTCCAGAAGTGGGTCCAGAGCATCCCGCTGCCCACGGGGATGGGACAAACATGGCCTAAAGAGGAACCTCTGCACTAGACATTGCTGACATAAAAGCCCCATAATGGCGTTCACCACACCCCGTGTGGGTGGGGGTGTCTAAAAATAGGGGATGAGCTGGCTTAGATGGTTTGGCTGTTGTGCCCAGGACAAGGTCTAACTGTCCAGCAGTTTCCAAAGTTCAGGATGGGGAGGAGCTGTAAATTTTATTTAGCTGCCATAAATCTGAGTGGCAAGGGATGTGGGCTTGCTGCTGGCATTGGGTGCAGTGGTGGAAAGGGGTTTGATGGCAGCTGCCCCTCTTCACAGGAGAGATAAAATCAAGTCCTTCTGAAAGCCCCTTGATGGAGAAGAACGTCTGCCCAAAGGAGGAGCAAGAGGAGGCCAAGATGCCCCTGGGTGATGCTAAGGGCCCCGCTGCTGATGCAGGGTCGGCCCACCCCCCCCAGGCAGTGCTGGAGGAGAGGATGGTCTCCTTCAACCTGGGGGAGCTGGAGGAGGCCCTGGAGCAGGAGAGGCTTCCCAGCCTTGACCTGAAGGAAACAAGCATTGACAGCGGTGAGTAGCAGGGGATGATGCAGGTGGTAAGACTGCCCCAATGCCAGGCACCCCTTGGTGCTAACCCTTTCACCCGCTGTCCCTACTGGCAGGAGCTGTGCAGCTGCCCAATGGCAACCTAGTCCACCTGAGCCAGGCAGTGGGCCACCAGCTGGGCTCAGGTGGGCAATACCAGTACCACACTGTGCACAAGGACTCCGGTCTCTACAAGGAGCTGCTGCACAAGCTGCACCTTGCCAAGATGGGGGACTGCATGGGGGACTCAGGGGACAAGCCCCTGCGGCGCAATAACAGCTATACTTCCTACACCATGGCTATCTGTGGCATGCCCCTGGACTCTCTGCGTGCCAGGGATAGCGAGGAGGGGGAGAAGCTGAGCTGGTCTGTGGTGGACACTAAGAAGAGGGTCCGCATGGACAGCTATACGAGCTACTGCAACGCAGTGGCGGATGCACACCCAGCTGCAGATGTGGACCTGAACACAGCCCAGGCAGAGCTGGGTGCCAGTGATCCCAAGGGCAGCAGTAGCTCCCTGGAAGAGTGGCATGAGCAGGACAAGCCTGAGGTGGCCCTACTCTTCCAGTTCCTGCAGATCCTCACGGCCTGTTTTGGCTCCTTCGCTCATGGTGGCAATGATGTCAGGTCAGTGGAGTTAGTGGGAGTCAGGGAGGCTGTTAGCTGGGGCTAGTGCTCACCATCATGGAATCACAAAATCCTTTGGGATGGAAGGGACCTTAAGTATAATCTTGTTCCAACCGCCTGCCATGGACATGTTCCTCTTGAGGAGGTTGGTCCATGTGCAATCCAACCTGGCCTTGAACACTTCCAGGGATATTCTATCTTGCCAAGAGCCTTTGGCCTTCTAGACCAGATCCCCTTTCTCTTCCAGCAATGCCATTGGGCCCCTGGTTGCACTCTTCCTGGTCTATCAGACGGGCGATGTGGCTACCAAGGTGGCAACTCCCATCTGGCTGCTTCTCTATGGGGGTGCAGGGATTTGCATTGGCTTGTGGGTCTGGGGAAGGAGAGTCATCCAGACGATGGGGAAGGACCTGACTCCCATCACACCATCCAGGTAAGGGCTACCATGGAGCAGAGGGAATGTTCCAGGCAGCCTGAAAGCTGCATTCTGCTCCAGGAGCCCCTTCCCTTCTGTCTTGGGGATTTCAGTGGTGGAGCTGGAGTGTGTGGAGTTCCAACACCTCGCTGCATCCTGGGGGGTTCATCCAGGGGTCTGGAGAGCCAAGCTGTGCTGCCTTGAGCTCTGCCCACTGGGTGATTTGGGTTATCCAGTGCCCCTGTTCTGATCTGCTTTCTGTCCCTGCAGCGGCTTCAGCATTGAGCTGGCATCAGCACTGACAGTGGTCATTGCCTCCAATGTTGGCCTCCCAATCAGCACAACCCACTGCAAGGTAGGAGGGGTAGCCGGGGAATGGCTTTGGCTCAGTATGAGCTCAGTGTTCCTGAATCCCGGTGTTCATAGGGCTGAGCTGCATGGGAGGCCCCACTCTGGGCTGCTGGCCACTGCCAGCTCCCAGCTCTGCCACTGGAATCTCCATGTGAGGTGGCAGCGTCTGCCCAGCCTTGGGTTGGGTCCCTGGGGGACTTGAGAGATGGATGGGAGAATAAAACCCCTTTCATGGTCCCTTTGGCTATGCCAAGGGGAATTTGGGAACCCAACTGGGAAACCCAAGTGCTGTAGGGTCCTGGTCCTGTCACCCCTCTGGGGTGGCAACTCCTTGCTCTGCACTCTGTGAGGTCCCCACAGGCTGGAGCAGGACCCAGGACTCTGGCCTGGGGCGTAAAGAACCGCATGTTTGAGGTGTGCAGATGCCTGCTCTGGTGCTGAGCAGTGCCCTAACTCCTTGGGCAGGTGGGCTCAGTGGTCTCAGTGGGCTGGCTGCGCTCCAGGAAGGCAGTGGATTGGCGCCTCTTCCGAAACATCTTCATGGCATGGTTCGTCACTGTCCCCATCTCTGGCCTGATTAGTGCTGCCATCATGGCTGTCTTCAAGTTCGCTGTCCTGAAGGTGTGAGGGCACCAGGGCTCCCACTGCTCCTGCTTCCCACTGCTGTCCTCCGTAAAGGAGCCACTGAAGCTGCCTGCTGTGGGGTGGCGGCTGCGCCCATCTGCGCATAGTGCTGTCACTAAAGTATCTTCTTTTTTTAATATAACTGTCTTGGCGCTAACATTGTGAGGGGTGTGCTGCCATGGTTGGTATCTGCCCCCACGTGACCCCCCGATCTGCTGTAGCTGTAGATAAGCAGTTACTGGGGGTCACTTTCTCACTTCTACTCATCCCCTGGTAGTGATTTCTTGGGGTAAGGACAGAGGTTGGTCCTTGCCTGCCCTGGAACCAAGGGCTGGGTAGTCGTGGGGTACCCCTCGTGCAGGCTGTGCACTGTTCAGCTTTGTCTCCATTGCCATAGTGCTGTGGACACCATCCTGCTCGGGGGGCCCTGGGGGCTGCCCTCTGGCCTCCTGTCACTGCTGCTACCTCGGACTTAATAAAGATTTCCTTTGTATGCCAGTGCTGCCTGTGGTTCTGGGGATTTGGGATATGCTGGGGGCCAGGTGCGGTCCCATAGCCCTCCCTGCCTTTTGGCCCTGTGCCCTAGGAGGGAGCTGGGGGCAAAGATAAGAGCCCCACGTGGCCCTGGTATCATGGGAGGAGCTGTAAACAGCTCTGGGGAGGTGTTATCGGTGCCCTACACCTGGGGCCGGCTGCCCCTGTCACCAGCCCCATCCCCGGTGTGGGGGGATGTGTGCGTGTCTGTGTGTCCGGCCGTGTGTCCGTCCCTCCACAGCCCTGAGGCAACAGTTGCTCTGCCGCCCCTCCATGTGCTCTGGGATACTCCCTCCCGCCTGGGTCAAGGCCGGGCCCGGGGCCTCACGTCAGCGGCCCGGGGCTGTCGCAAGAGCCTCGGTGGGGGCAGCCGGGAGCGCGTGTGGGAGGGGGACGGACGGTCCCATGGGGTGACACTCGTAGGTTTCGAGGGGTGCTCAATGCGCTGCGCGGGGGCGCTCACGCAGCCCCGCGAGGCGGGGGGGGTTCCATCCTGTCCGGATCTTCCCCTGCTGTGAGGCTGGAGTGTATTCGCCCGGCCCCCGCCGCGGCCGCGGCGCCCATCGGGGCGGCTGCGGGGCGGCGGCGAGGCCGGTCGCTGACCCCGGTTAATGATTCGCCGCCGGGCGGTTCCCGCTGCCAGCAACGCCGCTGGGCAAACAGCAGCTCCGGGCTCTGGGCCGGGGGGACGGCGCGGGGGGGGACACAACGAGGGCAGCGTGGTGACACGGCTGAGGAACGGGGAGCCCCGTTCAGGGAGGGCGTGGGGAGCCCTCCCCGTGTGCGGGGGCCACGCGTGAGGAGGTGTCCGTACCCCGTGGGGGGAGCACGGGGCGATGACTGCCCCACTTGGGGGTCACCGTCCCGGTTGTGCTGCCCGGGGCGGGGCCGGGCACGGCCGGTGACCGGGGCGGGGCGGTTCCGCAGGGCCCCGTTAAAGTGGCGGCGGCCGAAGGCCGTGGCCGGAGGCGGTGGCGATGGGCAGCGAGAGGCAGAGGGGCCCGGCGCCGGCCCGGAGCCCGGGGCAGGGCGACGCGCGGGCCCTCCGGAGGGACTGCCAGCACCGGTGGGCTGGGGAATGCGGGGGACTGGCGGGCAATGGGGGCAGCAGGACTCGGGGATGTGCGGCGGGGGCTTGGGGAAGGTCAGGTGGGAGAGCCCATGAGGAGGGGAGCAGGACCCGAAGAAAGGGTCCCGGGTTTTAGGTATGGGAAAGGACTCTTGTCATATCGGGAGGGAGCAGAGGCCCTGGCTGTCATATAGACATGCCAGGGTGGGGGCAGGTCCTAACAGGGGTCACTGCACATCTCCGCTCCCTGCACACCCTCTGCCCCCTCCTCTCTCCTCCAGCTCCTTTTCCAGCTCCACAGCCCATTTTTCTGCTCCAATAACTTGCTGTGGGGGCCCTGGGCTGGGATGAGCACACAACCCTCCCAGAGCACTGACCAGAGACTGGGATAGGGAAACACGACCCCATCTCTTCCTCTGCGCCACCCCCAGCCCTAAACCTCTCCTCACACCATAACTCCCCCCATGGTCACCCCCAGGATCTTCGTCAACCGGAGCCTGGCGCTGGAGAAGATCAAGTGCTTTGGCTTTGACATGGACTACACCTTGGCCAGTGCGTTTTGGGGGGGCCTAAGGCAGGGTGGGGTAGTGGTGGGATTCCCTGAGCCCCTGCCCACATCCCACTTTCTCCCCTGCAGTGTACAAGTCCCCTGACTATGAGGAGCTGGCCTTCACCCTGTTGCTGGAGCACCTTGTTGCCATTGGGTACCCTCCTGAGATACTTGCCTACAAATATGATCCCACCTTCCCCACCCGGTCAGTTTGTGGAGGAAGTCCCAGAGACAGGAGGGGAGGGGAAGTGAGCCCCCCCCCACTGACAGCTGTGTGATGCAGGGGGCTGGTGTTTGATGCCCTGTATGGGAACCTGCTGAAGGTGGATTCCCATGGGAACCTGCTGGTCTGTGCCCATGGCTTCCGCTTCCTCAAGGGGTGAGTCTGGGAATTCACCACCTCTTGGGCAGAGGGAAGTTGAGGGGTCCCTCAGGGTGGAGTGCAGCTCCATGCTCCCTCCCCAGAGCCGAAATCCTCCACTATTACCCCAACAAGTTCATCCAGCGGGATGACATGAAGCGCTTCCACATCCTCAACACCCTCTTCAACCTCACAGGTGAGTGAGAACCCCCATTGTCCTGGCCTTCCCACCACTCTGGGATGCTGTCCTGCCTTGCACCCCCTCTCACAGACCCCTCCCCCACAGAGGCTCACCTCTATGCCTGTCTCGTGGACTTTTTCACCAACTGCTCCAGATATGTCAAGTAAGAGGGAGGAGGTGGGTGGGGCCTTGGTATTGGATCAGACGGGGTAAATCTTTGGGGGAGCTTCCCATTAGCTGGGCAGCTGGTTCACCCCCCTCCATTCCTGACTGTTGCAGCTGTGACACCGGCTACAAGCATGGGAACCTCTTCATGTCCTTCCGCAGCATGTTCCAGGATGTGCGTGAAGCCATGGACCACGTCCACCTCTCTGTGGGTGCAATGGGGAGGGGCTGGTGGTGGGTGCTGAGAGTGCTGGGGTTTTCCCACATGCATACCCTGGGAGATTTTGGCCAATTCCATCCCACTCCTTCTGCAGGGCTGCCTTAAGGAGAAGACGCTAGAGAACCTGGAGAAATATGTGGTGAAGGATGTGAGTTGTGCAGACCCCTGTGGACCCCTCCCCACTCTGCTCCCCTCAGTCACTTTCTGCTGGCCGCTTCTGTGCTCCCCCTGCATTGACTTGCCCCTCACTAGCCCCGTGTACCACTGCTGCTGAGCCGCATGAAGGAGGTGGGGAAGGTCTTCCTGGCCACCAACAGTGACTACACCTACACTGATGTGAGTAGGGAGTGTCCACATCACTCACCACTAGGTCCAGCCTGCCCTGGGTGGGGGAGGCAGAGGGGATGTGTTGAAGCACAGGCAGGTTCTACCTTTTCTGGGGGCAGCAGTGATGATGCCAGATGTCTTTGCAGGCCATCATGTCCTACCTGTTTGACTTCAGCAACGAGGACAAGGTGAGTCTGTCCGCAGTGTGGGCTGGGTGGGACGCGCAGGGTGCCATCAGCATCCTTTTGACCCTCTTCCGGCATCCACAGGCTGACATCCCACAGCGCCCCTGGAGATCCTATTTCGACCTGATTGTGGTGGACACCCGCAAGCCCCTCTTCTTTGCTGAGGGGACTGTCCTGCGCCAAGTCGACACGGTGGGACCTCTCCCCTGCTGCAGGGCCAGCTGGGGTGGTAGGCAGTATTTAGGCACTGAGGGGGCTCCTGTGGTCACAGCAAGGTAGATTCACAGCTGGTTGGACACAAAGCAGGCACAGATAACAGTGTCTCCCCATCGTGGGGTCCTTTTGCCCTGCAGGACACGGGAAAGCTACGCATTGGGACATACACTGGCCCCCTCCAGCACTGTGCTGTCTATTCTGGTGGTAAGCGCCCAGCTGGGCTCTGTCTGGGCTCTGTGGGCAGCATAGGGGAATATGCCCCCCTCCCCCGCCCCCCCCCCCCCCTTAACCCCTGGCTGCCACAGGCTCCTCAGATGTGGTGTGTGACCTCCTGGGTGTGAAGGGCAAAGACATCCTCTATATGGGGGACCACATCTTTGGGGACATCCTCAAGTCTAAGAAGCGGCAGGGCTGGCGCACCTTTCTGGTGGTTCCTGAGCTGGCCCGTGAGCTGCAGGTCTGGACGGAGAAGAGTGGTGAGCAGTGCTGGGTTGGGGACACAGACTTTGCCATGCAAGGGGAGGAGGCCTGGAGCCTCCTACACCCCTTGATGGCAAAACTGCCTCAGTGGGCCATGCCCTGACTGTCTCTGTTGGTTGTGCTGGGCAGTGGGTGATGCTTCTGCTCTGAGCTGGCCCTGTTGCCCTTGCAGAGCTGTTTGAGGAGCTGCGGAGCCTGGATGTCTTCCTGGCTGAGCTATACCAGTGAGTTGGTTGGGGTGAGAGAGAGGCAGAGGTGGGAGCACCTGTGGGGAACCCTCCAGGTGAACCATTAGCTGGGTCTGTTCCATTCCAGGCACTTGGACAGTGGCAGTAATGAGCGCCCAGACATCAGCTCCATCAAGCGTCGGATCCAGGTGACACCCAGGACGCTATCCCAGCTGAACACAGCTCATCCCCCTGCCACAACTCCCTCTGTGGGGCGGGGGGGCAGGGGCTGTTAAGTGCCCTGACTGTCCTGCTGCACCCACAGAAAGTCACACATGAGATGGACATGTGCTATGGGAAGATGGGCAGCCTCTTCCGCTGCGGCTCACGTCAGACACTCTTTGCCAACCAGCTGATGCGCTACGCAGACCTCTACGCTGCCTCCTTCATCAACTTCCTCTATTATCCCTTCAGCTACCTCTTCCGGGCACCCCCTGTCCTGGTATGCAGCCCCAAGCCCCTGCTAGTCACCCGCTGTGCCTCAGTTTCCCTACCTGCCTGAGGGGGGCATGGGGCTGATAGAGGTGTTGAGTGGGCACCCAACCCCTTGCTGCCTGGTGCCAGCCTCTCTCTGGGAGCCTTGTCCACCCACCTGCAGATGGCCCATGAGTCAACAGTGGAGCACGCTCGCCTGGACTCAGGGGATGCGGTCACTGCCCTTCCTCTCTGGCTGGCCCAGCATGGTGATCCTGGCCAGCAGGTGAGTGCAGAGAACAGAGGGTCAGAAGGACATGGGCATCCTGCCACCCTGATGCCTTTGGGGTCCTGTGCCCACTGAGCCCCTCCTGCACTGTCTCAGGTCCCCCAGGACTCAAGTGGGGAGGAGGAAGATGATGGAGAAGCCTAAGCATGCCCCAACTGCTGCCATGCCAGGTGCCAGACCCAGGAGGGCATTCAGTGGCCCTGGACCACTTGCACTACCAGAGCGAAGCCACTCATGGCCAGCTACCACCTCTGGTGGCCACAGGATGGCTGGTGACTGACCACAGCCCCTGACTCATGGTCCCTGTCACACCTGTCCCTGGGCAGTTGGGACCTTCTCCTGACTGTGCCCAGAGACAGGAGAGGGCCCACCCCAAGCCTGCTAGCTCCTGCCCCTTTAACCTCTTCCACCAGCTCAATGCCAGCCTGGGGCCATCCAACACCAGGGTGAACAGGCAGTGCCACTGCTGCAGTATCACTGGAAGCCCCACTGCAGCAGTTGGGGTCCCAGCAGCTCCTGCCTCTTTAGCCTCTGGTCCTGGCCATGAGCACTGCAGTGCTGGGTGGAGGGATGGGGCTCTAGAGGTGACAGCTGTTTCAGTGGGACCCCCTTCACCTGCTGTTCCTCTCTTCTTTTTTCTACCCTTTTCTATTTATAAAAGATACTTAAAATTCCTGGCACCGCAGAGACGTAAAATTGGCTGCTTTAATGGAACCTTGTCCCTGCACCTGAGAGGTGGAGGCAAAGGGCAGTCTCCAAATCCTTGTCCAGCAGCTGGGACAAGTGCAGGCCCCTGGGGAGAGGGTGGCAGCCCTGAGCTATCCCCACCTCTGCAGAGGGGTCCAGGCCAGTAGCGCTTCACAGAGGGGAGTCAGCCCCATGCCAGAACTCCAGCACACTGCTCTGAGATTTCTGCCAGCATCCATGACTCAACAGAGATGCTGAGCCAAGGCTGGGGTTGGGTGCATTTTGAGAGAGAGGGGAGGCAACAGAGCATGATGGGGCCAGGACCACTGCTTGCTGCGGTGGGGTGGATGACAGTAGGGCTCCCCCACCTTCCGCAGCTGCCGTATGGTCACTGTTCACAGTAGAGAGCACCTGCCAATCCCCTTGCCAGCCTCTTGCCTGGTACGTTGTGCTGCTGCCTGCTCCAAGTGCAGGGACAGCAGCAGAGGGGGCCTGAGTGCACTTACAGGGCTCATCTATCCCCAGACCCACACCATGTCCCAGAGCTAGGGGCCTGGCCTGCTGCACCCCAAGGTCCTCTGCAACTCTAGGTGCTGCTGTCAGTCTCGGGGCCTGCACAGAAGCTGCTGGGGCACTGCAGGTCTCCCAGCCCCTGAGAGCTGTTGCTACCACCTGTGCCTCCAGACACTGGGTCTGTATATATGCCTCTCAGCAGAGGACACAGAGATGCTGTCCAGGTAGGGCAGTTCCAGAATGAGGCAGTTCCAGACCAAATTGTTCAGGACATTGCTTCCGAACACTGGGAGGTACCTGGAACATCGCAGTCCAACCAAGACCATTCTACATCAGGAAAATCAGAGTGTGTGTCATGTGATGGAGAAGCTGAGGGCAGGCCTGGGGGACACAACCCCAGGAGACACAGCTGGTGTCTCCACACCATTCACTAGCCCACACACATCTCTACCACAAGTTTTATTATATTTAAACCAGCATTTAGATATTTGATACAGGGCTTATTCTGTGCCATCCCCTCTCTTCTACATCTGAGGGGCAAGAAGCAGCCAGGGGCGTGTGTACGAGACAGCACAGTGGGCAGGCAGCCTGCCCCTGCTGGGAACCCCTCAGGAGCTCTTGAGGGGATATGAACTCAAACCCTCCAGCTCTGTCACTTCTGGCAAAGCCGTGTTTTTCCGGAAGAAGAAGCAAGTCTCCTCCTCAGCATCCAGGATTTCACTGAGGGATGACACCACAGGGTCGTGGTCCTTCAGCATCTCTGGGTAGTGACTCCTAGCCCTCTCAATTCGTAGTGAGCGGCGCACAGGTGTCAGAAATTTCAATTCTGGGCCTTCCAGGAATTCCTTTCCTCTATGGAGAGGACAAGAGCCTTGGGTAAACCCTGCAGAGGACCACTGGCATGGAGGGTGTGTGCTACCAGGAGAGGAGGTTCAGCCTTACCTGGATGCAGATGTAACCTGTAACTTGACTGAGAGAGGAAGGGAGGTCACAGGCCTCCCCACCAGGCCTGGAGTTGATTCTGTGGGCTGCCTCTCACCTGGACAAGGTGTTGTAGGCTCCCAAGGAATGTGTTCCTCTGCCTTTTCTCCTGGCAGGAGAGGAAAAGGGCAATACAGTTGCAGAGAGGGGCTGCTGGAGAGAGATAACACCTACCCACTCTGGACGGGGGGGGGGGGGGGGTGGTGCCTGCCTGCCAAGACTTGCCGGGCCAGGACCCTCCCTAGCCCAGGCAGAGTAACAGTGTCCCACTTTTCAGATCAGGATTCCAGACTTTCACAACACTCATCAGGAGGGACGCAAGGTGCTTGGACAGACTGTAAACTGTGTTGCTTCCTGGCTGGCAACACCAGGGAGCCCCCACCTGCTCATGCTCCAGTCAACTCCACAGCACACAGGTTACCTTCCAATTTTTGGCCTGCATCCTTCAAAATATTGAGAGCAGTTTCCCTGAGCTCCTCGACTGGCTGCGGGAAAAGCAGAATATGGGTCAGGGCAGGTCTGGCATGGGAATGGAGACCAGAGTTACAGCTGAATAGGAGGAAAGACTTTTGCTGCACCAGAAAACCCTGTGCTGAGGACAGTAGGAAGAGGCTGCAGGATTCCCCTTTGCCCAGAGGGATCCATCAGGACCTAGTACAGCTGGCCAGGTGCTATACACCCTGCATAGGTACATCCTGCATGGGCACATCCTGCAGCATGGAATGGGACTGGCAGCTCTGAAGGACTTTTACACCAGTGACTAATGATGCTAAACTCATTCTAAAACCTGGCCCCTGGATCTTGAGGAAGCCCTCCAGAGCAGAGGCAGGGAACACAGGGAACTGGCATGCCCCACTCACCTCAGCCCCAGCACTGACTGCTTCTCTGTACAGCTGTAAGACATCAAAGGGGCCATTCCGGGCCAGCAGCTTTGCTTGGCAGATCCAGAATTTGGCAAATTTCTCTGCCTGGGGCACAAGGGACAGCACTGCTGCGAGTTCCTCTGCAGGGACACCCTGCAAGGAGAAGGGTAAAGGCCTAAAGAAAGGCGTCCATGACATGGACAAGTGTGTCACCAGGAAGCAGTCCGTGCCTGACCACAGCTCCCAGCGCTCTTCAGGAGGAGGGCCTCAAAAGTCTGGATTTGCAAGTCTCCTACATAACTATATCAGATAAAAGCTGTCCTACCTCTATCTTCCACTTGGATAATTGAGTCTAGTATTCCAGAGGGGTGTCAAAGGATAGACTCAAGTGCTGGCATTAACTGGGAGCCAGTAAACCCTGGAGCAGGGCTAGCAGTCTGTGTTCCCAGCCACTGTTGCCTACTAAGGCTCTACCTCAAGCTGTGACACCACGGATCTACTGCAAGTTGGTTCAATCAGCCTGGGCTGCTGCTGCAGACTGCACTGCAGACTGCACTGAGGTTCCAGGACATTGTCAGTGACATACAAGGTCCGTGCTGGCTTTAGCTGGGGTAGAATTAATTTCCTTCCCAGTGGTTGGTATGGAGCTGTGGTTGGGATTTGTGATAAACACAAATGTGATGATAAGAGCCATTTTCATTATTGCTGAGCAGGATTTACACAGAACCAAGGCCTTTTCTACTTTTTGTGCTGTGACACTGGCAAGGAGGCTGGGGATGTGAGGGAAGCTGAGAGGAGACACAGCCAGGAGAGGTGACTCCAACAGACCAAAGAGATATTCCAGACCCTATTTCCAATATATAAAGTGGGGGGACATTTGGAGTGATGCTGTTTGCCTTCCCAAGTCACCACTGCATATGATGGGGTGCTGCTCTCCTGGAGGTGGTAGAACACTTGCCTGGCCATGAGAAGCAGGGAGTCAATGTTTTGCTTTGCCTGTGTGCGCAGCTTTTGCTTTCTCAATCAAACTGTGTTTACCTCAACCCATAAATTCTTTGTCTTTTACCCTTATGATTCTCTCCCCAGTCCTGCTGGTGGAGGACTGTGTGAGCAGCTGTGTGGGGCTTGGCTGCTGGCCTGAGCTTGCTGCTGGTTAAACCACAACAGTCTTTTTTGACACGGTACCTCTCCATTCTCCCAGTCAGCACAGCTCACTGCATGCCTTTGCCTACCCATAACGTTATGAGGACTTTTATTTTCCTTTGTTTCCCCTCTGGCAACTGAACACTTGTTCCCAACCCCTCTTAGCTACTGGAGGGACATGGCCCTCATCCCCTGGCATGTTCCAGGAGAGGAGAAGCTCATTCAAGCAACTCCTTTCCCATTCTCACCTCCTCAATCAGCTTCAGACACTCAGTTAATAAGTTGCTGATCTTCGCTTGGCAGTGCTGCTGTGGATTCTCTTGTTTGTCTTTAGCTTCAACCTTTCTGCAGGATGGCTTCACTGCCTGCTTCTGAAGCAGTGTCATCGGTGGCCGCTTGTATTTCTTGCCTTTGGATGCCAACCACTCCTCCAGCTGTTTCCTGTCCAAGGATGGAGAGATCACAGTTACCACTCCAGCAGCTTGGCAAGAGCTGGCTGTTTTTCCTTGGAATCTCCCTTGTAACTGGATTTCTTAGAGAGCGCGGGCATGATGTGTTGTGGAATGAGATTTGAGCTATCCCAAACTGGGCCTCAGATGTGGGCCCCATGTAGAAGTAGATAAGCTTGTGGTGCAGTTAGGATTTAGGTTAAGGTGTGTGTATAGATTAGATGGGACAGTTAGAGTAGAATCACAGTAGCTGCCTTAAACTAAGATTGTTTACATTTTTGTTCACGCTGAATGCCAATTAGAATGCACCTGCAATTGTAAATTATTTCACACTGTATAAAACCAGCCCTTTAGAGAATAAAGAGGAGAATGTATGATCTGATGATATTGGTTGTACCGTGCGTTGCTCTGTCCAGCCCTCATTAATAGAGCCTTGGCAATAATGTTGGCGCCTGGAACCAGGGACTGTTTTGTTTGCTTAGATGCAGCATTTTATTATGCTTTGATGTGGATTTTTTGTTTATTTATTTTTGCTTAGATGCAGATTTTTTAATTTTTATTTTTTCATTTAAATATAAATTTCGCTTGGACGCGGTGAAGAGACTCTGCGCTTAGTGTACTCTGTAACCGCATGCAAAAGCTCAGATGCAAAAGTTCGGATGGCATATCCGATCCGGCCATGGAGCGGTGACGAGCTCACAGAGCTGGAGGCTGGAAGTGTGGCCCGTCTGCTTCACCTGGAGGGGAATAGCGGCACACAGTGCAGAGGAGAGGCGAGTGGCCGTGCTGAGACAAAGGAATCAAAAGTAAAAATGGAAAAGGAGTTTATGGCAGCGATGCAACTTCTCACGAGCATTGTCTCTAAAAGAGGCGAGAAAATAAAAGAAACTCATATAGAGCAATTAGCCCTATTGGCGAGGAAAACGGAAAGTTAAACCAACTATCACTTCTGTTTAGTGAAGCAGAATGGAAAGAAATAGGCGACTTGTTATGGGATTCAGCTATTTCTCGAAGAAAAGAAAGTAAGGTGGCAACAGATATGGGTGCAATTTGGAAAAAGGTGATAAATACTTCTCGCAGCCGAACAGAGGGCAGCTCAGGCAGCAATTCAGGCTTGGGAAGGGGCGGCTCCGCCGCCATCCGATCGGGAGATGCCTGCTGCTGAGCCAAAAGAGCTGCAAAAACCATCTAGAGTTGCGAGGTTCTTTGGTATTAGTTCCACACATCCCGTGAAAGGAAACGCAGCCCCGGTGTGCTCCTCTCTGCGCGATGTAGTGAATACAATCACGAGCCATGCGAGCTGAGCGCTGGAAGCGCTGCCGTTGGCACGCGGGGAGAATGAGGACAAACAGGAAGTGGCGCAGCCGCCAGGCTCAGGGGGCGCGGTGGAAGATGAGGAGGCAGGCAGGGCCCAAGGCGGAACGGGGTCGGCACAAGTGACGCAGCAGAGAGGCGCAGTTCGGGGCGGTGCAAAGCAAAAACAGAGTGATGAAAATGACATAACTAGTCGCTTATCCAAGGTACGGTTCACTTTAAACTATTTGTGCCCAGCAGAAGGAAGAGAAGAGCCCGCAGTTGTCATACATCACCATGCAGTGAAAGAGGGAAGACCACAAGCGATTCTAGGGCTTTATGTGTATCACAAAAACATGCAAATAGGTGAATGGCAGGGACTGAGTCCTGTGCTGTTTAATGGTTGTGGTTATATGTGTGTTTCCACAGGAGAAGCAGGACCTGTTTGGGTGCCGAGCCAATTTACCCGTGCATGTCCACAGTCAGAGATACCAGCTAACAGTGATAACCACAGTGACAGCAGTGATTTACCTGGAGCACCTTGTGAAGACCCTGAGACTGCTGAAAATTGACTTTTGAATTAGAAAAAATAGTTATACAGTTACAGTTATAACTGTAACTGTAGGATTAAGTTTAGCAATAAGTCATTTTTAGTATTTAAGACTAAGGAATAAGCAGGTGCTGTTTGTTTTGCTTTTCAACGAGAGACAACCAAAACAATGAATAGAATGTTAGGTGTTAGAATGTTTGTTTTAGTTAGTCTCCCTTTAGTCAACTTCAGCTGCTTAAAAAGAATAAGAAAGTACATCTATCTCAGAAACACACCTGAGCTCTAGACTGGGAAAGGAAAACACTCTCAAGCATAAGCCTTGAGGCTAAAGGAGAGCGGCCACATACTCTCCTTCTACTTACTGAATCAACGGGAGAGGAACCCAGGGCGGCAATCATCATCATCCCCAACCCCTTATTTTTTAGGGCATCAACCTCCCAATAAGCTTTTGCTGATAAAAGACTTTGGACTCTGTTTTCAGTAGGATGGTGCTGGCTCACCCAGTCAAATCCTTTAAATGCTGCTGTTTCCTGGAGGCAGGACTCAGACGGCCAGAGCTGCTACTTACTTACGATCTGCAGCTGATGGGATCCTTGGAATGCGCCTAGCCTGCATGCCGCTTGTCTTTGGCAACTCTGGTTTAAGCTGATTTCTCCTACTCAAATCATCCTTAAGTACGTGAGTTTTGGAATTGTGTATGCTGCGAGACTGGTTTGGGTGACCTGTCCCTTGGGATGCTGCTGTGTGTCCAGGAGGCACCACCTTCATGTCCTTCCTGTCCATCCCCTCTTTAACTAGGGGCCTTGACCATGGCGAAGTAACACTTAGGTTCAGGCTGGATTTCAGGTTTGTGGACCCCTGGGGCTTGCCCAAGGTGGGAGGCTTGGTGGGAAATCTTCTCACTGGGAGAGGTTGGCTGTGGTGGTTAAGACCTCCCCCTGGAGCTGTGCCAGGTTGCCTCATCATAGAAGTTTTTCCCTGGTTTGTCCCTGGGGTTTTATGTAGCAAATTAGCAGAAACAGGAAGGAACTGAGAGGGCTGCAGTAGCTGAGTTCTGATACTTGTATTTTGAGATATGCTCTTTGATTCTGGCAGGGTTTTCCTGAATTTATCCAGAACTGGCTCTTCCTTAGCCTGGTGGTTACTAATTCTGTATTTTGGACCCAGAACAGGCCTTAATGTTACAGCTGAGCTTTGCTTGTCGGCCAAGACTCTCTTCTTCTTGAGACTGTTTGCATCAGATTGGAAAGTTCTGATCAGCTCCAGGGATGTGGAGGCTTGTGGGTCGAGGTTTTCCTTGTGACAGACCAGCCTGTCTTGCAGCCCCTCATTCAGGGAGTGAGGTGCCCCAGGAGGAGGGTGGTCATTTCCCACCTGAGATGCTGCTGCAGTGACAGCCTCCTGGTTCCTTTCTGTATTTAGGTGATCAGAGCTTGAAGGTGGGACCCTGTCTCTAGTCTGTGCAGAAGCAGGAAGTGTCACGTTGCTCCCTGGCTGCACCAGATACATCCCTCCTGCTCTCTGGGATGTATTTGAAGGCTTCTTCTGAGCTGTGTGGCCAGTGTGCTGCTTGCCATTCTCTTGAGCACCTTCCATCACATTCTCAAGAACATCCTTCTTGTTCCTGTCAACCTGGAAAGACAAAGCAGCCCTTAGCTCCAAGGAGAGTGCAGCTTTGTCAGACCCTGACTGCTGGCCCAGGAGACAGTCAAGCGACAAAGCAGCTGTCAACACAACAATAACATAACACCCACCAGGACATGGGCAAAGGATCAGTCTCCCAAACTGAAACTCCTAACTAAGCTCAACTCCTTTGAAAAATAGCTAGCTGACTCATTGCTAGCTATTTAGCAATCTGTGGTATGTCCCCCATTTGGAGTCAGGAACTCATGACCCTGACTTGGGGATGTGGTTTTCAAAGCAAGTTACAGATCTGAATTGCAGCCAGGATGAAAAATTATGATGACTAAAGTACATTCTCTTGTGATCCTATAAGCAAGCGATCGTAAGTGAGACCTTTTTGCTCTCTTGTGTGGGCTGTGACCAGCATCTTTGTCTGAGTGGGGCTTCTCAGAGCCAGCAAACTCCCATGTTTTCTGTACTTGGAGGAACAGCAAATGGTGTCAGTAGAGCCTGGGCTGATGCCCCCTTTCCCCAAGGCTCAACCTTTTATCTCTTGAGAAGATGCAATGGCACCAACATGAGTCCTTCACTGAATTTGAGGGGAATTTTTCACAGACATATACCTTGTACAAACTCTTTAGGTCTATGCATGTGTAGGTACACTAGAGCAAATGTTCCATGAATGTGACTTTCCTAGGTTCTTGAGTACTTTAGATTTTTAAGTCAGGCCTGTAAGCAAGTTATTATTGTGCTACAGTAAATTCTCTATGAATCCTTTGTTAAATTGTTTAACTTAACCTATTCATTAAATGCTGTCAAGTTTAAGGGCTGTTAGAACCTTCAGGCCTAAACTGTTGGTTGAGCCCAGTGCTCAGATTAGCAAGGCTGTCTGCTCTGAATCTTGTGACTCAATGAACCTTCCTTATCCCTTTTTATCCTTACCCTTTTTCCTTTGCCTGCCCCACTCCCCTAGCCTCTGAATCATGATTTTTAAAGAGTTAAGATTTTAGCTAAGGGTTAGAAGCAATTTATAATGACCAAGATGTAAGTCAGATAAGCAAATGGTAGGTTAATGATTATTAGATGCTTAAGCTAGAGCTAGTTTTTATATTGCTTGCTATTGTGAGCTTGTTTATGGAAGAAAGTGGAGTAAGTGAACTATTATAAGAACAGATTGAAACCAGTGAGAACAATGCCCAGCACCTGGCCTCTATACCAATCAATCATGAAGCAGGGAGCCTTGGATTGTGCCAGGGGGTCAGAGACCTGATGAAGACTTTCCTGACTTCATCCTTTGAGACAACTGACCCAATTCGAGACCAGCAACCCAATTCAAGAGAAGAACTGTGCATGCGTGAAGGACTAATAACTTCATTTTAATACAGAACGGGGATGGGAGGTGCTGGGGTTATGCATATGTATTGTATGTAAGATCTTAGGAAATAAACAGAGGGAAAGGAACCTTGTTCGGGGTGGTCACGCCTTTTGGTGATGACTCCTGTGCCACCCACTGATGAATAAACATATCACTTTCTAACTTTAATTAGTTAGAATGTCTTTGTCTGTGAACATATCAGTTTTTAATGATTCACTTCCACATAGATAATTTTTGCATAGGTTTTGGTTTTAGATTGACTGATTTTAGATTTTAGTTTGTTTTTTCTCTATGTGCTGTAACCATCCAGTAAGTAGTAGAGTGAACCTTGACAATGAACTTTGTCATGCTTTCACTTTTATATTAAACCTGCTTTTGCTGATACCTTTTCCAGATTCTTTAAGCAACCATAAAACACTCATTTGCACAGATTCACTTAAAGCATGAAAGACTCAAACTTCCTACTTACATGCTTGAGTTTAGAAACTGGTTCTAAGGGTAAACTCAGGTGATTAGTCCAGTCCTTTAAAAAGGGTCTGTAAAAATCCAACAAGTTATCAGGTTATTTAACAAATTATCAGCCATAAGAAAAGCAGGAAGAGTTAAATATCTAACCTACTGCTGGTTGTCTCAGACACAGGAGCTTAGGAGTAGCTTTCAGAAATCAAAAACCTGTCAAGGAACACCACATACTACTAATTCTTTTTCTTTTGTGTGGCAACAGAAAAGCAACACTTTCTGTTAGACATTAACATTCAAGGTTGTCACAAAACTTCCATGGACAACAAAATTAACCAAAATGACTACTGCAGGCAGTGGTCTGACAGGTAGTGGGTTTGGAGGCTCCCAAGCTGCCGTGTGTGTCACAGACAGCTGAGGTCATGCTGCTGCCGTGCTGCAGGTTATAGTGGGGCCTCGGAGAATCCTGACCAGAGTTCACTGCAGTGCGGCTGATCCACAAGCCCTGCAGCTGTCCAGGCACTGCAGCTAAGCAGGAAGGTGGGACAGCAGGCCAGTGTCAGCTCCCACAGTTCTGTCCTCCCCTCCTCCTCCACAGAGAACTGGAGCCTTCTGACAGCAGCCAGTTGTGGAGTCCCCACATCCCTCTGCTCCAGGGCAGCAGCTCAGTGCTCTGGGAAAATTAATGCCAGTGTAAGTTTTTATTTCTGTAGAAAGAGCCTAGAGAGTGAGGGGACTATCCTCTGCTCTGCCCAAGTGCTGCACTATGCCAAAAAGAAAGGTCATGAGTCTTTTCTCACTTCTATTGTATTAGTGGTGTTTCCCAGAGCCTGGCGACAGGGACTGGTTTGCTTTTTGATCCTGCTTCGTTTCCTGTCAGATGCACAGAAATTGCCCCTTCCTGATATTAACATATTCCAAAGGCCACTGGAAGCTGCTGTTAAAAACTAGTGGTGCGACTCTCATCACCCTTTCCTCGAGATCTGGTTCCAAATCTGAATTTTTAACAGCAAGGCTTGTTCTGCCATATCCAGGAGCTGAGATGAGAAAGTGTCACAGAGTCTCATAAAATACGCAGAAGAGACACCATCAGCCATTGGGAAATGTCAGCACTCAAACCATTCCTTTGTCCGGCTGCCAGTAACACTAGACTGGTGCCAGGGTGCTGTAGGGGCAGAGCCCAGACAGCAAGGCCCTGGCAGGAGCTGGTTCTTTGTACACAGGCCAGAAAAGGTAGACACTGGCCAGCGGGGAGAGCCAGCTCTACCTCAGACCTTTAATATCATCTCATCCAAGCCAAACATCCTCCTAACTTACTTTGCACTTGGGCATTTCATCCTTTCCTTGGCTGATTGGCAGTTCTGCAGCCGCCTCCTTCGTTGTGCTGCAGAGAGATGACAGGAAATGCAGCGCACACAGCATGGTCTCAGTACTTAAAGAATGAGTACTCACAACAATGGATTTCTTTTACTCTCAAACACTACATTGCACACCTCTCAACCTCCTTGCCAGAGGAGCCTGGCAATGCTGTTCCCAGAAACTCCCATGCACATGATACTGCCCAGAGGCTCATTGGCACTTAAGCTTCCTAACCCTCATAGTGTGATACCACTCAGCACCTCAACTGTGCACAGCTCAGTTTGCAGAAGGAAAGAGGAGATGCTGCCCATTATTCCATTTCAGCTGTGTATCCCGCAGGCCTGCACCCACTAGCAGCCAAGCCCTCTTCTAACACAAGTAAGAGGGAAAAGCAAGGAGTGTCTCAACAGGAGTACAGAGAATACTTCTGACACCCCCAGTTTGGCTTCGGCACCACGGCCAGAGACCAGCATCACTCCATCCCCAGAGCCCTGGTCCCTAACACTCTCCCAGTCTCACATGATCACCCACATCTCACCCTGGGCTTTAGGGACATGCCAAGCTCCCCCTGCCCTCTGCTTCCCAAGGCTTCCACAGAGCCCCAAGAGCAGCATGAACACCCAGCACACCCCCAATCCTCCCACACTGCCTTCTCCCATACCGCGTCCCTGGGCCCGTTTTGTGGGCACCTCCCGCGGGTTCGCACAACCTCACCCACCCCGCCCCCACTCAGCCTCCCTCCCAAGGCCTCAGCAGCCCCTCAGGCCGCCCCGACACCCTCGCCATAGGCCTGTCCTTGCCCGCCTCCAGTCCAGCGCTCCCACAGAACCCGCGGCCTCCCCACGAGGTACTCGCCCCAGAGGCTCCGCAGGTCGCAGCGCCCCCGCATACCAGGGCCTCAAAGCTCCGTTCTCCTCCTCCCCCACAGGCCTCTGCGCCGCCCGCAGCCCCCAGTACCGGGACCCCTCAGATCCAGCCCAGAGGCTCCCAGCCCCTCACCAGCCGCTACCGGCACCTCCATCGCGGGCGCCGCCGCACCACGACCACCGGCACGTCCAACAACGGCCACGCCGCCTTTATTGGCCACCGCCTTCTTCAAACCGACCAATGGAGAAAGCCGAACGCCGGCTTTGGCTTCGTTATTGGCTATGGGGAGTAGGGGGCGGGGACAATGCGTCCCCTTGGGCGGCCGCAGCCACTGGGACGGGGCTGGGCGGGGCTGGGCGCCTGCAGTGACAGGCGTTGCAACGGCGCGACAGCCGCGCCGTGACAGCCGCGCCGTGACAGCCGCGCCGTGACAGCCGCGCCGTGACAGCCGCGCCGTGACACGCTGAACCAGGCACCACGGCACGGTGTGCGATACCGTTCCACGTCTGGCCACGTCTGGCCGTGCCGTGCCGTGCCGTGCCGTGCCGTGCCATGCCATGCCATACTACCTCGTGCAGTGCCGTACAATACCACACAATGCCACGGCACACCAAGTGATGCTGCACCATGCTGTGCCACATGGTAAGGCATGGTGTGGTGTGAAATTGCATTATATGCTACACCACATCATACTATGTGATTCCATGCCACACCCTGTAATGCCACGTCACACCACCCATTGTCCTGCTGCACTGTGGCCCACCATGCCATGTGCTGGCCGCAGCTGGGGCAGACGTGACAGTTCCAGGCAGCTGCCAGGGCTGTTGGGCATTCACCACAGGATGCCCACCCCATTTACCTCCCAGCTATGGTGTGGGCATGGAGATAGAATGGTGGAGGGTCTGCATGGGTCAGGGTGGTTCCTGGGCTGTGGGGTGGCCCTCTACTCCCTGGGTTTTCACCGAAAGAGCAGCCAAAGCAGAAGGATTTTCCTATCCATAATCCCATCCCCCATGAGCAATGAGCTGAGAAATACTGTCCTAGAAAACTTTTTATTTCCACTTCCATCCACATACAAATTAAATACAAAAATAAATAAGGGGGCACAATAAGTAAGTACCAAAGCAAGGGGCAGACAAAATAAATAAATAAATACATATTGGGGTGGTGCGAGCCCATGGGGTCCAGAGCTGCTAGTTTCACATGAAATAGATGGGGAGGGGGGCTATGTCCCAGGGGGTTGTACTTAGTACATACAGCCTGAAAACCGGTGACTGCCGGTTGGGTTGATGCAGGGTCCTCACCGCCCACTCAGCTCATAGGTAGCAATGTTCACCTGGTCTGGGGTATTTGTGATGCCGACAGGCTGGCGGGGCTGCAGGGATGTGCAAATGAACCAGCCAGGGAAGGCGGCTGACTCAAAGCGGGTGGTCCCCTCAGCTGGGCTATCCAGGCGGTAGAAGATGAAGCGGGTCAACTCCACACTCTCAATATCCCTCCTGATGTCAGCTTCCTATAGCCAGGGGGGTGAAATGGAGGTCAAGGTGGAATGGAGCCCCCAGCCCCACAGAATACAGACTGGTGAGACCCCCTGCTCACCTCCAGCTGCAGCACGGGCTCAGTGCCACTCATCACACATGACATGTAGAGCTGGTAGCCCTTGATACCCAATGCCACCGGCACCCTTCCAGACCCTGGACTGCCCTGTGATGACCGGGGACGGTACAGAGCAATGTTGAGCTTCACTGCAGAGAGAAGGGACAGGTAAATGGGTGGTCCTGGGATTGTGGGGTGGCTCCTGGGTGGTCTTGGGTTTGGGGACAGGAACATTGGGATGGGAGCATATGGTCTCACCTTTCCGTCCAGCAGAAGGTCCCTGCAGGTGCAAGGCCACCAGCTGGGTGGGTGACTCCAGCACAAAGCACTTGTGGTCAATGTCCAGGATGTCGAAGGACTGGGAGCGAGTGTAGCGGAAAACGGGTGCCCTGGTATAACTGCCCTTGATGCACTCGAAGGAGACGGGCTCTGTGGAGAGCAAGACAGTCAGGAGGATGCTGCTCCCAGGTCCAAGAGTATCCCCCAAGAATATCCTCTGGCTAGGGTGACACCCTGACATCACCCTCATACCGAAAATATCATCCAAGAAGCTGCCAAGGTCACTATCAGCAAAGTCCTTGTGCGATGGCTGCTTTAGGAGCTTGGTCACAGCAACCACCAGGATGGCAGCCTGGCGAAAGGTCCTGGAAAGGTGACCTTTTGTCACTGTCACCTGGATGCCCACCCCTGGCGATGTCACCTCCAAGTCTAGTCGGGGCTTCTGGGGAAGAAAGGGGATGCAGGGTGAGAGCCTGGCTTCCATATGACATGGACTCCACCACTCCCATTGCCCCAGCATTACCTTCTGTGGGCAGGGACAGTTGGGGCCATACAACGTCTCCTCGTTCAGGCTGAAAGGCAAAGGGAGATGTTGAAGTCCAGGTCAGGAATGCAGCATCACATCCCCAAAGTCCTCTCCGGCATGTCTTTTCTTACCTGCTGCTCTCAAGTGTGTCCAAATCAGGGACGAATGCCATTGCTGCCACTGACTGCAGAGACCTGGGTAGAGACTTCACAGTACCTGCAAACTTCTGAGGCACTTGGCTGCCTGCTCCTGTCTGTCCTGCCTGCAGTGCTGCTTGGCTGCTCTCTGAGCCTGGTGTCAGTGTGGCTGGTTTTCAAGAGTCCCTAGAAGGAAGCGCCGTCAGAGTGGGATTTCCAGGTTTCGCAACTCCCGGTTTTGCCCAATTTCTCTGTTGAGACTGGAGGGCTGGGGGGGGTTGATTGCCCCCAAGCAGTGCAGTGGGGAGGTGGAGCATGGAGCAGAGCAGGGGATGCTCCAGGGCCAGAGTATGGGGCAGAGCAGGGAATTATCTGGAGCTGGGTTGTGGGGCAGAGCAGAAGGATGCTCCAGGGCTGGTGTGTGGGAAAGAGAACAGAGGGGATATTCAGGGCTGATGTGTGGGACCAGGGACCCTGTGCCAGCCTGCCATTTGGCTGACCCAGTAGGGAGCTCGACTCACTCAGCCAGCTCTGACCCCAGTACCAATCCCAGCCCCAGCCCAGCTGTAAGGACACCCACCCTTGTCAGGGCCAGGGATTGTGGGTGTCCCGGAAGGGGCCGGTGATGCAAGTGCTGCCATTCCACCATTTCTCCACGGCTTCCTTCTGCAATGCCCAGACCCCTGGTGCCATGGTCAGCTGTGCCTCCTCTATCACCCCTCTTGTTCTCACTGTCCCAACACCAGTGGGCGCAGGACCCTGCCATCTGCTCAGTTTCTTGTGCGCACTCATGCCACTGTGTGGACACTTCAGAGTCATGGCCTTTAAGGACACTGCTCATCCTCATGGTCCACCCAGTGTGTCGGAGATTGCATCATGCTGAGAGGGCCGGGGATGTGCGTGGCCCGGGTTTGCGTGGACTTGGGCTGTTGGGGTGTTTTCCTGGCACCTGTTTCACTTCCTGAAAGTGCCATCCAGCCCTGCACAGCTCCTGTGGCCGAGACTGGCACCACCATGACTCACTGCCAGGAAATTGCCAAAAACGCAGAGCTCCCAGAGTACCTCCTGTGCCCTGCTGGGTATCCGCTGGTTGCCACACATGGTGGGATATCCGCAAAAGCCTGAGGTACCTCAGGGCAAGGGGTCCTCCATGACACAATGGAGGTCCCTAGGCCATGGTAGAGGTCACCAGGCCATGGTTGGGGTCCTGAAGCCACGATGGAAGTCACCAAGCCATGATGAGGGTTGTGAGCCATGAACCACAGTGGGTGTCCCTGGGCCATACCAAGGGTCTTCAGGCTGTGATGAGAGTTCTCTGCCCTTGGCGGGAGTCCCCAGATCATACTAAGGGTGTCCAGGCCATAGTGAGAATTCTCTGGCCACGGTGGGGGTCCCCAGACCGTACAGTAGACCCCGAGCCGTGCCGGTCGTGCCGGGCCCCGCGCTCCGCTACCCGCCCCCGCCGTTTCGCGCCGGACGGCGCAGCCGCATTGGGCTGGCATCGAAGGGCGTGACAAAAGGGGCGTGACGACGCGACGTGATGACGCAGGGAGGGGCGGGGCGGGGCCGCTGGTCGCGGTGCTGTCAGAGCCGGGGCCACGAGCGGGGTGTACGGACGCGCCGGTGGGTTCTGCGGCAGGGCTGGGCGGTGGGGCCGGACCCCGCCGTGCACGAGGGCTGGGGACGGGGGCCGGCACCGCAGCGGGGCGAGGGCCGCGCCGGGGGCCGCGCTGGGGGCCGCGCTGGGCCGGGGGCCTGCGGTCGCGCCCCGGTGTCCTTGGCGCCGCCCGGGCGCCTGGGAGGAGGGGAGCGAGGGGGGCGGGATTGTGGCGAGATGGGCAGTCGTGCGGCAAATGGGAAGGCTTGGGTGCTCGCTTCTGTCCTATAGACAGCGAGAGGCGCCAAGCCCGAGCGGCGTCGGCGGGCGGTGATTGGCGGTGCTGGACGGGGGCGGCCCCGGCGCGCTGGTGGGGCGGGCGGGGGGTCCCACTCGCCTTTCCCGTGCCCCCGGGACACGGGGCCCCCGCACCCTCCCTGGGCCCCGCTGCGGCGCTGCTTCGTTCCCTTTGCTCGGTTAGGGAATGCCGTTCGAGCCCACCGTGCCTCGCGGAGATGTCTGGTGGCTTCTGGTGGGCTTGGGTCGGCCGTGTAGCGGCCACAGAGGGTCTGACCCGGCCCCCGCCCGTCCTAAGGCCCGCGCCTGCCGCGGGCTCGAAGACACCCGGTGCTGGATAAACTGTGGCTGCAGCCGGTGGCTCTGGCTCCGGCATTTCCTGGAAGGTGGAATTTGTGCTGTTTTTAACCTAGAAAGTATTCCTAAGTCGCAAGTCGTTACCGCGTACCTGCCATCTAGACTGACGTCCCCACGTCCCCACAAGGCTGTGGGTGGGTCACATTTACCACGTTAATTTGCTTATTGGCATGCTCTGGGCCATCACCTCTTGTGGGCATTCCTGATGTTTGACCTTTTGGTGAGGTTTGGGCTGTGACTGGCTGCCTCTCTGCACTCTCCTCAGTCGTCACTCCCAGTATGACCTTTGCATTCTTGTGTGACCCTGATATCCCTTATCTCAGACTTGGTTTCATACGTCCTTGCTTCTGGTTCTCTATTTTGATCCAGCTTGCAATCATCCCAGCTCCAAGTTTGCCTGTCTCTGTCCAGGCTCCTAGCTAACCCTCCCTGCAAGAGATCCTCAAAAAGAAGCTAGTTCTGCTCACTTTGGGTCAAACTCTGGCATTGACCTCACTGTTCCAGAGAGGTCACTGGATGCTGCTGAGTGACAATACCAAAACTGGACATGAAACTGGAGATGATGATTCTGCTTCTGTCCTAAAGCTTTTCCCCTGTCATATGCATGCCTGTGCTCAGCACCTGATTCAGTTGGCTGTCTGAAGTATCATGGAATCATGGAATGCTTTACGTGGAAAGCGATCTTAAAGATCATCCAGTTCCACCTCCCTACCTTAGGCAGGGACTACTTACACTAGCCCAGGTTGCTCCAAACCCCATCTACTCTGGCCTTGGACACTTCAGGGATCCAGGAGCAGACACATCTTCTCTGGGCAACCTGTACCAGAGCCTCCCCACCCTCACAGGGAAGAATTTCCTCCCACTATCCCATCTAAGCCTGTCCTCTGGCAGTGGGAAGCCAATCCCCCTTGTCCTGTCATTCCAGGCCCTGTCTGAAGTCTGTCCTCAGTTCTCTTAGAGCCCTTTTAGGAACTGTGAGGGTCTCTGAGGTCTCCCTTCTTTTATCTAGGCTGAACATCCCTGACTTTCTCAGCCTTTCAGAAAAATAGCAGTGTGTGTTTAGCTTTGTAGATCTGATGAAGGTGAACTGGGAGAATCTGCAGTTCTGTGGCACTTGTGGTCCTGCACCTGCTGGCCTTTCTTGCCAGGTGCGAATGTGAGCTGGGTGGAAAGTGGTTCTCTTTTTCCTGTGGGTAAATCTGTCAAACACTTTGTCTGAATTCATGTGACTCTGGGTCTTCCTCGAGCTCTTTGAACTGAAACCTTATGGTTTGCAATGGGAAGTGTAGCGCCTGTCATGCCACACAGTCAGAACTACTGTTGGAAGGGACCCACAATGATCATCAAGTCCAACTCCTGGCCCTGCACAGGACCATCCCCAAGAGTTGCACCCTGGGCCTGAGAATGTTGTCTAAACACTTCTTGAACTCTCAGACTTTGTGCTTTGACCACTTCCCTGGGGAATCTGCTGCAGTGCCCAGACACCCTCTGGGTGAAGACCCTTTTGCTAATATCTAACCTAAATCTTCCCTGACGCAACCCTTGGGTCCTGTTATTGGTCACTACAGGGTAGAGATCAGTATCTGAACTAGATTCAGCAAGACAAACCTGGGAGGCTGACTAGCAAAATGCTGGCCATGAAGGTGTGTCGTTCTTTCTAGGCCCTTGTGAAATTTCATTTTAATCTGGTGAACACATGATAACTGCTTTGACATTGGGCTGCTGCTCGTTAAACTGGTCTGGAATATAGAAACCAGCCAGCTAGGTCACCTCTAGCCCTGGGTCCTGCCTCTTGTGAGAGGAGCTGGGTGGAAAGGGTAACTCCAAGAAGAATTGCTCCAAGTGCCTGCACTTCTTTCAGGATGATCTCCAGTGCTTTCCTTGGGCTGCGGTGATTGGTTGGATGTGTGTAAAACGCCATGGCCAACCCTGTGGCAAACTCCCTGGCTAACCCCAGGCCTCCCAGTACATGCCCTGCTGAAAGCTGCTGGGTGGGACCTATCAAATGTCCAACACTGGCTCCAGGTTACTTTTCTGACTTCTCTGAGCAGGGGAGAGCCCCTCTCTAGGTCTTTCATCTGCACTGATATTCCTGAGTCTGGGCTTTTGAGGAGAAGCAGTCTTTCCTGGAGCCCACTTCTCAAGTGCTTTGCATGCTATACCCCTACTTTGCAAGCAGTTTTCCCTGTGGACAGTTTCTTCCCAGTTTTATCCTGGTGCAAGTCACAACAAACCAAGAAGAAAACCTCGGCCAAGCAGAGTGGTCAGAGAAATGGTAGCCCAGACCTCCCTGGGAGGGAGAGTGATGTAAGAAGCTGAAATCAAGAGATGTGGGTGGCTTTGGTGTGCAGTGGCTCATTCAAGGCTGATGTTGGGTACCCACCAAACAAATTTGCTTTGCACTGTTGTGACAGGGGGAGATGATGATGCCATGCTGCTAGGGACGGGAGAGGCAGACCTGGCCATGCCAAGTGTACTGAGGAAAAACTGCATTTCCAAGCCATCAGGAACCTGGCTGTGGGACAGGGTGGAAGGATTAATCCACATTAAAAACTGATCTTAAGCTCAGTTCTCCGTGCTTGGGGAGGGGGTGGTCTCTGTTCAGTGCTCTCCTGCAGTAATTCGTAACCCACTTTTCTGTTCTCCCCCAACAGGAACTGGTGTGAGGCAACAGGACAAAAATGCTTAACTTAAGGACTTGTGCTGCAAAGCTGAGGCCGTTGACGGCCTCACAGACTGTAAAAACAATTTCCCAACACAGACCGGCAGCACCCAGGACGTTCCAACAGCTCAGGTGCTACAGTGCACCAGTGGCTGCCGAACCATTTCTGAGTGGGACTAGTTCAAACTATGTGGAGGAAATGTATTATGCTTGGCTGGAAAATCCCAAAAGTGTACATAAGGTAAGGATTAACCTTGCCAGGACATCACCTTTACTTCTCTGTGTATCTGAGCAGTGGGTGCAGGTAAGTGCCACCTCTTGAGGAGGAGTGAATTCGTCTCTAGGCCTGGATGTTGGTGGATGGTCCTTCTGCCTCATATAGCCCAAAAGAAACAGCAGTGATTCCTTGAGCAAGAACCAAGAGGAGCTTTTTCTGTTCAAGAGGGAACGCCGTGGGCTTGGGACGCAGGCCGGATCAAAAGTGGATACAAGGAATGGCTTCTGGGAAACCACCTGTTGCAAGCTCCCAATGCTGTATTTTTTCCATCTCTGGTGGCTCGTCAAGAGGGTTGATTCCAGAGTGGAGGATGTGAAAAAGGGGCAAGGAGGGTATTCGCCACATTGTGACTTGTTTCCTTTTTGTCTCAGGCATGGGTGGTATTCTCTATTGGGGCAGATGTAGCTAAGCTTGGCTTTGAGCTTGTGTGTGTAAAGCAGGCTGCCAATGTGCAGATGAGGAGGGCGACGGGGTCTGGTGGCCAGAGGAATTCCCACCAGGTGCTCCGGAACTTAAAACTGGGAAAACAATCCAGCTGTGGGTGGTATGTGCAGACGTCTGTCCTGATCTGAATCCCTGAAGCTCTTACAGCAAGGCTGAGTCCAGCAGGTGGGGGCTCAGCTGGGAGCAGGCAGGAAACCTGACAACGTTATTTTCCCCATCCCCAGTGTTTCACAAGGAAAAATGTTTCCCCAGTGATTAAGTCTCAGCATTACTTGGGGGATTTTCAGGACAGTTTTGAACATGTCCTGATGTGAAGCAAGGGTTTTCTTCGTTTATGAGCCATGTACAGACCAGGATAGAATGAGTGAATGAGCAGTTGGGGGTATAAGGAATCCTATGCCCCAGTACTCATGGCAGTTTTGATGTGTTTTCAATGGCACTGATCTGATCCCACCCATCCAAAATGAAAGTCCTAAAAAGTTCTTAACAGAGGATTTTCACTAAAATGTTGACTTCATGTTTCTTTGGAGGGAAACAGCTGGTTGAGCCAAACTATAGACTTGGAAATCACAAAACATCTTAGTTTGGGTTGTGCCCTTTGGCAGATAGTGAATTGAGAGGTGCCCAAGCACATGGTACAACCCCTCCTTCAGAGGCGGGATATTGAATTAAAAGCCATGATCTTAAATACTGTAGCTTGATTTAAAAACAAGTGAGCGTTACACCACCTCATCCCAGCAACAGGCACAATCATGACTTTGACAGAGAGTCATGGTGTGATACCAGCTCTTTAATTCCAGACTCTGTACAGTCTTGAAAGTCACTCCAAGTGGATACGAGAGTAAACATCAGGAGAGACCCCAGAAGCTGTCTGGGAAGTGAATTTGGGTCCTGTGGCCAGATTTCTGCTTTGCTTCTGGTCTTGTCTCCTCATTAATGTGGCTTGTCAGCCAGTCTGTACGTCAGCAGGGCATGTGCACACTTGGCTGAAGTAGCTGGAGGAGAATTTAAGTTGGAAGGAGACTCTGGATGTTCTGCCCCAGCATCCAGCTTGGAGGTGGCCTCTAGCATGTGGGGGACATCCACCTTCATGGCTAGACCAGGTCACCTGGGGCCTTGTGCAGTCAGGTTTTGGGCTCCTACAAAGCTTTCGCTACGTCTCCAGGCCCCAAGTCCAGTGTTTATGGTGAAGAATTTCAAGTGTGTGATTTCTGGGTGACTGACCTGGAAATCAACATCTCTGGAAGTACTTCCTAGTGCTCAGAGAGCAGTGCAGTGATGGACATAAGAGTTTTCCTCCTGCGTGGGACTTGTTTGTGACAGCAGGAAGATCAGTGTGTGAAATGAAATGAAATGAAATGAAATGAAATGAAATGAAATGAAATGAAATGAAATGAGGTCTTGCCATTTTCAGGAAGCAAACCTGAGACTCATGATGGAAAAAGCAAGTATTAGGGACTGCTTTTCCAACAAAACCAAGCTGGAGTCCTGCCTTGGCAGAAAATGGTTAAAGCAGGGAGATGGGACTGTATGACGTTTGAGTGTCCCTTCCAACCATTCTGTGATCCTACAAAATCCAGCTCCAGGTCTCAAAACTTCTGGTGGGCTTGATGCGTGTATTGATGTTGACTTTGCTGGTGCTTCCTGGTGCACTTGGCCTTATTCTAGGCCCTGTTTCTTGTGTGGACTCCACCTCAGTAAACAGTGACCTGTTTACCAAGATTCCTTCCCAGCTTCTCTCTGCACTGCTTTGTCCTCTCTCCACTGCTTTGTCCTCTCTGCACTGCTTTGTCCTCTCTGCACTGCTTTGTCCTCTCTGCACTTTTTCCTGGGTCCCCTGTTCCTGCTGTGATGCTGAACTGCTGTGCTCAGGCTGGGCTTGCAGCTATCTCTAGTCCTGTTGGCTTGCAATCTTCATCAGCCTGTGTGTCCTCCCTGAGGGAGGAAAGTGCCCCTCCTGTCCTTGATAAGCATTGGCCTCCATCCTGCCAGAGGGAGGGTCAGGTCCTAGGGTGGAGCTCTTGGAAGGAATCAGGCTGTCACGGGGACTTGGCTGAGGTTTTCCTATCCCTGTGTAGCCCAGAGACCAGCTGCTCCTTGCTGTGCTGTGTCTCACCAGGGAGGAAGGACATGTTCAGCTGGGAAGAGCTGGAGTGTCTTTGCTGTTTCACCAAAAACCTCTGAGGCTTCCAACTGGTCCGATGGTCCCAGCTGAGCACACTGAATGCATTTCCTCCATGTGGAGGAGGAAACTGTCCTGCAGTTTAAACCAGGGGTTTAAACTGCAGAACAAGCTTTAGTGCTTGCTTAAAATAGGGAAGGTAAAAAATAGCTTATTTTACCACATTCTCTGCAAGGAATCCTTTAGCTGAACTCCAGTTTTCAAGTCCAATGAGCAGAGTTGGATAATAATAATAATAGAATAAAAAAAAGTAGAGCAGAGTGAGAGAAAGAGGAGATGAGGGCAGAGGTGATGGGTGCCAGTGGACTGCCACAGGTTCAGTGCTGCTTCCTCTTGGGACTGGATCCTCTGGAAGTGGGGACACCATCCTCCTGCCCTCCATTTGACCAGCTTGGATGCTTGGCACACTGTGTCCCCATACCCTAAGCAACATCATGGATGCTTCAGGGAAGGTGGCCAAACAGCTGTGGCTGCAAGTGGGTGGTACCTGCCTATATGTGGAATAGGTTCAGCCTCCCTAAGCAGCAGCCCTGGAGCTTGGATTGAACTGGGAGACAGGGACACAGCACTCCCCATGGATCTGTACATGAAACAGCCCTTAACACAGACTCCTTAACTTGCCAGTGTTTGGGATTTTAAATTGAAAGGGGTTTGATGACCCCATCACACCTCAGAAAACTGAAGGTCCATGTCTAGGTTGATAAAAGACAGAGCAATGGGCACAGCATGAACCCATTGGTTGCTATTTGACTACCTTCTCTCAGCAAAGATTACCTGCCTTAAATTGGTTGGTTCAGGCTACTCCTCCTCCTGCAGCCTTAAGTTCTGATGTTCGCCATCTTCTCCCTGCTGGAGCAGGAGGTGCTGCCAGACCTGTGGACCATGCCAAGCAGGGTTGATGCTTCTAGAGCCTGTGGCAGGGGAGGGAGTTGGAAGCGGCCTGAGCTGTAGGTGGAAACTGTGTCCCTTATGCATGTCCCAGCCTGAAGCACCCTCAGTGCCTGCAGTGGATGGGAAATGTCACTCCTCTTCCCTTGCTGTATATGCCTAACCTCCAAGCTGGGACACTTGGACACAATAGGAGCCCACACCCTTCTTCAGAAGCTGAATCTGGTAGAAGGTGCTGATTTGGTTTGGTGAGCTGGTTTGGGACTGTTCCCAGTAGAGCCTGCCCTGAGCTCCACTCACAGAACTGAGCTTAGGATCCCTCTAAAGCCTGAACTATCCTGGTCTGTGGCAGTTTCACCAATCCCACTTTGCCAGTGCATGGAGGAGCGCTGGGAAAGCCAGACCAGGCTAATGTTTTGTATTGCAGCTGTGGGACTGTCTAAAAATGCCCTGAATCTGAGCTCTCTTGTACCCAAAATGTATATCTATGCATCTTAGATCCTGTTTGCATCTATACAAGGTATAAAAGCGAGTGGAGTGCTCACAGAGCTGCCACGGGCACAGAGAAGTTAGAGAAAAATAACCCCATAAGTTTATTACTGCTGTTACCTTTGTCAAGTGCTGGATTAAGGCAAAGTTCTCCTTCCTATGATAAAGCAGGATAACACTGATGGGGCTGTTCAGCCGCTCCCATGGGAGATGTGAGCTCCAGAGGCACCTCCGTGTTCCCCAGAAACCTATGGGATAGCCTTTGGATTCTCTTGAGTTCGAAACCACATCAGCAGGTTGAAAGCTGATGTCTTTATGGCACTTATCAGGGCCCTAGCCTGCCCTGTGCTATCCAGACATCATTCTGTGGAGCAATAAAGCACTCAGTGAAAGTGCCCAAGCTGACCCAGCCAGTGCCACACCTTGTTTGCAGAGTTTAAAGTGAACCTTTTCTTCCAAAACAGAAGTCAATTGCAACTCCAAGAGGTATGAATGGCAGAAGAGAGGAGGTTATAAAGGCAACACCCCAGGCTTCCTGTCCCCACCCGCCCCCCAGGTTGATAGGTGCTCCTTTTCTCTTGCCTGTCTTTGTTTGCCAGTACATGAAATGACCTTAAACCACGGAGCAAAGTAGCCAGCCAGGTTCCTCTCCATCCCAAATGCACAAAGCCCATCCCTGGGTTCCTCTGTTTGCAGGAGCTGAGGCTTTGCAGGCACCCAGGAGCTCTGTGAGCCTGGGGAAGAGAAGGAAAGGGATGAATCAAGAAGCAGCTTTCCCTCTTTTCCCACTGAAATTTCCTTTAGCAGTCAGAACAGGGTTGGGTGTTTTCTGCCTTCCCTTTTTTTCCCCTTGGGGGAGTGATTGTTTATCAGTTACAGTGTCAAAATGTTCCAGATCTTATTTATGTTCCTTTAGCGTGACCTGTTTCTAAATTTATTCACCTTATGCAGTCTTGTGATGGGACAATGAGGTGTTTGGGTAAATTGGAAATACCTTCCTGGGGCATGTGATGGGTGCTGCAACAGGAGAAGCTCCGGGGAGAATTGCGCTGGGGCGACTCCAGAAAAGGGCGGGTTTTCTGTCCTCTCCACCCTGCTTCCAGGGGACAAAAACTGTTTTCTGCCCCAAGCAACCCCTGCTTTGAGGGCACTTTTCTACTTGATTTAAACACTCTGGGCATGGCTGGGCTTCACCCATCTCTGATTGCCAGGGCTGTATTTGGTGCTTTCCAAGATGCAGGATGCCAAGCTCCCTGTCGGTGGAGAGACGCTTGGGCTGAAGCCAGCATGCAGATCCCACGGGATTTATTTGCTCTTGCTAGCTTTCTGGGTCTGTGCTGGCACACAGCTGCTGTTCCACTGTGCCCTTATCCTTTGCCGTCATTCAGCAGCACATGAGATGAGGCACAAGCGTGACAGGAGGATGTGGATTTGGCTTTGTTTGGCCAGGCTCTCTCCTTCCCCAGATAGCTGGTGCTTCTACAAGGAGACTGGTTCACTTGGGTTTGGCCTGGGATACTTCGAGGCTTTTCAGACAGTTCTGGAAAAGTATTACAGTACACGAAGTCTGTCCAGGGCTTTTTTTCAGTGCTGTGATTTGTTTTCTTAACACCTAGAAATGCCCATCTGCAGGGGGAACATGAGCAGAGGTGGCAGCTGCCTCGTTCTGGGCATAGGAGAGCTGGTATGGGAGTACCTCCATAGTGCTGTCATTGGTGTCACCAAAAGGATGGGGGAAAATTGAAGAAGAGTTAGAAAAATAAAAACATTGCTGGTTGAGGGCTGAACAACACAGCTTATGCTGGGATTTAGGTCTCTGGCCATTCAGACCATGGAAAGAGGAAGATGTGCATTGGATTACAGGGCAGAAATATTTTTCAGAAAAAACTGGGGTATTTAGAGAGCAGTGGCCTCCCCTGGGGAGAAGGAAATGAGCTGGAAGTCCAGGCTGGGGCTTTTTGCTCCTAGCAGTGATTCCAAAAGCATAGGCAAGGGATGGGGTATCACTGTGTCCTGTCCTGGTGCCACTGCCAAGGGAGGGGTGCTCTGGTGTTGGTCACATGTCAGAAGGAACAATCCAAGTGGATGGGAAGTGGGACAGTGGTGGAGCTGGAATAGGGGGAGAGTTTTAGTGCTCTTTTGTTCAAGGCAGGTGGGTGTCTTCAGTGGTGGCTGCATGGAGCTGAGGTACAGGGGAAGAGGTAGCTCTGTCCCCTGGTTTGGCAGTAAAGTTGAGACCTCTGTAACCTTTGACTGAGGTGGTGTTTGGACTGCAAGTGAAGACCCTGGTCATCTCTTTTCTTTTTCCTAGTCATGGGACATCTTTTTTCGCAATGCCAATGCTGGAGCTGCTCCAGGCACTGCTTACCAAAGCCCCCCTCCACTGACTACCAGCCTCTCCACTCTGTCTCAAGCCCAGTCCCTGGTTCAGGCACAGCCTAACGTGGATAAACTGGTGGAGGACCATCTTGCAGTGCAATCTCTCATCAGGGCATATCAGGTAAGGAGACTTTGTGCCAAGGAGGGTCATGTCCTTTGTAGAGGGGCTTGCGGTGGCTGAGGTGGGCTGGAGTTATTACAAATGATGCACGTGATTGCATGGAGAGCATGCAGGATGGGAGCTGGGTTGCCCTGTTAGAAATAGGAGCAGCTGATCTGTTGGGGCAGAAGCTCAGCTGATGTTTTTCTGGACAACAGGAAGATTAAAGCTATTGTCATCCAAACAGGGTGGCAGGGACAGGGAGGTTTTCTCCACATTGGATAGTTTGCTGCTGTCTGGAATGCTGCTTCTGTGTGAAGGGCTCCTGCCATGCTTAGCAGTGGCATGGAGCACCTATCCTGCTTCCCCCTGTTGCTGACAGAACTTCAGAGGTCCTAAAATAAAGAGTCAGGAAACGTTTCCATATAATTTGCAACCTGGAAGTGGCCCATGGGGCTGGTGGGCTGCAGCTCAGACCAATGCTGGCAAGTCAGCCTGCTGGGAGAAAAGAGTTTGGAGCAGGAAAGAAACATTCTCTAGCTGAGGGAAGACCAGCAGGTATTTTAACTCTGGAGAACATTTAAATGTGTTTCTACATCTGTGTTATCCTTTTACTTTTTGTTGTGCTCTGGTTTATCAAGTATGGGGGCTGTAATTATGGCTGTGGTAAGAAGTTAATGAACTTGGATGCTGTGCAGTTGTGACCATGAGCTTCTCACCTGTTCCTGTGACAAAGCACTTGCTGTGCTGTGCAGTTGTGTTCCTGCTGAGGTCTGGGGAAAATCCAGTGTAAAAGGCTATGAGTTACAGCAGGAACTGTAGCACTGGAAGAGTCCAAAGGTCTGCCAGCCTTGGCCCTGCTCTCTGGCTCCAAGACAGTGTCCCTGCTGTGCCTGCCACTGCAACTGCAGTGCTCATGTCAGCATTGGGACCTGTTTGTGAGGACCTGCATGACTGATTCCATGAAAGATGACCACCCTGCCACCTCACAGGCAGCCCCTGCCAGTGGAACAAGTGGGCAGATGCCGAGTTTGAACATGGAGTGATCGATGTAATTGGAAGCAGAAGCCTGAAGTCAGTGATTTGAACACAAAATCCATAACCTCTTCAGCGTGCCCGTCTCTTCTTCAGGCTCTGAATGGCAGTTCAGGAAGATGATGGCTCTTGAATGTATTTTTCTAAGCTGTCCGTAGTGAGAAATCTATCTACCTCCCTGCCCTGGTATCATAGTAGGACTGTAGCTGCAGTGGGATGTCCAGGTGGGCAGGTTCATGACAGTATATGGAAGTATGAAAGAGTAGGAAGGTGAAGGAAGCCCTGCATGTGATTAGTAACCTACTTAAAACAGCACACAGTCATTTCTTACTTGGATTGAGCTTGGTTTTCCCTGTAATTATAGGTGAGCAATGACTATTCTGCTGCAGCATCAGCGATGGCTCCTTAATTGCAACTGTGTTTGCATGTCCAAGTCATTATTAATTTTGAGCTGTAGAGTGGCTTGGCTTGGCAGAGGCCTTACAGACCATCTTGTTCCCACCTCCCTGTCCCTGCCAGGGAGGTGGGAACAGGTCAGGGACATGGGCAGGGACACTTTCCACTATCCTGGGTTGGTCTAGGGTTGGACCAGCCTGGCCTTGAACACGTCCAGGGATGGGGCAGCCACAGCTTCTCTGGGCAACCTGTGCCAGGGCTCACTGCCCTCACAGGGAAGAATTTCTTCCTGATATCCCATCTAACCTTTCCCTCTGACAGTGGGAAGCTGATCCCTGATGTCCCGTCTTTCCAGGTCCCTGTCCAAAGTCCCTCTCCAGCTCTATTTAGGCCCTGGAATGAGCTCCGAGATCCCTCTGGAGCTATCTCTTCTCCATGCTGAACACCTCCAGCTCTCCCTGCTTGACTCCAGGGCAGAGAGGCTCCAGCCATGGAGCATCTTTCTTGTTTTGGCTTGTGTTGCTTATGGGTGCTAACAAACAGCATGGCTCCTGTGGGGAAAGAGGTGTTTTCTTTGCACCCACACTGATTTGAGGATTTTCTGCAAACCTGCAAAATGCTGAGGTAATCTGTAAGCCACCAGCTGTCCCCAGCTCAAAGCTGTTTGCTGGAAGTGGCCTCCTGGTCCTACTAAGAGCATCCTGGCCATGGGGAGCAGCATGATGAGCTTCCATCCTTCTGACTGCTATGTGATGGACTCACTCCTGTGCTTTGCTGCAAGATGAACAAGCAAATAGTTCACAGACAGTGCTGGTCCAGAAAAGCTTTCCTGTGGCCATCAGTGCTCAGGGCTATGGTGTCACCTGGCCCTGCAGAGAGAAAGGAGTAATGATGCTTTCTTCACAGTTTGCCTTAATGCTGATGGCTGATTACAGACTCCTTGGTCCCATCCTAAAATCCCCATGGGATGGTCTAAACAGAAATGCGTTCTGGTTAATAAGGTCAGATCAATGCGTCTGGTTTGTATAAGAGGTTTAGTGATCCACTTGTATTCGAATGCTCTTCCCAACTGGTATCAGCTTCAATGCCCATAATGTTGCTTGCAAGGAAGTCTCTGCACCCCATACCATGGCAGTTGTATTTCCTGCCCCATTCCCAGCATCGCTGAGCCTGAAACTGTCACGGAATAACCTGTCGCTCACCAGTTGGAGAGTGCTGGCCACCAAGATGACCTGAGTTTGCCCAGTGAGATGTGCTAGGATCTCTCTGTGGGTACCTTCCTCTGTGGCAGCAAAAACCCAGAACTCCTCATCGCCTCCTGTTCTCTGTGGCACCCAATGTGGATTCAGACCCAGCATAGGAATTCCTGGCCTGACTGCTGCTGCCAGGAGCTCTCAGATTTTCTATGGTGCAAAAGCTCTTTATTATTTCCACACCTGGCCCTTCACAGGAGAGTTCCAGGTTCTGCTGTGGGCTTCTCTCTCCAGAGGGATGCTGTGACCTGCTGCAGAGCTAGACAAATGTTCCTCAGACACATGTTCCTTGGCCTTTCAGCAGCTACCACTGACAGTGGCAATGCCTGTTTTCTCTGCCTTGTTGGCAAGAGAACACCTATATCTGCCAAAATCTGGAAAATTCATATAATCCCAGAATAGTTTGGATTGGAAGGGTCCTTAAAGCTTATCTTGTTCCACCCCGCTGCCACAGGCAACGACACCTACTACAACTTTCCAAATTGCTCCACAAGCCCCATCCAACCTGGCCTTGAACTCTGCCAGGGATGCGGCAACTGCAGCTTCTCTGGGCAAACTGCCTCTTTGTGTGCCTGTGATTCTTAGGAGGAGATCACCAGTGTGAAGTTACTGTGTCTGTGGAAAGGAGCTGCTTGAGTTGGACACTGGAAAAGCATCAGAAGACCCTTAGACCCTGCCTCTGCTGTGAAGGAGCTTGCCATTCCCCCGTACCCCTGCCAAACCTGATGTCAGGTAGAGCAGAGCAGTCCTGATAGCTCCTTGGCACTCTCCTAGGTGCTGTAGGTGACAGTAAACCAAACTTGTCTGGGCTTCAACTGAAGCTAGAATTGGGGTAGCTGTGCAGAAAATGTAAAGAGGGAAACTCTGAATGAAATTTTCTAACTTTTTTTTTTTTTAAGGAATGTCTCTTCAATTAACTTGTTTTAATGAGTAATCTATGTTGTTGCTTCCAGGTCAGGGGTCACCACATTGCAAAGCTTGATCCTCTCGGCATTAGTTGTGTAAATTTTGATGATGCGCCAGTAACTGTTTCTCCAAACGTCGGTGAGAATTACTCTGGAAATTAATTCTAATGTAATTTAACTTTTTTACCCCTCCCCTCTTTTGTTTTTCTCTCCCCTTTGGTTCCTGTTCTCCTTTCCATTCCTGGTGCATTTCATAGATTCGAGGGCATCATGTAGCACAGCTTGATCCACTGGGCATCTTGGATGCAGATCTGGACTCCTCCCTTCCAGCCGATATTATCACATCCACAGACAAACTGGGTGAGGGCTTTGAGAGCAGTTGGTGCTGCATTGCTTGGGCTCCCCTCTCTTTCACAGCTTTTTAGGTAGATTGCTTCACAGGCTGGGGTCTGAAGTTTCCTTAGTAATGATCACTCTAAAATTGTAGTTGCTGGCAGCATCAGTGCAGTCCTGCCACCATCTGGCTGTCACTCCAGTACTCAGCTCATGTTTCTTCAACCAATGCCAATCAGTGTTATCACTGATCTTGCTCATCCAGAAGCAAAAACCCAGAAGGGCTGGAAGCAATTCTGGACATCTTCTGGACATGCAAAGCAGAGAGGTTTTGTGTTGGTGAGAGCTGGAGGTCTGTTCTCTCAGCTCCTCTTGCTGCCTTTGGGGACCCTCACAGCTGGGGAGTGAATGTACTGGATTCATCTCTGCAGGGCTGAGGGTGCCCTCCTGAACTTTGAGCTTGACCCAGCATTTGTAAATCCTTTAATTGCTCTTTTTCCAAGACTGAGCTATGAGTCCCCACCAGTGATCATAACAAGGAAGCTTTGGGATGCATTCCTGTCCAAGTAGAGAGGTTGAACTCCTGATGTGTTTGAGTGAGAACTGCATGAGTGTTGTACAGAAGTGTGTGTGGTGCCCAGGACTTGAAATCCTGATCTGAAAGTGCTTAAACCCAGCAACTCTCCATGTGCTTTAGAGCTGATTTCTGTAGTTTGCTACCATTCTCCTAGCCAGGATGAAGTTGCTAAACTCTGTCACCTCACTGGTGCTTCCCAGGGTGGTTCCCTGGCACTCTGAGTGCTCCACAGGCATGCTCATGCTCCTAACGTAGAGTAGAGCATCAGTGATAATTACTAACCTTGCCAATCGAACCAGCCAATCAGAATGCACAGTGCATGTAAACCACCTTGATTCCTTATTCATTTGCCAGCACAGGGACACCAGCCCTGGACCTGCTGGACCTTCGGACAGGATTACATTTACTAGGAGCGGTAGGGAAGGGAGTAGGTTTTGTTTGAACCAGTTCACTGGATGATGAGAAAGCTGCTTCATCCCACTGTCTGGACTCTGACATGCTTCTCTGGAGGACCAACCCTTGGCTGAACCTCAGGAGCCGTCCAGCTCCAGCTTGGAGTGTCTCCTGTGCCTGAGATATTTTGATGGCAAGAGGTGGGGAGATGATGGCTGTGAACCCAGCTGTGGGAAAAGACACAAGTGCTCATAGTCAGCACTGTGAGGAAAGCAGGAAGACTTTTTAGATAAACTGAAAGCCACTCACCATGAATAGGTGGTGGAGAGGATGAGGAAAGGCTTTTCCAACTCAGGGTTTTTGGCCTCTGCTGTGGGCACTACTGTTTTGAAGCAGAGCAGGAGAGGCGAGCCCTGCAGCCTTATGCCTGGTGGATGTGTATCCCTTTTGAGAGTCGAGCAGGGTCTGGATGAAACCCAGAGTGAGTTAGCTGTGAGTGGTGGCAGTGACAGCTGTCCCTTGCCAGGAAACGAAGCCAGGTGTGGGGAGCAGAGTTACTGTGCTGCTCAGGAAGTCATAGACTCACTGAGTGGTCTAGATTGGAAGGGAGTTTAAGAGGTCAGCTAGTCTAACCCCACTGCCAGAGGCAGGGACACCTTTCACTAGACCAGGTTGCCCCAAGCCCTGTCCAACCTGTTTGTGAACATTTCCAGGGATGGGGCATCCACAGCTGCTCTGAGCAGCCTGTGCTAGGGCCTCTCCACCCTCACAGGGAAGAATTTCTTCCTTATTTCTCCCCAATCACTGACATACCCTTTGTCAATGTGCAACCCTTGTCCCTGGTTCTGGCACTTCAGACCCTGGTAAAAAGTCTCTCTGCTTCCTTCCCATAAGTCCCTTTATAGACTGAAAGGTCACAACAGGATCTCCTGGAGCTTTCTCTCCTCCAGGCTTGACACCCCCAGCTTTCCCAGCCTATCTCCATAGTAGAGGCGCTCCAGACCTTCAAGCATCTCCATGGCCTCCTCTGGACTTGTTCCAGCAGATCTACGTCTGTCTTGCCCTGGGGACCCCGGGGGTGGAGGCAGCACTGGTGGGGTCTCACCTGAGTGAAGCAGAGGGATAGAATGACCCCCTCAGCCTGCTGGTCACACTTCCGATGCAGCCCAGGACATGTATGGATTTCTGGGTTGTCAGTGCATGTGGCTGGCTCATGTCCAGCTTCTTATCCACCAGGACCTCAAAGTCCTTCTCTACAGAACTGCTTTCCATCCCTCCATCCCTCCATGCTGGGACTGGGGATTGCTCCAACCCTTGCATTTGGCATTGTTGAACTTCATGAAGTTCCTTCCCATAGTCCCTCTCTTCCAGTCTGTCCAAGTCCCTCTGGCATCTTGTCCCTCCAGCATGTCACTGCAACACTTAGTGGTATCACCTGGCTGAGGGTGCCCTTCATTCCACTGTCCATATCATTGATGGAGGATTTAAACCCTACTGATCCCAGCAGAGACCCTTGAGAGCACTGTTCCTTACTGCTCTCCACTTGTACATTAAGCTCACAGGTCTGCTTCAGGGGAAGGTCAGTTCAGAGGGAAAGTCAGCTCAGAGAGCTGCTGAGTCTGCTGGTTCCTCAGGAGCCAGGTGTGTTCCAGCCATGTCCTGGCTTCAGAGGATGCAGAGCCCAGTGTAATCCAAGAGCAAGTCTTCCCTGGCAGCACCAGCCAACCCTCTGGGCTGGAGCCATGTACAGCTGTAACGACATCTGGGGGAAGCAGTCCAGCCTCCATTTATCCTGCATCCCCAGGGTGAGTTGCCACAAGCCAAGCAGTGTGTCCCAGTGTGGCTCACAGTGGCTCACTGTGGTGCGAAGCATTCAGGCATAGCTAGTCCATAGGCATTGGCTGGAAGGAACCTCAGCATGGGATCTCTTGTGTCTGAGCAAGCCCTTAAGCTGAATTGCTGTTCCTTTGTGGCTTTCATATTAAAATACCTGTCATTGTGGCTACTGCTGTTGATTTGCTTCCCAGAAATCCATGAATTCGTAGGAAATAATGAGTCCTGGGAACAGGATATAATGGTGGCAGCTGCCAGCTCATGCTGGGGTTGTGTCTCATACTAGAACCCCAGACTCAGGTGGCTAGATCTTAGCAAAAGACTTTTTTTCTTTTTAAATTTTGCTATAAGTATTATTTATACTGAGTAGATTTTCCTGTGGTATTCTTACCTTGGAAAACTTCATCTAGTCAATCCTAACTGTAACTGGGTGAACTTAACTTGCAAATAGTGTTCAGGAAGTGGGGGAGAAGCTGCGGTGGTGCAGAACACAGAACTACAGCTGGGCCTAAGGTTGGGTGTTGCCTGCTTGTGGCAGAAAAAGCCAATTTCTAAGCAGATCCTGCTGATTTTTTTTTTCTCTCTCTTTGAAAGAATATGTAGCACTTGACAGGGTGGTTGGTGGTTAATAACAGGAGTGGTTTTGAAACTTGGAAACAATCTTGTTTCCTCTTTCTGAACAGTGAAGTCCTTTTAAAGGTCAGCTTTTGTGGTGTGATCACAGTTGCTAACAGTTTAAGTGGCAGTGCTGTGATTCAAAGGAGTTGGATCATTAATCTCAGAAATTGATCCTTCTTCTCAATTACCTTTTGTTTAGCAATTGGTTTGATTCTGGTTTGGAAGCTCTCTTTGGATTAAGCAGTGTGATCTTTGGAGAAAATGTGATCAGGGAGAAAACCTGCCCAAGGCTACTCAGTTTGAGAAGTGTTGGGGCTGGAGCCACCCAATTCCTTTTTCTCATCTTTTCTATTCAAAAAAAGCAAAGTAATCTCATCCTGGTCTTCCACTGCAGCTGGTCTGGCGTGGTGTGTAAAACAAGGACAAGATGACTACAGGAACTCAGTGTGACCCTGAAAATAGAAAGAAATAATACTTTAGCATGCTGAAATCTGGGTGGTGTGTGGAAGACTGTGTGTGTTTAAGTGTCTGTCTTATCTGGTGTGTCCAAGTGTCCCATGGAAGGCAGCTGCCTCTGCCTCACGCTAAAGGGAATTGATGGAAATCCTCCTCCAGCTCAGGAAGAGCCAGGCAAGACCCTGCAGGGAGCTGGGCTTGAGGTGCTCCCACTTTCCTATTCCCCGCTTTGGGGAAATGTCTGATTTTCCCTGCTGACCCAAAGGATAAATGTTTCCAAGGCCTTTTTTGTAACCCAGGTGAGATTGAGGCACTTGGGTTACCTAACCTTGCCTGGCAGGCAGCTCTGGTGTTGCATGCTTGCCCACTGCTCCAGTGTGCTGGCACTCCTGCCTGCACCAAGCATGCTTCAGAAGAGATGGCTCTGCATGCCTGCTGCGCCACTGTCTTCCTCATGAACCACCTCCTTGTTAACACCCCAATCCTCCTCCTCTGTGCAAAGGCAGCACCCTCACCCCCGTGGGTTGACCTTGAAATTCTCCCAGCAGCACAAGCAGAGCAAACCCTCTGGAACAGGTGTTGGTGGGAGGCAGCCCCCAGCTCTGCAGAGGGTCCCAATCCCTGTGATGCAGCTTTGGCAGGATGCTTTCAGTCATGGCAAATGGAGATGCCAGGCCACCCTCTCTCCCGTCAAGGTGCAAGAGGAGATCTCAAACCATGCAGCTCAACTGCTCCCCAGTGTCTGATGCCCTGCTTCCCCTCCTGCTCTTCCCTCCTCTCATCAGACTTCCCACCAGGATTTTTTTTCTACCTAGTGTGTAGTCATCCTCCATCTCTGCCTTTTTGCCTCTGATTTTGACTGTATTTTAAATACTATATTTTTTTGACTTTCCATGACTAGTTTTTACAGTTCCAGGGGTTTCTTTACTAACTTTGACTGCATCTCTCTATCTTCTCCCTTTCTGCATCCCCCACCCTGCCTCCCCCCAGATCTCGCAGTGTTCAAGGAGCGGCTGAGAGTGTTAACAGTAGGAGGTATGCAATTAATGAGCCCTTAACCCTCTGGAGTGCAGGACTCTCTTTGAATAGGTTATTCTGGGCATGAACTGAGCTGGTAAAGTGGACCCCTCCCATCTCCCACCATTCCTGAGTTTTGTGACAGGTTTTATTTTTAATTTCTACTCGAAGTCTTGATGTAGGTGTGTGGTTAGTGAAACTTTGCCTTATAAAAATCCTCAGCTTGAGCCTTGCTGGCCTTTTCTATGCTGTGTTTGCATGCCTGGCTTGCTAGAGTACCTGTTTTGCTGTGAATATTAATTTTTCAAGGCCTCAATCTCCCTCATTGGTTCAAGGCTCATAAAAATCCAAAGTGTCTTCTGGATTTGTCACAGGGAAAATTTGGCAGCTCGTCCCTTGTCTTCCTCCATCCAGTAATGTTGCTGCCTATAAATACTGAGAGTTGTCAGAGCTGGCAGGCTGCAGCAAAGAACAAACAAAGTTGGCTTAGATGTCCTAAAACTCCATATAAAATCTGATACTTCCCAAAGTGTGCCAGAGTGTCTTCAAAGCATCACAGCAGAACAAGCTAAAGCCCTATGCTGCAGGTCTGCAAGCATCAGCAAATTACTGAGGATTTCCTGAAACCCCTCAACAGGCAGTTTGTCTGAGATGTTCCCTGCTACCTCTCTCTGGGATTTCTGGTTTGAATGGGAACCAAAGAGAAGCCCCAGAGACATGAGGCCAAACTCTCAACTCCTGTCTGGTTCAGTGTTCCTAGGCATAGCTCCGGAGCAGAGTGGCTGGGACCAGTGGGTTACACTGCCCTGCCATGTTTAGATGGTGGTCCCCATCCCTTCCCTAAAAGAACCCCCAGCTGGGGTCGTGGGCTGGTGTGGAGGAAGCTGGGAGATGTAGTGGTATGTGTCTCTTCTGCAGCTACTGCTCTGGGCTTAGGAAACACCTTGGGACCCAGCCTTGTTGGGAGTTTGGGAGGGATGAGCAGGAGCCTGAAAGAGGTGCCAGGGCTGTAGACCCACTCCTTCATCCAAGCTCCTGCTTTAGAAGGGTCATGGGACTCTCCAAATCCTGGACCTTTGCAGAAAGCTTCTGGCTTTGGTTTAGCAAAGTCAGCACTGTCCCTCCTCCTCTGTGCTTCAGTTTCCCCAAAGCCAACTGTAAGCTTCAGTGGGTAGTGAGGCACCTTGGATGGCTTTGGGGTACAGCAGGACTCGCCTGCAGCCCTAAATCCCAATCTCCAGCTCTTGAGGCCTGTTTGGCCCCTCTCCAGGCCCAGCTCAGCTCCCCACAGCCCCCATAACATGAGTAGAAGCTGCCTCCAAATCATCAGCTGCCAGTGCCAAAGGGAGGAGGTTTGCTGAGCAGAGCTGGGCAAAAAGCTCTAATTAAAAAGCTGTTGATTGGGGTGAAAGGGTACCAGGGCAGCCAAACACCTGAGTGGCTGCTGGCCAACCTGCTCCCAGGCTGAGCTATTCAGGAGAGTCCATCAGAGCCCTATTTCTCTTTCTTGCTTCTCTGTCTCTCCCGCCTTGGGGCTTTTGTCTGTTTGGTTGTGTCTGTTTTAACTGTTTCCTTCTCTGTATTGACTCTCCATTTTTAATTCCCCATTATGTGCCGACACCTCTGATGTGCTTGGTGACTCCTCAATTCCTGTTTCTTTTCTCTCCCTCTGTTATAATTTGTTGTGTATTTTTTGTGTTCTTGGGGCTCCAAATTCCCTGACTCACCCTGGATTTTAATTGCCCATTTCCATGCATATACATTGCTTTGTGGTTCGTTTCCTGCGGTGCCTTCCATAATAACTCATTGTTCCGTGCCTAATGTCTTTTTGTTTAATTATGGCTTGGTTTTTATCCATATAAACCTCCTTCATGCTTATTATTTTTTTATGCTGCTTTTTTTTTTGTACCTTTCCCACCTCCCCCAAATGTACCTGGTCCCTGTGTGATGGTATCCCCGTCCCTCTTCCTTCCTTCTTTCTCTTGCTTGTCCCACCCATGACAAATCCTGCAGGCTTTTACGGTCTGGATGAATCTGACCTCGACAAAGTTTTCCACTTGCCCACAACCACTTTCATCGGCGGAAATGAATCGGCTCTTCCACTCCGGGAAATCATCCGTCGGCTGGAGGTGAGGAGGGCAGGGGTCTATACCAGACCTGTGTGCAGCCAGGGACAGGGGCAGAGCAGTTGTCTTTGGAAAGTCCTGCGTCAACCTGCACGTTATAAGATTTTCAGTTTGGGAACTGGTTCTCCGCACTCGCCCCACTCACAAGAGCCACCTCAAGTAACCTGCTCTGCATTGCAGCAACATGCTTGGTTTGCCCAAGGTGGAGCAAACCCCAGGCAGCTAGATATAGCCTTTTTTGAAACCTCTCCAGCTATGCTTTCCAGTTTGAAGCAGCAGCTGGTGCTGGCACAGGAGGAGTGGGCTGGAGGCCAGTGATCCCCTCTCCTGGCACTGCAGCAGTGTTGCTGTCCTGCATGGACGTCCATCAGAGGATCTTGGTGCAGGTTTGAGATCCCTGGGGCTGAGGTTTCCAGCTTGTGCAGGCAGTTCCCCTTTTCTGCCAGATTTCATGCCCTCCTGTGCTTGGACTGATCTCAAGCAGCTCTCAGGCATGCTGCAGGCTGCTCAGATGGTCTCTGCTGAGGCTAGTTGACCTTGGAAGAAGTAAAACTGTGCCAACATCTTAGTTCAGCTGCAGGAATGGGCTCCTCATTGTGGGATGAGCTTCTTCTGATTCTCCCCTGCCCTGTGATGTGTGATTTCGGACTGCTCACAGATGATGCCACCAAGAGGGAAAATCTCTCCTCTGAGGTGGATGTAAAGGACTTGAGGGGCTGACTGTGGGCCCCTCAGGGAAGGGGAATTAAACAGCTTGATGCTTGATACATGTACACGGTACGAGCTGCTCTGCAGCATCCTGGAACATGCTCTGCCACATCCCTTTTCCTGGGAATACAACTCAAACAAGGCTCCTAAATCAGGGCTGTTGCAGGGCTGGCAGCTGGGTTCCCCCCACAATCCCCCTCCAGGTGCCAGGCATGAGGGTCAGTATCTCTGCTGGTATAGAAGGGGCTCTTTGGCAGAAAGGGTAAAGGGCCGCTGGCCCTGTGATCCAGTGGGGTGCTGCAAGTGCCAGTCCTTTGGGGGGTTGAGGTGCTGAAGCCCTGGCTGTTGTCTGATGGCCCTTTATTTCCTGTTGGAACAGATGGCATACTGCCAGCACATTGGTGTGGAGTTTATGTTCATCAATGACCTGGAGCAGTGCCAGTGGATCCGGCAGAAGTTTGAGACCCCAGGCATCATGCAGTTCACCAATGAAGAGAAGCGCACGCTGCTGGCCAGGCTGGTCCGCTCCACCAGGTACCCTGGGGGGGTTTCACCTTTTCCGTATCTTCCCCAGGAGGTTTGCTCCCAGCCAGAGTGATGCAGTCACCAGCTGAGTCACATCTTGACATCATCTGTCACCATCAGCTTAATGAGCACGTTGGCTGCCAGTCAGCTGCCAGTCTGGCAGGCTCAGGTGCTGGCAAACAGCCTGAAAGAAAAGGTCTTAAAATGAGGATTAAGTGCAGCACAGTGTTGGAGTGGGGGAAAATGGCCAGCTGAGCTCTGTGGGAAGACAGTGAAGTGACTGTTGTGCACTGCATGGTATCAGCTTGAGCATCAGTCAGTGCTGTGGCTCCCTTGTCCTATCTCTGGTTTCTGCCCTCAGCTGTAGCCGTGGCATTGATCCGTCCTCTCTTTGCCTTCTAGGTTTGAGGAGTTTCTCCATCGGAAATGGTCTTCAGAGAAGCGTTTTGGTCTGGAGGGATGCGAAGTGCTGATCCCAGCCTTAAAGACCATTATTGATAAGTCAAGTGAGAAGGGAGTGGATTATGTGATCATGGGGATGCCCCACAGGTAACCTTGCCTCAAGCCATGGTGCTGCTTGGTGCGGGTAAAAGGCGGGGGGTGCTGCTGGGGTTTGGTACTGGAGAGCACACTGGTTTCTGCCATCACTTCATTAATCTTGGTTAGTGATGAACCTCAGATAGAGAGATCAGACCTTGGCTGCTCTCTGCTCATCAGGCTCTTTCCAGCTTCTTTGTAAATTGATCCAGAGATGGCTGGTGGCTTGAGGTCAGAGCTGGAATCATGGTGGAATCCCAGCATCTGCCCACTCTGGGGCATCACAGCAAGTATGTAGGAGGTGGTGTTGGCCAAACCATCCCTGTGCTGAGGGATCTTCAGACTCCTTCTGGGGAGTTCCCATCTCTGGGTGACCCCACAGCCATCGCAGGAGGTGTGGGCTGTGGCAGTGGGGGTTGTAGGTCACCGTCCAGCACTCAATGGCTGTGAGCAATGGCCTTGCTTTTGCAGGGGACGCCTGAATGTTCTTGCCAACGTGATCAGGAAGGAGCTGGAGCAGATCTTCTGCCAGTTTGACTCCAAGCTGGAGGCTGCTGATGAGGTGAGCTTCTACCCTGCCTGCAGCAGGCTGCTGCTGTCTGTCCCTGAGCAGTCTGTGGCTGGACTATGCCACTGCTTCTGGTGTCACTCAGTGGCACTGATGTTGCAAGGATTTCCATGTTGCAAGCACACCTGGGTGATGGGAGTCTTTGTAGAGGTGCCAGTGCTGGTCTGTCCTTGCCTGTCCTGGGAGTGACATTTTGGTGTCTCCAGCACAAGCTTGGCTGTTGGCAGCTCTCCAGGGCATGAAGCAGCTTTGGGGTAGATGCTGAGACAATGGGTAAATGGCTAGGCACAGAAGTTAATTTGTGCCCCTAGAGTCCCCATCTGGGGTTCTAAAGCAGATCCAAAAGCAGCTCTGTCACTGCAATAAACTCACGCTCCAAAGCTTCAGCATCATAAGCTGGGATGATTTGGCTTTTGAGAAGCTGTGCTGGGCTGGCTTGATCCTGCCATGGCCTTCAGTGGGATTTCAAAGTGAGAAAGCAGCAGCCTGGGGCCTCAAGGTGCCCTGATGGGGTACCTGGCTGCATATTGGGAATGGTGCCATGGATAGCCGTGCTGCTGCAGTGTGGGTAGAGCTCAGGGAAGCGTTACCTGTTATTCAGGGTCTTTTCCCAACCCACCACACTTGCTTTATCCCCCACACCTTCAGCTGTATTTAAATGGGCTGGGTGCATCTCTGAAGTCAGTAGTGGCTTGGCACCTGGAACAGGCTTTCCTAGGTGCCAGTTCAGCTCCTGCAGTGAGTGCCTGCTGTGTTGTGGCAGTACCTCCAAAAAATACCCCCCTCCTCCAGCCTTGGGGTCAGCACTCCTCTGTCTCCTTCCAGGACCCAAAAGCTACTCATGCTCCTAGGGGTGACTCTCTTCTCCTCTCCACCAGGGCTCCGGTGATGTGAAGTACCACCTGGGAATGTACCATCGGCGGATTAACCGTGTCACTGACAGGAACATCACCCTTTCCTTGGTGGCAAATCCTTCTCATTTGGAAGCAGCTGATCCTGTTGTTCAAGGCAAGACTAAGGCAGAGCAGTTTTACTGTGGGGACACAGAGGGCAAGAAGGTGAGTGCTGCTCAAATGCGTGTGGTGAAGTGGCCTAGGCTGGATGGATTTTGGTGGAGACAGGCTGGTGGGAAAGTGAAATAACTTGTCTGCTTTCTGTTTGATGTGTCCCTTCCCCTGCTGTCGCCCTCAGTTTGCTCCCCCATCCTTTCCTTATGTTTTGGGAGATAACTTTGAGAGGGGCTTGCCCACCCTAGGCTCCCATTGCTGCGTTTCTTCATCTCTGAACTGACTAAGCTGGTCTATGGGCACAGCAAATGCACAACCCCTGACTAGAAGACAGGGACATGAGGGGAACCCCAAGGCAATCCAAGCACCACACCTCATAGGGCTTAGCAGCAGGATGTCATTGTGACTAGAGATAACCATTTCTAGGACTGGGAAAGCTGGAGCTGGCAACAGGAGGCAGTTCTCCACACCCTGGTGGAAAGGGGCTGTGGGGAGTTGTGTGATTCATTGCAGACCTGTCTCCAACCCCAAGAAGTGGAAGAGTGAGATCCAAAGTGCTTCCCTCCCTCCTACACCCCAAGGACTGGATATAAATAGATAGATCCTGTCCTCGCCTGGCAGGCGGTGTCCTCAGCCAGCCCCTGGTGTGGTGACAAAATAATGTCAGTGGCTCTGAAGCTCTTGGGCCTGCTCCTGCCCATGGGCTTGTGGGCTGAAAGTGTGAGGGAACAGAGCTTTCTTACCTCTCTTCCTCCAGTGAGAAAAAGGCTTTGCTTTGGGATGTATGTGTTTGGGAATGGGACCTGCTACCCAGCTGAGGCATACTGGGTGTTGTTTTGCTGGCTGCTCAGGGTGTCCCAAGGGTGCTGCCCTTGCTGGGGAGGGGCTGGTGGCCACAGTCTCTGCCCAGTGGTGTGTCTGCCACTGGCTGACTCCACTCCCATCCCCTGAGAAAGCATTGGATGTGTTTATGAACTGCTCCTTGTCCTTTCTGGGATGCTGAAAGCTCGTGGGGAGGAGAGCTGGGCCCTTTCCTGGTGATGCCCTGCTCACTGTCCCTGATGACTGCCATGGCTTCCCCTCTCCCAGGTGATGTCCATCCTCCTGCATGGAGATGCTGCATTTGCAGGGCAGGGCATTGTGTATGAGACATTTCACCTGAGTGACCTTCCCTCCTACACCACCCACGGCACTGTCCATGTTGTGGTCAACAACCAGGTGAGGAGCAAATACCCTGTGCCTGTGGGTCCCTGGCAGAGCTGTCTCTGCAGGCTGTGGGGCAGGGAATAGCTGGAACCAGCAGCAGCTGTTTCCCTGCCAGTGTTCCTGGCAAGAGCCCTAACCTGGGGTCAACAAGAGGTACTTCTCACCCAGCTGCTCAACAGCAGCAGCTTTTGAGCCCAGTCTGGTGCACAGGTGATACAACCTGATGCTCAGTGTGCAAGGACTGATAGGGCTGATCCTAACTGCCACCACGGAAACCAGAGGCATTTCGCTGGGACCAGCCTGTCCCCACAGCTGCAGCAGGTACCAAAATCTGACACTGTGTCCAAACACAGGAGACAGGCAGGTTGTGCATCCACAGCCCAGCTGCAAAAGCTGAGCTGCCCTTGGAGCTGTGTGGACAGTTTCCCGGGACAGCAAAATGCAGCTGCCTCACACCAAACCAGCTGTGACATCAGTGTCCAAAGAAGGAGCTGCATAGCAAAGCTGTGTCCCAAATCCAGTTGGTAAAACTGTGCTCATCCTGTTTCCCCTCACTTGCTACAGATTGGCTTCACAACAGACCCGCGGATGGCCCGCTCCTCCCCATACCCAACTGACGTAGCCCGTGTGGTCAATGCGCCGATCTTCCATGTCAATGCAGATGACCCTGAGGCCGTTGTCTATGTGTGCAATGTAGCAGCAGAATGGCGAAGCACCTTCCACAAGGACGTGGTGGTGGATTTGGTGAGGAATGTGGCACAAGTCTCTGAAGCTGGGACACTGTGAGGGCTATGCTTGGGTCCCTCCTAGGCTGCTTGGGACCTTCCCTCACATGACCTAGGTAGCTCCCAAGTGCTTTTAGAGTGGTAGGTCACAGGCATCTGCGTTCAAAGGCTCTTTCCTTTCCTGGCAGGTTTGTTACAGGCGCAACGGGCACAATGAGATGGATGAACCTATGTTCACGCAACCCCTGATGTACAAACAGATCCGGAAACAGAAGCCAGTGTTGCAGAAATACGCAGAGCTGCTGATTTCCCAGGGGGTGGTAAATCAGCCAGAGTATGAGGTACCATCTGTGGAGCCTGAAAGGAAAACTGCTGGTGGTGTCTTCAGGGAAAACCACTTGTGTGGTTCACACCTGGATGTGAATCATATGAAGGGCCCACATGGGCCTACAGGAACCATGTGCTTGTGCTTGTAACTTAACAGTGGCAGAGCTGTGCTGGGGTTGGGCACATGCTGCAGATTTGGCAGTGATGGAGTTCGGAGCCAAGGCTCGTCCTTGAACTGTGCCAGCTCTGAAAAGTGTAGGAACATCTAGGTCAAGGATCACCCTGTGATCAGTGTGGAACAGTTGCAGTGGCAGCTCTGGGCCACTGCAGCACAGGCAGGTCCCAGTCCTCAGGATTGGTGTGGCCATGGGTATCTGGGGCAGATCCTGTCCTGGTTCTGCTGCTTGGGCAGCTCATGATGCAGAGGCTCTGCCAGCCCTGCTTGCCCTGGCACCACCTTTCAACATCAGTTGGGTTGAATACAAGATGTCAGTGCTGAATGTAGCAGAGCTATGCCTTGGAGTACCTGAGTCTCAGCTGTAGCTGTACTCTCTGAGGCTGAACTGCACAGCTTTGGGACTTCCTGCTGTGGGGACCACCTCTGCCCTATATCACCCTTGCAAGCATACACTGAGGTCTTTGGGCTCAACACCCTTGTCTGAAGATCCCCTGTTAATGTTTTTTTGCCTCCTGGTTCTACCTTTCAGGAGGAAATTGCCAAGTATGATAAGATTTGTGAGGAGGCCCATGCCAGATCCAAGGATGAGAAGATCTTGCACATCAAGCACTGGCTGGACTCACCTTGGCCAGGTAAGGCACTAGCAGCAATTCGGAGGCCATAGCAAAGCACTTGGCTTCTCTAGAGCCATGGCAGAGATTTTTTAGTAAACCACCCCACAGGAGGGGTTTGTGGTGCTCTTCCTTTTCCTAGCGTCCCCACCTTTGCTTGAGGGTGTCCGTGACTGAGGTCTTCCCATGGATCTGGTACATCTCCTGCAGCATGGTGTTTCTCCTTCTCCGGCAGGTTTCTTCACTTTGGATGGGCAGCCCCGAAGCATGACCTGCCCCTCCACTGGCCTCAATGAAGAGGACCTGACACACATTGGTCAAGTAGCCAGCTCGGTGCCAGTGGAGGATTTCACTATCCATGGAGGTAGGAGCTTGTGAAAGCTGTGCCAGATTGGGCATTTGTTCCAAGGAGATGTGAGATAGGGCTGGGATGTGTCCTGGAAGGAAGGGACGTATTGGATTACTTCAATATGTGTGGGCAGCAGGTCAAGGGGTGGGATCCTCCCCCTGTGTGCTGCATTCTTGAGACTCTGCCTGGAGCACATGTCTAGCTCTGGGGGCCCCAGAACAAGCAAAACCTGGACCTGTTAAGAGCAGGTCAAGAGGAGGCCTTGAAAATTATACCAGTGCTGGAGCCTCTGTGAAGGAACTCCGAGAGCTAAGTGTGTCTAGCCTGGAGGAAAGAAGGCTCCAGGGCTCCAGGAAGACCTTAGAGACCCTTCCAGTGCTTAAAGAAGCTTCTAGAGAGATGGAGGGGCACTGTGCACCAGGGCACAGAGTGACAAGACAAGGGGGAATGGTTTCCCACTGCCAGAGGGCAGTGCTAGATAGCATACTGGCGAGGAATTCTTCCCTGTGAGGGTGGGGAGGCCCTGGCACAGGTTTCCCAGAGAAGTTGTGGCTGCCTTGGAAGTGTTCAAGGGCAGGCTGGACAGAGCTTGGGGCTACTTGGTCTACTGGAAGGTGTCCCTTTTAGTGTATGAAACCCCTGTGGCAGGGGTTGGGCTGGATGGTTCTTTAAGGTTCCTTCTCACCCAGACTCTAGGAGAACTTGTTCACAAGGGAGCTGTGGGTAAGGGAAGTGCACCAAGGAATAGTTCTTTGGAGCAGATCCTTCTCTGTAGTCCTGGTTCCTCATCCATGGTTCATCTTTCCAGAAGAGGTGAATCCATTCCTCTGCCCATGGCATTTGCAGTCTGTCAGTCTGTGAGCTGGTGTGGAACAAACCTGGTGTCACTGGAGTTCTGTCCCATGCTGGCTATGAACTGGCTCCTGTCCTGGCAGGTTTGAGCCGTATTCTGAAAACCCGTGGGGAGATGGTGAAGAACCGGACAGTCGATTGGGCCTTGGCAGAGTACATGGCATTTGGCTCCCTGCTCAAAGAGGGCATCCACATCCGCCTGAGTGGCCAGGATGTTGAGAGGGGGACATTTAGGTAAGGCCCTGCTTTTGGAGGCTTTAAAGGCAATTCCAGCCCTTCTGGAAGGAATCCAAAGGCTGATGATGAAGTTACTGTTCTCTCTTTTCCAGCCATCGCCACCATGTCTTGCATGATCAGAATGTGGACAAGAGGATCTGTATCCCCATGAACCACCTCTGGCCTAACCAAGCTCCGTACACCGTCTGCAATAGCTCCCTGTCAGAGTACGGTGTCTTGGGTAAGTGAGTAGGTCTGTGTTCACTGCCCAGGGTGAGGCCACTCTAGAAGGGCAACCCAGCCCTCTCACTGCTCTTCCATTCTTCAGGATTCGAGCTGGGCTTTGCCATGGCCAGTCCCAATGCCCTGGTGCTTTGGGAAGCCCAGTTTGGGGATTTCCACAACACTGCTCAATGTATCATCGACCAGTTCATCTGTCCTGGACAGGCCAAGTGGGTCAGGCAGAATGGCATTGTCCTGCTGCTTCCCCATGGCATGGAGGGCATGGTAAGGACTCCCCTGGCTCACCCTGAAGGTGGAACCCTGGACAGTAGAGGCACAGGTTCATGACATGGCAGTGCCTGATGTCGGGTTCTCGTGCTGGCTTTGGCTCACAATGACCATCCCCCTTCTTGGTCTCCATAGGGTCCCGAGCACTCCTCTGCCCGCCCGGAGCGATTCCTGCAGATGTGCAATGATGATCCTGATGTCTTCCCTGTGAGTGGTGGCTCCCATGGTGTGGTGCTCAGCCTGGCCCTCCTGTGTCCTGGGATGGGCTGGGTGGAGGGCAGCAACACCCATGTGGGCTTAGCACAGTGGGAGGTGATGGCAGGAGGCATGGGATGTCTTGGTCTCATGCAGAGGGTTTGGGGAAGGGCCTGAACCTGGTGCCCAGGCTGGACCTCCATGGAACATGGGGCTGCGGCATAGCCTGAGGCAGAGGTGGCCCTGAAATTGGCATGAGAGGGGGTTGCTGGCTACGCCCATGGCCAGACCAAGGTGGAGGGCACAGCCCTGGAGCCTCTCACAGGGTCTCTGGGTCTCTTTGTGCTCCCCTCTGTGTGAGGGAAGGGAAGGGAAGGAAAGGGAGGGAGGGAGGGCTGGGGACCACTCCTCTCCCTGCTGCTGGAGCTGCAAGGCCAAGAGGTACCTTGTGTTTCCTGAAATCCCCTCACCTGTGCTGGCTGAGGCAGAAGCTGGATGACTTTGATGTGCGTCAGCTCTATGAGTGTAACTGGATCGTTGTGAACTGCTCCACTCCAGCCAACTTCTTCCACGTCCTCCGGCGCCAGATCCTCCTGCCCTTCCGCAAACCGGTCAGTGCCACCAGTTCGGTGCCCAGACAGGACGCTGTGTGTCCCTGCTGGACTGGGATGGGACTGGGGGCAGCTTCTTCCTGCACCTCAGACATGGACAGTTGGCCTCTGCCTGGCCAAGGCCCTCATGGTGTTCAGGACTGGCTTGGCACTTGATGCGCAGCTGTGGGCTGCAGGGACTGTGATCTAGTTCCCAAACTCCACGGGGAGATCAGGGCTGTTGGAGCAAACAGACACTGCTACATAACCTAGTTCAGCCACTTCTAGTCAGCTCCAGCCATGAGATAGGGAGGTCCCTGGTAGCCCCTCCACCTCTTCCCCAGGGGACATCCTGACTGGGATGGTTAGTGCTGTCAGGAATGGGTGCCCAATCTGGCAGAGCACTGCAGCTGAGTGAGAAGCAAATCTGCCTGGCAGCTTCTCCCTTGCTCAGGCAGGATGGGCAGGGGACGGCAGGCAACTGGCTGCTCCAGCACTGGCTTGCAGGGAGATATTTCTGGCAGGGCTGACCACCTTTCTCTGCCTCTTATCCTTCACTCCAGCTGATAATCTTCACTCCAAAGTCACTGCTGCGCCACCCCGAAGCCCGTTCCAGCTTCGACGACATGCTGCCAGGTACAAGTAGCACAGAGCTGCTTGTGTTCTCCGCACGCCACTCCACAGAGTGAAGGGCAGGAGCCTGTGGCCTTGGGTAGAGTCTGCCTAGCAGCAGCCTCCCCACGCTGGAGAGTGGCTGAGGCCAGGCCTTCTTCTTGGCACAAGGGAGCCCCCCCTCATTAAGGCTGAGCCTGGCACCCTTGGAAGACTTGGCTCAGTGGTATTTCCTCCATCATCAGCCACTTGCTGCTGGGATTTGGCTGCTCCAAGTGGCACGGGAGTTAGCAGTGGGAGTTATGCCTGTACCTGGGTCAGCTGACTCTGCCTGAGAGTCCTGACTCTGCCTGTCCTGGAAGGGGCTGGCGTGGGATGTGGGTACAATGGCTGCTGGCACAATGCTGTGAACTACTGTGGCTCAGGTTGCCATTCTCTTCCTTGGCAGGCACCCACTTTCTGCGTGTCATCCCTGACAGTGGCCCTGCAGCCCAGAATCCCGAGCAGGTGAAGCGGGTGCTGTTCTGCACCGGCAAGGTGTACTATGACCTGACCCGCGAGCGCAAGGCCCGGCAGATGGAGGCCGATGTGGCCATCACCAGGGTAGAGCAGGTGAGCAGAGTCCTGCCACTGCCATGCCTGCAGGCTGGGGGTTCTGCAGCCCCTGAGATGCTGCCCCATGTCCCCTGTGTGACAGCGCTCTGTGTCCCCCACAGCTCTCCCCGTTCCCCTTTGACCTTCTCCAGCGGGAAGCCCAGAAATACCCAGCTGCCGAGCTGGTGTGGTGCCAAGAGGAGCACAAGAACCAGGGCTATTACGACTATGTCAAACCCCGGCTTCGTACCACCATCAACCGTGCAAAGCCTGTCTGGTAAGGATGCGGGGGGTGGCTGTGAAGCTGGGAGGGAATTGGTTGGTACAGACCCTTCTCATGCCCCACCTTCTCCCCGGCAGGTACGCAGGGCGGGAGCCAGCAGCTGCCCCTGCCACTGGCAATAAGAAAACCCACCTGACAGAGTTGCAGCGGCTCCTCGACATGGCCTTCAACCTCGACGCCTTCAAGGACCTGGCCTGAGCGCTGCCATGGTGCAGCATGCTCCTCCAGCATGCTCCTCCATCTGTCTGTCTGTCTCTCTGTCCCTTGCTCGCCTGCTCCCCTCAACTACAGATCTTGTCAACCCCACACTGGTGCTTGGAGTCCTTGTCTGCCTCATACTAGGGTGGCACTGGTGCAGCTGCCCTTGGGAATGTGAGGGTCTGGGGGCTGCCTGCTGCCATAGTGGGTAAGACCCATGGCCCCCCAGACTCCTGGAACAACTGGTCCTGGGGCTCTTCTCTGGGCATGTCTCATACCCCTCAAGAGGGGCTGGTCCCCAGACTTCTTCTGTAGGGGCATCCAGTGCAATGAGTCAGGTTCTTCCCAGTTCCTCTCAGTCTTGGACTTGCTGCCTGTGCAGCCACTGGCTCTTGGAGGAGGGAGATAGGGCATCTGCACATCCTGAGGGCCCAGGCAGGTGTGGGAGTGGTGTGCCCCTGTCTCAGTTTCACCTGTCCTTGAGGAGCACGTTTTTCCCCTCTGCGTCTGTACCATCCCCCAGCTCTGAGCCCTCAGAGGGACAGGATTGGTGCTGGGTGGTGTGTCCTTCATTTGAGATCCTGAGTGGGAGTCAAGGGAGGTAATCTCCAAATAGGGCTCATTGTTGGCATCTCCAGAGCCCACCTAGTCCTCCCATGGGAGGTCCTTGGGGGATGGGGTTGCCGTGGGCAACTCCAGAGGTGACTCGCTCTCTATGTCTCCAGAAGCCACCGCAGCTTTTCGATGCGACGCAGGTCTTTCGGCTGCAGGAGAGAGGTCGGGGGGTATGCGTGCCACATCCCCTAGCTCACCCGTGGCTGTACTGTTCGCACACCGGGTCGCGCATGGTGTCACCGCACACTATCCGTGCAGCGCGCGCGGGTCCGCGTCCCCGCGCGCAACCCGTTCACACGTGCAAGGTGCCATATGCACGCGCGTCTCGCGGTCCCGCCGCGGCGGCGGCAGCGCCCGTCGTGCTGCCGCACGTGTGTGGCGTTGCCCCTGGCGCCCCGCACACAGGGGCGCGCACTCCTCTGTTCTCTTCTCCCGCCCTCACCGTCGACAGCCCCGACCCTTCTTCGGCGCTCGGCTACCCGCGCCTGGCGGGGCGGGGCAGGGCCTGCATACTGATGAGCGCGCGGCCCCATTGTGCGCGGCGGCCGCGGCCCGGCCCCGCCCCCCGCGGAGCTGCGGCCGCGCGCGGCTGAAGATCCCGCGCAGACTCCGCGCAGCTGCGCGCGCCCCGCGCCGCCAGGGCCATTTTGGGCCGCCGCCGCCGCGGTGAGAACGGGGCGCCGGGCGGGGGGACGGGGGGAAAGACGGGCGGGGCTGGCGGTGCCCCCGCGAGCCTCCCCCGCCGTGCCGGGGGTTGTGGGGGCGGTTGCCATGGCAATGGGGGGGCCGGTCCCGGGGCCTGTCCCTGTGGTGCCGCTGGGGAAGGAGCGGAGGGGGCTGTCACCACCGGCGAGGGCCGCCGGGGGCCGGTGGCTCCGTGGTGGCGGCTCCCGGGAGCCGGCGGGCAGGCCCGCCGCAGGTGTTCCCCTCTCCGTGTCTTTCCTCGCGGCGACCCCGTCTCCGCCGCCCTCCCGCGGCCCCGGGAGGAACCGAAAGCTCCAGTGACCCCGCGGGCCCCTGCTGCCGGGCCCGGCTGGAAATACCCTGGGCAGTGGGGTGAAATGCCGGGCGGGGGGCTGCGTCCTTTCCCCGGGAAGTCCCCGTGGTTCTCCCCGCCCGCAGGCGTGGGGGAAGCCCCCGGCGCCCGCCGCCCCGGGGAGGTCTGACACCGCGGCGCCGGCCGGCGCGGGGGGGCGGCCCGGAGCGGGGGCGGCGGGTGCCGGCCGGCGCCGCGTGCCAGCCGCGGGCCGGACGCCAAGTCCCCGCCGCGGAGGCTGGGGCGGGGGTCGCGAAGCCTACGGGGCTGTCCCCCCCTCCTCCCCGGCCTCTTCGGGGGCGGCCGCCCCTCACCCGCCGCTCCACTGCTTCCCGCAGCCCCAGTGACAGACGGTGCCGCCGTCCCGCAGTGCCTGCCGCGGCCTCGGAAGACCCAGCCCACACCCGCTGATGAGCTCCATGAATCCCATGAAACCCTCGCTGCCGCCTGCGCCCCACGGGTGGGCGCCGGGGCAGCGTCCCTCCATCCACCCATGCATCCATTGCCCCATCCATGCTTCCATCCTTCCATCCATGCATCCATCCCCCTGTCTGTCCCTCCATTCCTTCCATGCTTCATCTCTCCATTTCTTCAATCCCTCCATCCCCCAGTCCCCTCTGTCCCTCCATCCGTCTATCCTTCATCTTCATTAATTTGTTTTTCTTTCTAGTGATGGTTCATTTGCATACGAGGCTGTTCCTTGGCAACCAAGCACCAATCAGCCACCGGGATCCCTCTCCGTGGTAACCACTGTCTGGGGTGTCAGCAACCCCTCCCAGAGCCAGGTACCAGCAGCACCCCCGCCCCAGGGACCCCTTGCACCTGGATGCCATTGCCCCTGCCTGACCCACTGTCTGCCACTGCACCCTCCAGGTTTTTGGCAGCCCCATGGGCCCTGGGGGGAGCAGCTCCAGCACACCACTGCTGTCTGGCATGGCAGGCACTGGCTCGGGCATGAGCTCACCGCCATTCCTGCCACAGCAGCCCTTCGCTGAGGGGGCACCAGGGAAGGGATATGTGCAGCCAAGTGTCTATGGCCGCAATGCCTACCCCAGTGGGCCAGGCTTCCCTGCCAGGTAAGGCTAGCCCTGCTCTTCATGGCCTGGCATGTGCCCTGCTGCAGGGCCACTGCATGCCCTTTCCTGCTTCTTTGTTCTGCAGCTACAATGGTGGCCCGAGTGGCCCTGGAGGGATGGGGCTTCCCTCGCACACCAGCCGGGCCACTGCTGATTTCACCCAGGCAGCAGCTGCTGCTGCTGTGGCTGCGGCTGCTGCCACAGCCACGGCCACAGCCACAGCAACGGTGGCAGCACTGCAGGAGAAACAGAGCCAGGAGCTGAGCCAGTACGGTGCGGTAAGAGCCTGGCTGTGGCAGAACTGGGGACTTGACAGCCCCCCCTGCTCTGCTGTGACCCCTATCTCTTTGTTGCTGCAGATGGGCACAGGGCAGTCTTTCAGCAGCCCATTCCTCCCCCATGCCGGGCCCCGTGGCCCCAACAGCATGAGCCAAGCTGGCATGGCAGGTGTTGTGGCCCCCTCTGGTGTCTCCCCTGTGAGCATGAGCCCAGTGCGGGCGCCCGGTACTGGCCCCCTCTATGGTGGGCAGCGAGTGCCACAGCACACCTACCCTGGCCCTCCCCAGAGCCAGCAGCTGCCTCGCCAGGGCCTCAAGCGGGCATACTCCAATGAGGTGAGTGCTGTGTTGGTGAAGGCTATGGCATATGGTGACCCCTTTTCCCACTGGTGCTGACTCCCTGGCCCCACAGGGGTACCCAGCACAGCAGTACCTCCAGGGTGGGCAGTATGCTGCAGCTGGTGCCCAGTATGCCCCCAGCGCCCCCCAGTCCTCCGCTCCGTCCCCCTCATACCCTGGCCACAGGCTGCAGCAGAGCATGGGCCAGTACCTCTCCGCTTCAGGCAATGCTGGACCCTATTACAAGGTACCACAGGGGGAATGGTGGGCAAGGGGTGGAGGTCCAGGTGTCTGCCATCCCCCCGGTTCCAGCCCCTGGAGACCCTCCTCCTCTCATAGCCAGCTGACCAGTTCAACGGGCAGAGCGCCAGCTTCAGCACTTACAGCCAAGCAGCCATCAGTGGGGTGAGTCTGGTAGTGGGTGGGGTGGGGGCTGTGCTGGCCTGGCCAGACGCTGAGGGTGCATGCTGCCTCTACAGCCAGGCCGGTCGCTGCCAGGGTACCCCAGCTCGCCGCTGGCCGGGAATCCCACACCACCCATGACGCCAGGCAGTGGCATCCCCGCCTATGTGTCCCCTGGTCAGGATGTCAAGTCACCCTTCCTGGCAGACATGAAGCCCAGTGTTGCCCCCATGCACCCATCCCCTTCGGGTAGGTGTCCCTGGTATGGATAATGGGGGGCACTTCGCAGAGATCACCCCCATGCCTCAAGCAGCATGGTGTGGGCCTCACTTCTGGCAGCTCTGTGGCCGTTGCCCCTTTAAATGGAGGGTGGGAGGGGCTTCCGTGAGGGGGCGTGGCCACAGCCAGGGTTGGGGGTGATTTAGGGGGGGTGTCTGTTAGGGTGGGACGGTGGTGGGAGGGACTCGTTAAAAGGGTGTGGCCTCGGGGCGGAGCTTTATCGTAGTGCTGGTTTAGTAGGGCGCTTCTGCTTTTAGGGTGGGACCATCTGGATTGGGAGGGGCTTGGATAGGGTGTGGTTTCCTTGAGCGAGCGGGAGGAATCTTCGGTGGGATGGGCTTCCTCCATAGGGGTGGGAGGGAGGTGGCCCCAGGGGTGGGCCACTTCGGTTGGGAGGAGCTTCTTTGCATGGGGCTGCGGTTTCCGTGGTGGGCAAGGCCGCGTAGTGGAGGTTGGGCTTCCTGCAAAGTGGCTCTTTGTGCAGTGGGCAGGGCGCAGCTGGAGCATGGCCAGGGTGTGGGTGGGGCCCGGGGAGAAGGTGTCGGTTTCCCTGATGGCCGTGGCCCCCAGGGCCGGCCCCCGGCGAGGAGTTGCGACTGACCTTCCCAGTGCGGGACGGGGTGGTGTTGGAGCCCTTCCGCCTGCAGCACAACCTGGCTGTCAGCAACCACGTCTTCCAGCTCCGTGACTCTGTCTACAAGACCCTCATGATGAGGTGGGGGCCCTGCGGCACCTTTTGAAGTGTCACATAGTGTTGCTTGAAGGATGCTGTACAGCACCGTGTGATGTGGGGCTGTGCTGGGCAGCACAGCTGGGCACTGCATGGTGCCGTGTTGCACGGGGCTGTGTGGCCTGGTATGGCGTGGCACGGCGCTGTCCTGCATCCTGGTGCAAAGTGTGGCTTGGTGCAGCTGTACTTGCCCGGGTTCAGTGTCGTGCCATGGTGTTCAGCTTGTTGTGGTTTGGGTATGGCCTGGCCGGGCACAGCATGGTGGGATGTGGGGTGGCCCAGCACAGTGCTATGCTGTGGTACTGTTGGGGTTTGTCATAGTGCCATATCAGAGTGTAACATGGCATGGCTTAGCAGTGCATGGTTCTGCGTGGCTTGGAGCAGCATGGTGTGGTGACACATGGTGCGGTGGCTCGTGTGCGGACACACACCCTGCTGATACCCTGCCTGCCCCCAGGCCTGACCTGGAGCTGCAGTTCAAGTGCTACCACCATGAGGACCGGCAGATGAACACCAACTGGCCGGCCTCTGTGCAGGTGAGCGTCAACGCTACGCCCCTCACCATTGAGCGTGGTGACAACAAGACCTCCCACAAGCCACTCTACCTGAAGCACGTCTGCCAGCCCGGCAGAAACACTATCCAGATCACTGTCACCGCCTGCTGCTGTGTGAGTCACCAGGAGGGTAGCAGGAGAGGTAGGGAGGGTGGTGGCTGGGGCCACAGCTCAGCCTCCCATCTCTCCACAGTCCCACCTGTTCGTCCTGCAGCTGGTGCATCGGCCCTCGGTGCGCTCAGTGCTGCAGGGGCTCATCAAGAAGCGCCTCCTCCCTGCTGAGCACTGCATCACCAAAAGTGAGCACCTGGGTCTTGGGGGTCAGGAGGGCCACAGCAGGATGGGGGTGATGGTGCACTACTGCCCAGGTACCACCACAGTGCCACCCCCATCCCAGTGTCCTGGTTCTGACCCTTGCTGGTCCTCACCCCCACCTTCCCAGTTAAGCGCAACTTCAGCAGTGGGACCATCCCAGGGACGCCAGGGCCCAATGGTGAGGACGGTGTGGAGCAGACAGCCATCAAGGTGTCCCTCAAGTGCCCTATCACCTTCCGGAGAATCCAGCTTCCAGCCAGGGGTCATGACTGCCGGCACATACAGGTAGAAGTGGTGATTACAGGGTGCTGGGGGTATCCCCCACACAATATCCTGCCCCTTCCATCTCAGCTGCTGCTCTCCCCCACAGTGCTTCGACCTGGAGTCATACCTGCAGCTCAACTGCGAGAGGGGGACGTGGCGGTGTCCCGTCTGCAAGTGAGTTGGGTCTGCAGTGGGGCCATGACATGGTGTTCCTGCCTGCAGGGCATGGGTGTGTGTTTCACGACCTGTGGGGGATATATTTCCTGCCCTGGGAGAGGAGTAGTTCTTGCCTTAGGGAGAGGTTCCTGTCTGGTGAGGGTTGCCTTATTTCACCCTGCCCCCACTCTGCCTGCAGTAAGACGGCCCTGCTGGAGGGGCTGGAAGTTGATCAGTACATGCTGGGCATCCTGATCTACATCCAGAAGTAAGTGCCTTCCTTTTGGCTGTCCGTGCATCCATGCCTGGTCCTGTGCCACCTGTGAGGGGCTGTGCAGCCAGTGCCCCCAGCCTCACCTCTCCTGCCCTTCTGCTGCCCCCAGTTCAGAACATGAGGAGATCACCATCGACCCAACCTGCAGCTGGAAACCCGTCCCTATCAAACCTGATGTCCACATCAAGGAGGAACCGGAGGGGCCAGTGCTGAAGCGGTGCCGGACACTCAGTCCTGCACACATGGTGCTGCCCAACATCATGGAGATGATTGCGGCCCTGGGGCCTGGCTCTGTGCCCTTCCCAGCATTGTCACAACCTTCAGCAGGGGCTGCCACTGACTACAGCACCCCGGGTATGAGGGGACCCATGGGGGACACGACTGAACCCCATCCCTCTGTGTGTGTCCCCCAATTTGCCCCATTTCCTCTCATAGGTTCCAGCTTTTTGGGTCCTGGGGGCTTCCCAGAGCCTTTTGCTGCTCCTGGCGTCCCTGGCACCTCAACGCTTAGTGACTACACACCAGGCCCCCCCTCCATCTCCTACCAGTCCAATGTCCCAGGTGGCCTCCTGGCCCCTGAGAAGCCTCCTGTGCCCCCTCTGCCTGCACAGGTCAGCTGGGCTGTGGGTGGGGGGACTCCCCCCAAGTCCTGATGTCTCACAGTGGGGGAGCTGGGGGGTCCCAGGAGAGGGAGGGTCTCACCCTATGCTCTTTCCCCCACTCCCCAGCTTCCCCCACCCGGACGAATGGAGCCGTCCCACCCTACAGTGCAGACGGGGCTGCACAACACTCCCTCGGGCAGCCAGCCAGCCTCCACACTGCACTCCCGGAGCGCAGTGGCACGGCAACCCCTGGGACCCCTGGCCCACACTGCCGACCTCGTCTTCCCCCCCGCACCCAGCATGGCCGCGGCAGGTGATGGCTCAGAGCCTACCCTTGACGTGAGTACTCAGGGAGGTGGACAAGGGTCCTGCTGCTGGCTTGGGACCCCAGCTGCTGCAGGGGCGTGGGCAGAAGTTGCCAGGAGCTGATCATCACATACTGTTGCCCCCAGCTCCTGCCTGAGCTGACGAATCCTGATGAGCTGCTCTCCTACCTGGGGCCCCCTGACCTCCCCAGCAGCAGCAACGATGACCTCCTCTCCCTCTTCGAGAATAACTGAGCCATCCTTGCCCCCCCTCCTGGGGCTGGGGGGCAGCACTATGTGCCCCTGCCCACTGCAGAACTGCCCCCTTCCCCACAGTGGGGGCTTTCTGAAAGGGCTGCGATGGGACAGAGGGGCTGAGCCCCCCCAGAAGCACAAGGCTGTACATAGTGTAGAAACACTACTGTTCCCCTGAGACTCCCCATATTTAAAGGCAAAGTGCATCACCGCGGGGCTGCCCGTGCCCCCCTATCATTGTGCAAATGCTGCTGCCCCATATACCGCACAGGTCTGGTTTGGGGTGCGGAGCTCTGCTCCCACTGCCCCCGCGCAGAGTTGCCATGTATGTCCCCGATGGCTATTAAAGGATCCTTCTGCAGGGTCACGTGTGTTCCCCCATCTTTTGTCATGCCGCTATGGGGCTAGCTCCGAGACCCCTCTCCGGGCAAGCACGAGAGATCCTCGGTTGGCGGGGGAGATCCAGCCCTCTTTCTGGGCAGAGAGGGGAGGGTGTATCCCGAGTAGGAAGGGAATCAAGCCCCTATTCCCGAGCAGCGGCGGCCTGGCCGGGCAGTGAATCGGACCTGTGCCGTCAATCATTAACCGGGGCTGGCCGGGGGGTGCTGCAGTCCGACGGTGGAGGAGGGGAATCGCGTGTCTCCCCACGGCGGGCGGTAGGCTGCCAGGGCTGGGCCGCAGCTCCAGCAGTTCCAAGCCCCGCGCGCCCTGCTGCCGCCGCATCCCCGCCGTTCGCCCGGACCCGCCCCGCACGGCGGCCCAGCGCCGCTCCCGCCTCCCCTGTGCGGCTCCCGCTCCATCCTGCTCCCCCCTCCCCATCCCGCCACTCCTTGCTCTCCGCACAGCGCATGCGCGCCGCGCCCTGCCCTGCGCCGTACCGCGGCCCCCGCCCCGCCCGCGCTTTTTTCCCTTCCCCCTCTTTCAAACGTGGCTACGTCGATTGGTCGGCTGCCCTGCCATTCCGCCACTCCGCCAGCGGCCGTTGGCCGGCGCTGGGGGGGGAGGTGGGCCCTTCTCGTCCCTATATAAAGAGCGGCGGGGGGTTGCGTTCCTTCTGCTGCGCCGCGCCCGCCGCACGGACCAGTGTCTGCTGCCCTGCTCGTGTCTCGCCATGGCCAACCCCCTCGTCTTCTTCGACATCGCTGCCAATGGGGAGCCCCTGGGTCGCGTCACCTTCGAGGTGGGCGCAGGAGGAGACTGGGGAGGGGCGGGGGCGCCGTTGCTGTTTCCTTGCCGGTCGCGCGGGGCCGGTGGGGGGCCAGCAGGCGCCGCGCGTGCGCGGCGGGGGCGCGTTGGTGTGGCTGTGGGGCTGCGGCGCCCCTGGCCCGGCGGGCCGAACAAAGGGCCCCGCAGCGTCGTGCTCGGGGAGCTCGAAGAGCGGCGGCGCGATGCCGGTCCAGGGCGCGCCATCGCCCACGGGCGTCTGGCCGCACCTGGTCTGGTACCGCTGGTTCCCCGTTACCGCTGGCCTCGCTATTACCGTGTTTCCGCCGCGCCTCCGCTCCGCCGGGGGGGCGCGCCAGTCCCCCCCCACTGTGGGTCGTGGTTGTGGCTGCTTGGCCGCCATTTTATCGCAGGGTCCCCGGAACATCGGGATGAGCCGTGTCGAACGGCAGTGCTGCCCGCGTCTGGGGATGCTGGCGGAGAGTGCCAGCAACCCGATCGCCGGGGGATTGTCGCTGGAGGGCAAAGCATTTGTCACCCTGCTCGCGGCGCAGAGCATCCCTGGCATGGCTAGGCCTGCTGCAGATTCGGGTCCGCGCTCCCGCACGGGTGGCGTATCCAACCCAAAATTATACTAAAGCATTGGGAGGCTGCGCGCGCGCCCCGCCCAGGAAGGCTTCAGGCACGTTAATGTTTAATTTAATCCAGGCCAACGGAACAAACGCTTTTCTGCGCCACTGGTGAGACGCGCAATGCCGTAGCTGTTAGTTCAGAGCTTGCAGATAACGGTGCTGTGAAGCTAGGAGGGATCTAGAGCTGCTGGCACGGAGGGGGTGCATGGGCTCCGAGCCAGTGGCTGGGGGTAATTCCTGTGGTGTGGATGTGGCCTCGGGGAGTGGGAGGCAGTGGCCAGTCACCACCCCAGATTTGACAAATGTCTTTCCTGTCTTCACAGCTGTTTGCAGACAAGGTCCCGAAGACAGCAGGTTGGTAAAGCATCTTTGGCTCCACTGCAACTGCACGTGCACCAAGCCCTAGTACTGTCCTGAACTCGTGATAAATAAAACTGTTCATGGTGGGGTTTTATTTCCTTTGCAGAAAACTTCCGTGCTCTGAGCACTGGTGAGAAGGGATTCGGCTACAAGGGGTCCTGCTTCCACAGAATCATTCCTGGGTTTATGTGCCAGGTGCGTGGTGCCCCTGCTTCAGCGGGTAGGTGGGTGGGTGGGTCAGGTGATCTGGCACTCAGGTGGGTTTTGGAGTTGGATGCTGGCAGATTTAGGGTGGGAGGTTAGTTCTGCCTCATGCCTGCACCCAGTTCCAGAGCATTCTTCTGCACCCGTGACCTGAAATGCTGCCTTTCCACAGGGTGGTGATTTCACACGCCACAATGGCACTGGAGGCAAATCAATCTATGGGGAGAAGTTCCCGGATGAGAACTTCATCCTGAAGCACACGGGCCCTGGTATCCTGTCGATGGCCAATGCCGGCCCCAACACGAACGGCTCCCAGTTCTTCATCTGCACTGCCAAGACTGAGTGGTGAGTCATGGGCTGTGGGACGAGAAGCTTGGGGATCTGCATCTGGGAGATGTCCTCTGTTGGGGGACATCAGGGACCAGCTGTGACTGGTGCTTTTCCGGCAGGTTGGATGGCAAGCATGTTGTCTTCGGCCGTGTCAAGGAGGGGATGAATGTGGTGGAGGCCATGGAGCGCTGTGGCTCCAAAGATGGCAAAACGAGCAAGAAGATCACCATCACTGACTGCGGGCAGCTCTCGTAAACCCTTCTTTCACCAACTGACCATTCCTTGGGCAGCGTGGACACCGCACCCCGCTGCAGCTCACCCACTCCCACCCCAGTCCTGATGTACTGCTGCGTTTCTACTGGGTCACAGTCCCATTGGGCTGCAGTTACCTTCAAGTCTGAATAAAACGAGTTAAACTACATACACCATAGCAGTCCCCTTCTGTCCCCCACTTGGGGAGGGCAGGGTTTGGCTCTGGTGGGGGAAGAAAAAGGTGTTGAGGGGGCAGGAGGACTCCTGCCAGTCGGGTGGTTACACCAGGCCCCGAGTAGGATCCAGAGTGGAGAGACTGGGCAGGTTGGACACTGAACTGATCCATGGGGGTCCTCAGTGCTTCAGCTGGGGAAGGGTTCCGTTCTTTACTGTCTGCCCTGCACTTGTGAGTATGGGAGGGGCAGTGGCACCCACCTTGGAGTGCCCTATAGGTCTGGTTCAACAGGTGACATTTGGCAGAGCTGGGGCTGTCCCAGGGCTGTCCTGGGAAGATGAGGATCCCAATGTTTCCAATAAGGGAGAGTTGCAGACTGTGATCTTCCTGTTAGGGCAACCTAGTTTGAAGGTGATTCTCTGTCACAGGTATCCCAGTGATCCTTCTTGTGGGGTGTCCAGCTCTTAAAATTCCAGGCTTGCCACAGTTCCAGTTGGCAATGGGATGATCGGTGCACCCAGCTCCAGGGTGATTCCAGAGCTTCCAGTTTAAAGGTGCCTAGATGGGAGTAAACCAGGACCCTGTGGGTCCAGCAAGGCAAGGTCTGGCCCCTAGCCCTCTTTTGCAGTGCACCTGCAGTACCTGAAGGGTGCTACACTCCCATCTCCTGCACCTGGAGCTGCACCACCGCAACCCACGTGGGCTCTGCCTTGGATGAGACTGGTGTCATGAGGTGGCCCCACAGCACTGATTGGTGCAGCCCACAGGGTCCCGAGGGGAAGATGAAGCTGGCAGCAGCTTCTGCCCCATCTCCCCCTGTCCTGGAACCACCAGGGTCTGGTGCTTCTGGACTGAGGAGTAGAAGAGGCATGGGGGCCTGACACACTGAAACGAGGCGCAGGAAACTTCTGCAAGCCAGCAAGGCAACGTGAGGGAAGCTTTTTTGTGAGGCACCAGGCAGACCTGCCCTTTTCCCTGTGGGGTCCGAGGTGCTGTCCCTCCATGGCCCTGTGCCCAGTGCCTCCCTGCAGCTCCTGCATCAGCCCCACAGTGCTCTGGGCCCTTGGCCTCCCTTGGGGCCCAGGCAGCCCTTGAGGACTTTCTACCCAGGCTGGTCTGGAGCACAGGGAAGGCTCCCCACAGCTCCTGCTCTTCGCTGGCATCTCCCTCACACTGGCAGCCCCCACAGGAGGAGGACACCCACCTGTTACCCCACAATGCTTTACACCTGGGACAGACCTCTGGCACAGCCATACCAGTTCTTCCTCGGAAGGGGCATGTGAATGTCATGGAGCTTTGCCTCCTCAGCAGCAAGACCAAGGGTGACCTCTGATCCATAGCAATGAGTCATGGCATTGGATCCACATTCAGGCCCAGTTCTGCTCTTACATTTAATTCATGAGACAAACAGCTGTCCTTTGGATGGAGAGTTGCAGCTCTGAAGGGAAAGAATCTTGAGCAGCAGCATTAAATGCATGAAAACCTGAGATGGGAAGAAGGTGCTGCAAAACACCACAAACTGAAGTTGGCCAAAGCCATAGTATGGGCTTCAGCTTAAGCAGAGGTGAAGACAGAGCAGTGACTCCTTCTCAGCCTGGGGACCCTCCTCAGCCTGCCTGGCTCCCAATCTTGTCCTTGTACCAGTGTGCCCAGGAACAGTATTTCATGCCCCCCACACACTGCTGCTGTCACTCACAGTATCCAAATCCCCCACCTCACACAAGAACTGGTGAGTTCCTGGGTTTGCTGCCATTATAACCCAGACAACTGTGCTCCTGATGGTGTTTATCATTCTGCCTTTATTCTGAAATCATTAATTGTGCCCTGAAGCTGTCCAAGAGCGGGTTCTGTTTCTCTGGCGGCTGAAGGGCTCTGGGCTGGTCCTGCAGTGCATATCTGATTTAAGTTGGGCAGCTGTGGGGATCGGGTGGAGGCAGATGTTTTAGGTGCCTACCCAGACTGGGAGGGGCCAGTTCCCTGGTGCTCTGTAAGAGATGCACTGGTTTTCCAGGCACAGCTGGTTCATGGCCCAGCTCTTAGAGGTGCTGGGGCAAGCAGCCCAGCTGTTCAGGCGCAAGGATGGCTGCTGGTGTCAGAACGTTTTCCTTGAGGAAGAAAGGATGCCTTTGATCGTTGAGAGTCTGGCCCATATGGGTGGGAGCAGGACATTCCTCTGGAATGCTGGGATGCTGAATTGCTGGAACTCCCAGGACAGTTTCTCCACAGCCAATACAAGGGAGGAAGAGAAATGGTCTTTATACTCCTGAAACAGGTGAGCCACTTCACCATCAATGCCTCTTTGTCTCTCCAGACCATCACTGCCAATGAACAGGGAAATGCTAACAGTATGCTCTGTATAATGTTCGTCCACGTGGATCATGTGCATTGAGCTTTGTCTGGATCTGTGGGTAACTCTGCATCATGAGGCTGACCCCTTGAAACGTGGGGGTCTTTGTTCAGCCTAATAAGAATTTACAATGAGCATTGCACCCCTGACTGGTGGCTTATGACACCTGCTTTTCCCACTCCCCTCATTGTGGAACCCGCAATATCCCCCAGGGACTCCCATTCCCAAATTCACCTGGGACTCCACAGATCTTCCAAAAACTCCCCAGGAGAGTTTCCCGGGGACTCCCAAAACCATTCTGGGAACCCTCCCAAACAGCCTCTGGGACCCTTCCAAATTCACCCCAGGACTCCCAGTGTTCCCCAGGAAGCCCTTGAATGTCCTCAACCCCCCAGGAATGCCTTGGTACACTCCAATCACTCCTCAGGAGTCCCTCAAATCCATCTTGGGACTCTCAACATCCATCAGGATCCCACTCCAACCCCTGCCACCTTCTATCATCCCCCACATCCCCCAAATCAACACTGGAAACTCCAAATCCCCCTCACACCCCAACATCCCCTGGGACACTGAACCCCCCTCTTGACCCCTCAAATCCACTCTGCACCCCCCAAATCAACCCCAGGATCCTCATAAACAACCCCTCAGACACTCCAAATCCACTCAAGCACATCTTGACCCCTCAAATTCACCACAAGATTCCTGCTCCCCCTCCCCAAACACCCTCTACTCCCTGGGACCCCTCTGGCGGCCCCCAAATTTAACCTGAAAACCTCTCCCTCCCAGGACTGCCCCAGACACCTACTGGGACCCTCCAAACACCTCCAGACTGCCCTCCCCCCAGTCCACCCTGGAACACCAAATTCCACCCTCAGAATCCTCACAAACACTCTCTAGAACCCTCAAGACCCCCAAATCCACCCTAGTACACCCCAGAGTGATTTGGAACCCCACACCCCTGGGACCCTCCAACTCCCATTAGATGCCCCCAAATACACTCCAGGATCTCCTCAGACACCCCCTTGGATCCCCTGGGGTTTCTCACCATGCTCTGGATCCCCCAAATCCACCCTGAGACACACAAATATCTGCTGAGAAGCCTCTGAGACCACCGAAATCCACCCTGGGACCCCTTAAACTCTCCCTGGAACCCCCTGGGAACACCCCTACACAAAGCCCCCCTCACCACTGTTCCAGCCCCAACATGTCCTTGCCCTCCCCCTACCACGTGGTGGCCTTGTCCTCCCTCAGTGTCCTTGTGTGCCTCCTGATGTCCTTGGGTCCACCCATCCCCCAGAGGCCTCCCAGACTGGATGTCCCTTCCCCTGTGGTGGCACTGTCTCCCTCACTGTCTAGGGTGTCCCTAGAGGGTTGTCGGCATGCCCCCAGGGTGTCATTGTGTCCCCTTTCCCACAGTGGATGTCCCCAGGGGGGTGCCCTCCAAGTCTCCTTGCCCAGGATATCCCCAAGACATCACCCCCTTGTCCCCCTACCTGAGGTGTCTCCAAGGTGTCCCTGTCCAGTGTGTCCCTGTCCCTGGGGTGTCCCCACATCATCCCCAGGGTGACAACCGGGGTGTTCCCACATCCCCAGCATGTCCCCAAGGTCTCCCCAGGGTGATGGCCCTAGACCAGGATGCCCCCCTCCATGTCCCCTATGCCCCCTCATATCATTCCCACTCCTGTGCCTACCATGATCTCCGATGTCTCCATGTCCCCACATGTCCCACCATGTCACCATATTCCCCGTATCACCCTATGTCCCCCAGCATTCCCCATGTCCCCCTGTTTCCCTACATCCCACTCTCCCTTCCCCTGTCACAGGTGCAGGAACTCCGCTTGCACTTCACCCAGGGGGCGCCATACCATTGGTATGGCCCTGATGGTGCTGCAGGAGGTGAGGGCCAGGGGGGCCAAGGATGGTTCAAGGGGGATCCTCCTATGGGAGTTGAGGGAGGGGGGCTGGGAGGGTTCTATGGGCCTATGGGCACTTGGAGGAGAGCTGTGGGTACTGCGTGGGGGGGGGGGGGGGCGTTTCCAGAGGGACTGTGGCAGATCCTGTGGGTTCTGGGGGTGTTTCTGGGGGGTTAGGGAAGTCTAGGAGGAACTCTGTTGGTGCTAAGGGGATGTTGTTGTGTCTAAGGGAGAACCCATGGGGCTGAGAAGTTGGTGGAGAGGGGTCTTACAGGACCTGAGGGGGGAGTCTATGGCCTCTGTGGATGGGAGGCAAGTGTGAAATGCTATGGGGGAGGGGGCTTCCCCCAGGGAGAGGTCTGTCAGGGTATGGGGGGAGGGTCACTTGATATTGAGACCCAGTCCCCACTTCTAGGGGCACAGGGTGTTGAAGCTGCTTGTGGTTGGATTTGAAAGGACCCTGTGCCCTGAGAGTGTGTTTAGGGGGTTGCTGCCCCTTGGAGATGCTGTGAAGGAGTCAGGGGGTGCTGAGGGGCTTTGGAGTGCAGGTGATGGAGGAGACATACATGTGCTCACTGCCCGCTGCGTCATCTTGTTCCCCAAGGCCCTGTAGTTGGCCCGGCACCTGCAGGGGCCCCAGAGGGGGAATATCTGATGGGGGGTATGTCAAGGGTCCCCACACTATGACCCAACCCCTGGTACCTTCCCACAGGGACCACCACCCTGGGGCCCCCCTCCTGGCACCTTCACATCCCTAATCTTATTAATAAACCCACGCTGATCCCCACCTGGGACCCCCTTCTGCAGTACTGCTCCTGAGGACCCCCACCATGGGACCCCACCTCTGGAGTCCCCAAAAATTGCCACAGCGACAAATCCCAGGGGGTCCCCTTCCTCACTTCAGCACCCCTCAGATTATTGTGGTTCCCCACCTATAATCATTCTAGGACCCACTCACTGGAGGGACATCACCCCCCAAGGAGACATCTCTAGGACTCACACTGTTGGGGACCTCTCTCATTGCTGCTGGACCCAACAAAGGTCTCTGATCCTCAAATGCTGCTGCCAGAGTGAGGGAAATTGGGGCAGGCACCCATGGAGGGGCAGGCACCCATGGAGGTGCAGGCACTTAAGGGGGAGGTGGGAGCACCCATACGAGGGGTGTGGGGATTGAGATGGGGGATACCTGGGGAGGATTTGAGGGGTGAGGCACCCCCAGGGTGGGTGGTTCTGGGGAAATTTCAGTCAGCAGCACCCACAGAGGGTTCAGCAGGTCCCCCAAGGGGGAGGTATGAATGGGTGCACCTGGTAAGTTGATGGAAAGAGTTCAGGAGTGTACCCCATTTTGGGTGGTTAGGGATCAGGGGTTTGCTTTATGGGAGGAATCAATGCATCAGCAGCCAGGGATTCTAGGGTCAGGGCCTACGGGTCCGTTTTAGAGAGGATGGAGGGGCTGCATGCGGAAGCTCTCCCCTTCGTAAAACTACAGCGGCCGGTGAGGGGCAGGGCTTAACGAGAGACGGGTCTTTATGTCCCCCACATAAGGGCCGAGTCTCTAAGGGGTGGTGGGGGGTTTAGGGTCTGTTATGGGGGTTAGGCTCTGTGTGGGGCGGGGCTTAGGGTCCACTTTTATACGTGCGGGGGGGGGGGGGGGGGGGAGGGGGCGGACGTGCCGTGCTGGCGCGCGTGTGTGTGTGTGTAAGACCTGCAAGGGGCAGGACTTAAGGGGTGAGGCTCCATGGGCGTGGTTCCGGGTTTCCCCAATATAGAGGCTCTCCGGCCGCCTCCCGCGGGCCATGGCGGCTGTGGCGCTGCTCTTGTGCCTGCTGCTGCTGCTGCCGCCGCTGGCGGCGCTGCTGCGCCGGCGCGATGGGCGCGGCCCGCGCTGCGGGGCGCTGCACCTGCTGCACCCGCAGGGGGCGCTGCACCTGAGCCGCCTGGCGCGGCGGCACGGGCCCGTGCTGCGCCTGCGCCTGGGGGGCCGCGGTGAGTGGGGGGGCACCCCCGAACGGACCTGCCCCGAACCTGCCCTGGGACCCCAGATCCCCCCACAAATTTCCCTCTCCCTGGTCCTTAGAGACTCTCCGAACCCCCAACCCTGGTCTTTCCCCTGCTTGGGGACCTCTCCAAACTTCAGACCTCTCCTCAAACCAACCCCCCCAAACCTTTCCTGGGGCCCTAACCCCCAAAATCCCACGCCAGAACTCCCCACTTGGTTTGGGAACCTCCCCAGTTTTGGGGTCCCCCAAGCCCCTCCTCTTCCCTTCAGACGTGCTAGTGCCGAGCTCGGTGGGGACCATCCGTGAGGCGCTGGTCCGGCACTGGGGGGACTGGCTGGGGCGCCCCAGCAGTTATCTGGGTATGGGGGCAGGGGAAGCCGGGTGGGCCAAGGGGGGGGGAGGGGCGGGCGGGGAGGGTTGGAGCAGTTCCTGTGGGGTTTGGGGGAGTCGCTATGGAGTGTGTGTAGGGAAGCCTTTTGTGGGATTTGAAGGGGGTCACTATGGGGTTTTTGTGGGGTTTGGGGGCGTCTCTTAAGAGTTTGGGGGCGGCTATCGGATGGAGAGTCTCTGTAGGGTTTGAGGAGGTCCTTATGAGATTGAACGTGTTGTTATAGGATTTGGAGGAGGCCCCTATGGGGTTGGGGACATGGGTAGTGGGAGGGGGTGGTGGTAGTTCTGGAGGAATTGGTTGCCTGTAGGGGCTAGGGCAGTCTCTGGAGGTCTCTGCCCCACCAGGGACACCCTTCAACCTCCAGGGTTCTTGGTGGGATTAGAGGAGTCCTGTGGAGGAGGTGGCTATGGGGTTGAAGGAGGCTTTATGAGGTAGAGGGGCCCTGCAGAACACACCTGATTTGATGGAGGTGGGTCCCTATAGGGGCTGGTGGGGTTTCTGGGGGTCCCTGACTCCCCCTGCCCCAATGCCAGGGTCGTTGGTGTCACAGGGGGGCCGGGACCTGGCACTGGGAGGCCCCTGCCCTGGCTGGCGGCGGCAGCGGGGAGCAGTGCGGAGGGCACTGGCACAGGCTGGGGGGCGTCTTGGGCCCCTCCTTTGGCTGCAAGGCCGGGAGTTGTGTGAGGTGAGACCCTGAAACAACTTCTTCCCAAACTAATCGCCCTGCAACCCTGACACCCCCAAAACTTACCCTCCTTGCATTCCAAAACAGATCCCCAAACAATATTGACCAGGAAAACCCTGCCCCATGCACCCCAAAACTGATTTCTTAAACCCCACTCCCTTCACCCAAACCCCACCCATGCACCTTAACCATGCCCCCTGAATCTGAAAACTGCCTGCCACAAACCCTGCCCCCTGCACTCAACCCCTATTCTCTGCATCCCAAACGTGATCCCCAAACCCTGCACCCACACCACACTCCCTGTCCCCCAAAACTGACCCACCCAAACCTCACTCTCTGCACCTCAAAAGGGCATTAGCCGTCAGAGTCCCCAAAACTCCCTTAGAGCTCCCCACTTCTCTCCTGTGACTCCCTAAACTACCCTCAGACTCCCCCTTTATTTCCTCGAGGGCTCCTGCCAACCTCCTCTTCTCCCCAGGAGCTGCATTCCCATGGGGGGGTCCCCCTGGACCCCTTTGAGGTGTTCACCTTCCATACCTGCAGCACCATTGCACGCCTCCTCTTTGGGGACCTGGTAGGAATTTGGGGGGTCCCCAGGATAAAGACAGGGGTTTAGGGATGGACCCCAGTTTTTATGGGGGACCAGGGGTTTGGGGAGGACCCAGGAGTTTGTGGAGGGAACATCCAGCTGTTTGCGGGTACTGAGCGATTTGTGGATGGGTGGCAGGGTTTTGGGGGCACACAGGAGTTTGAGAGGACCCAAGTGTCTGAAACTGTGTTGCGAGTGTTCTGGGGGATCCAGAGAGAACTTGAGTACTGGACAGTACACAGGTATGTCCTCCTCCAGGTGCCCCCTCCAGGGGAGCTCCGGGCCTTCTCCCACTGCTTGGGGGAGCTGCTGCAGGTTTGGGGATGCAGCAGTGTACAGGTGCTTGACCTGCTGCCCCTTCTGCGGGTAAGCCTGGCAGATCCTATGGGTGGCCTATGGGGCTGTGACCGTTTTGCTTCATGAGGGTCTATGGAGCCCAGGGTTATAGAGCCCTATAGGGGCAATGAGGGAACTGTGGAGGGCTACAGGGGAGCTGTGGGCCCTTGGTGAGGCTGTAGGGCCCTGGGAAGGGTTATGAGTCTCAGGGGAGTTATGTGGCCCATGGGAGGGATATGGGGTTGGTGGGGTTATATGGGTTTGGAAGGGAGGTTATAGGATCTGTATGGGTCTGGAGAAGGATATGGGGGGCTGGCAGGGAGCATAGAGGGTCCATAGGGGGCTTGGGTGGTCCCTATGGCACTGGGAAGGGACTGTATAACCCTAGGAGAGGAATTATGGGATCTCTATGGGGCTGGAAAGGGGTTATAATGTCTATATGGGGCTAGGGGGAGTGTTATAGGGTCTGTATGATGTTGGGGAGCTCTGTGGACCTGGGAGGGGAAGTTGTGGGGGCTCTATAGGGCTAGAGTGGTCTATATGGGGTAAAGTGACTCTATGGAGCTGAGGGTGTCTATAGGACATTAGAGGGGTCTATATGGGCAAGGAGGGCACCTATAGGGTCATTGTGGCCCAGGGTACATAGGGTTTCTCCGGGCCTCAGGAGACTTATGAGGCATCTCTGGGGGAGGGGGTGTCTCTCTGAGGTCAAGGGTTCCTTGGGGGTTGGGGGTCCCTATGGAGTCCCTATCCCCAGGCCGTGCCGAACCCAGGATTGCGGAAGCTGCTGCGGCTTGTCCAGCGCCGTGACACCTTCGTGGAGGCCCAGATCCAGCGGCACCAGGTGGGGAGGCCTGGGGACCTGGGAGCAGCCAGGGGTCATGAGCAGTCTGGTGGGAACAGAGGGTCAGGGGAGACCCAGGGGTTTGGAAAATACCTGGGGGTCTGGAAGGGCCCAGGCTCTGGATAGAAACCAGGAGTTTGGTGGGGTACTCAGGGGCTTGAGGGGACCCACATATTTTAGAGGAAACAGAAGTTTGGGGGAACCCAAGTGGATGGGAGGACCCAGGGGTCTGGGAGGGATGTGGGGTTGGGGAGATGTAAGGGTTGCGGGAGGAACCAGGGGTTTGGGTGGACTTGGGGGTTTGGAAGGGATTCTCATGTTTGGGGGCAGCCAGGGGTCAGGAGAACCCCCCAACACATGTCATCTCTTTGCCAGGCGTGCCCCTCCCCTCCCCTGGACACAGTTCTGGGGGCGCTGCTGGGGCGTAATTCTGGGGCACAGGGGGGGCCCCTGAGTCCTTCCCGGCTGCACATGGCGCTGGTTGACCTGTTCATTGGGGGCACCGAGACCACGGCGGCTGCTCTGGGCTGGGCTGTGGCTTTCTTGCTGCACCGCCCTGAGGTGAAATGCATGGCCCTCCATGTCTTCCATACAGCACAGGAAGGTCCTGTGTGTCCCCAGGGGTCCCATATCCCCACCCACATACTATATATGTGTTCTATACATCCCTCATGTTCCCTTCTCCATGGGCTTCTTGCTGCTCTGTCCCCAGATGACATGTGTGGCTCCATGTGTGTCCCTGGGGGTCCCATATCCCCACCTGTGTCCTACATGTCCGCCATGTTTCCCCCATGGCTGACACCATGCTCTTGCACCACCCGTAGGTGCCGCATGCATGTCGAAGCCATGTCCAAATCCCCATGTGTGTTCCTGGGAGGGACTCATGTCCCCACATACGTTCCCCAGGAGGGTCCCATGTCTCCCACCCATGTCCCATGCATCCCCTGTGGCCACTGGTGTCCCCCCACCTTGTCCTGAGGTGCCACGTGGATGCCACTGACAGAGCTCTGTGTGTGTCCCCACGTGGCTCCTTGGTTTGGGCTTTCCATGGAGAGGTGGCTCAGGGTCTGGTGATAGAGGGTCCTGAGTGACAGGTCTGAGGGATCAGGAGTGTCCCCAAGGAGGAGGGAGGAGCATGTTGGGGGAGGGAGGGGGTGGTCCCAGGGCAGGTTTGGGAGTTTGGAGGGATCTGGAGATGGTTTGAGATCTCAGGGGCAGGTTTGAGTTCAGGAGGGTGTGGGTAGTCCCACCGCCACTGTGTGCCCTCTGGGATGCACCCTGACACCCCATGACAGACGTGCTCCACCTGTGCAGCTGCAGGCGCAGCTGCGGGCAGAGCTGGAGGGGGCACAGGGACCCCCTGGGCCAGGGGACATGGGGCGCCTGCCCCTTCTTCAGGCCACCGTCAACGAGACCCTGCGGCTGCGGCCTCCTGCACCCCTGGCACTGCCCCACTGCGCCTTGCGACATACCAGGTACCAGAACAGACCAGTACAGGCCAGTGTAGGGGAGGGATGCTGGGAGGAGCTGCTGTGAACCAGTCTGGGTGAGGGGGAACTGGGAGGAATCAATACAGACCAGTAAGGGACCCCTTGGTATCATCAGTAGGGTCCAGGAGAACCCAGCAGAGCTCATTACACCCCAGTGAGCCCCACTAAGACCCATCAGGTCCCAGTATGCCAGTAAGTGCCAGTAAATCCCAGGAGGGCCCAGTAGAAGTAGGCCCCAACAGGTCCTGGAATGACCCCAGTAGACTAACAGACACCCAGTAAATCCTAGTAGACCCCACAATAGCCCCAGGAGGTCCCAGCAGAGCCCAGAAGATCCCAGCAGGAGTTCCTGGTATATCCCAGTAAGTTGCAGTGTGGCCCCACTAAACCCCAGTAGACATCCAGTAGACTCTAGAAAAGCTCACTACGGCTCCAGCAGTTCCCAGTGACCCTCTGTAGACCTCAGCAGACACTCAGTAGAAACCAGAGAGCTCCAGTATGGCCCCAGCAGGACTCCACCAGATCCAGTATGGCCCCAATAGACACCAATCAACACCAAGTAGGTCACAGCGGATCCAGTATGGCGCTAGTAGATCCCACCCAGTATGCCAGTAGACACCCAATAAATTCTAGTAGGTGCCAGTATGGCTCCAGTAGATTCTTGTATGGTATCAGTAAACTCCAATAGGCACCCAGTAGATCCCAGAAGACCCCACAGAGGCCCAGTGTGGCCCCAGTAGACTTCAACAGACACCCAGTAATTTCCAGTTGCACCTAGCAGATCCCAGGATGGACTATGTAGACCCAAACAGACATCCAGTAATACTCCGTAGCCCCCAGAGAGCCCCTGTATGGCCTCTGTAGGTCCCAGTATGGCCCATGTAGCTTTTAGTAGTCCCTAGCAGATCCCGGTCCATCTCAGTGCCCTCCATCTCCTTCCAGTCTTGGGGGGCTCCCCGTGGTGGCTGGCACTGTCCTGGTCCCCAACCTGCTGGCAGCCCAACAGGACCCTGACATCTGGCAGCATCCTGAGGTCTTCCTGCCCGGTATGTGGGTACACCTGCACTCTGAGAGTCCCCATGCTGAACTCCTGGGGTCTCCTCAAACATCAAACTGGGTTCCCCCAACCGTGGGGTCTCCCTTGACTCCTGGGTATCCTGGGAACACCTTGGTTTCAACTCCAAAGCCTGAATCACCCAAACCCACGCCCCCTCCCCCAAACCTGTGGTTCTCACCCCCATCGCCATTCATCCCCCCATGCATCTGGGTACCCCCCAAAACCTGTGGGCCCCTCTGTTCCTCCCCTCTATTTCCCCCTCCTCCTCAAACCCCTGAGACCCTCCTCGGGTGTCTGTACCCTGAGAACACATTCCCAAACATGTGAATCCCCTCTGACACCCTGAGGTTACCCCCAAGCCTCAGGGTCCCTCCAAGCCCCTGGGTCACCCCAAACCTCCATGTCTCCCTTCTGAACCCCGGGATCCAACCTGGTGAATCCCCCTCTAAACTTGTGCGTCCACCCCGAAATCTTGGGTCTCCCCATCGCCCCAGCTCCCCCCGAAAGCCTGCGGAGTCCCTCAATCCTGATCCGTCGCCCCCCAGAGCGGTTCCTGGCCCCGGGCGTCCCCTCGCGGTCGCTGCTGCCGTTCGGCTGCGGGGCGCGATCGTGCCCGGGGGAGGGGCTGGCGCGGGCCGAGCTCTTCGTGTTCCTGGGGCTGATCCTGAGGGAATTCCGTCTGGAGCCGGGTCCGGGGGGACTGCCGGGGCTGAGGGGGTCGCCAGGTACGGTGCTGCGCTGCCCTCCCTTTCGCCTGCGCATGGTGCCCTGCCAGCCCCCGGGCTCACCCTGACCCTGGCCTGACTCCACCTGACCACTTTATTACTTTTCCTGAACACTCTGTGACTCACCTGACTTTTCCTGACCCTTCCTGAATACACCTGACTTCATCTGACCCTGTGTGACACTGTCTGAACCTGGCTGACCTTGGTCTTACTCCTGTCACAGTCCTATGCCTCACCTTGACACTGGCTATGGCCCTAGCTGTGACCCTACCTACCTCCATCTGGCCCCTGCTTGAACCCTGCATGACTCCATCCCAACTCACCTGACCCTTACTAACCACACTTGACTCCACCTGATCCTACCTTGGTGGTAGCCTGACCCATGGGTGGTTCAACACTCCAGATGCCTGGGTCTCCTCCCAATGCCAGGGTCAGTGCAGTAGGCATTTACTTCTCCCCAATAAAATTTATAGTTTTGACCCCATCCCGCAAGTTCCGGCTCTTCCTGGGACACCCCCCCCCAAAACCTCCGGAACCCCCGAAGCCAAGCCCTGCCCCCACCCTGCGTGGCAACACTCGGCACCCACCACAGCCGCAACCCTCGGACTGCATTAGGGGATATCGCTCTGGCTGATCCCCACCTTCCCGCTCCGCAGAGCCCCTCTCCGGAGAGGCTGCGGCCCAGGCTGGGGTCGCAGCCCTGCGAGGCACGGCGGGTGTCCATCAATCTGTGCGGGGCGCTGGGGTCCGCCGCGCCGCTTGGCAACAGGTGACTTGCAGCACGAAGCGCTCTGATTGGCCAAGGGCTGGCGTGCCTGGCAACCGAGGCTTCTGATTGGCTTAGAACTGTGGAGGGCGGGAGGGGAGTGAAGCGCAATCCCCAGAGCAACACCCCGAGAGAGAGGGGCTCGAGGGGCGGGCGATTGGTGGGGCTGGAGGGTTGAGTTGTTCTCCGAACAACGATATCGAGGGAGCGGGAGGCGAGGAGCGCTCTCCCCGACGCAAAAACACGAGGGAGAGAGCAGCGGGGAGGGGACGAGACCCTCTCCGCGTTTCCAAGTCATTTGTGGCAAGGGGAAGGGGAAGGGTTGGTCGGTGAGGAAAGGCAAGGGAGGGAAAAGCAATACAAGGGGAAAGCAATACGAGGCAAAGCAAGCGTGGGGTAGGCAAGGAAAGGGTAAGAAACGCTAGGAAAGGGGGGATTGAACAAGGCAAATCAACAGAGGGGAAGGCAAGACAAGGGAAGGGAGGGGCAGGCAAGGTAAAGCCAGGCAAGGGAAACCAGGCAAGGCAAGGGGAGGCAGTGAAAGGCAAGATAAGGAAAGGGAGGGGTAAGCCAGGTAAAGCAGTGCAAGACAAGAGAGGGGTTGACAAACCAAGGTCGGGGAGGAGGGAGGTAAGGGTTAGGGTTAGAGAATAAAGCAACAGTTGCTAATGCACCTGTGTGTCAACTGAGAGCGGGGACACAGGACACAGGGACAGACAGGCATGGAGACATACAGGATATGGGGGATACATAGGACACAGAGGGCATAGAGGCACAGGATCTAGGGGACACAGGATATGCATGCACAGGGGACACAAGGACACATGGGGACACAAATAGGACATGGGGGAGACACAGAACTGTTCTTGTGTCCCTTGGGATTGGTCGCATCTCCCATGACTGACCGAAGGTGATGCTGTCCCTTGCATGACCTATCTGTCCTGGCAGCTTTCATCTGGGAGTAATCCTTGGATGTATTGAATTTTGGATGCAAAAACATCAGCCTATGAAAACTAAGTTCCAAAATACCAGAATAACCTAGTTTTGAAATAATAGAAAACTAAATGTTGAAATACCAACGAAAACAATGTTTCAAAATCTCAGATTTTAAATACCAGAATTGTAACCTAACCCAAGTTCTAAAACACCAAAATAACCCAGTTTCAAAATACCAGAACAGCAAGTTCAGAAATACCAAGGTAACACAGTTTCAAAACACCAGACTACTAAGTTCCAAAGTACCAAATTAATTCCATTTCAAATTACCAGAATATCAAGTTTAAAACTATCAAAATGATCCCATTTCAAAATATCAAACTGAAAAATAACAATTTTCAGATCTTGTATATGGGTAGGATTTCCAAACCCAAAAGAATGCAATATTGTCAAAATGGGATCTGTGCTACCAAAATGGATATTTTCTCCTTGGAAGAGCTTTCCCCTGATGACCATCAATACCTGTATTCATTCTAATTGTACAGCCAGATGTAAGGATTTTACTTTAAAAGCAAACACTTGTAGGAGCTTTCTGCCTAGATTGTGTCTATGAGGGCAGGAAAACTGTGGTTGGGGTCAAAGTGAATCATGATTTTAAAGAGTTAAGATTTAGCTAAGGGTTAGAAGCAATTGATATTGATCGGGATGTAAGTTAGATAAATAAGTTATAGGTTAATGATTATTAGATGCTTAAGCTAGAGCTAATTGTTGTATTGTTCACCATTATGAGCTCGTTTATAGAAGGAAGTAGAGTAAGTGAACTGTTGTAAGAACATATTGAAACCAGTAGAACAATGCCCAGCACCTGGACTTTATGTCAATCAGTCACGAAGCAGGGGACCTTGGATCCTGCCAGAGGGTCAGAGACCTGATGAAGATTTTCCTGATTTTATCCCTTAAGACCACTGACTCGAGACCACTGACCCTATTCAAGAGGTCACATGAAGGACTAATAACCTCATTTCAACACAGAACGGGGATGGGAGGTGATGAGATTATGCATATGTATTGTACGTAAGATTTTGGGAAATAAATAAAGGGCAAAGAACCTTGTATGGGGCGGTCACGCCTTTCGGAGGTGATGGTGTTAATAAACATACCACTTCCTAACTTTAACTAGTTAGAGGGTCTTTGTCCATGATCTTCGGTTTTAATGACTCAGTTGGCGAGCTAGGTAGGAGCAGGTTCTGTGTAGTCGTACATTTCTGTACCCGAGCAGGTGTTTCTATATAAGGAAGTTAAACTAGATGTTTCTATAGCCTGCTAGTTGCAATTGGAATTGGCTCAGTACCAGCACAGACACAGTGATAGGGCTTTGGAAGTGCACCTCAAAGCCTAGTGTCTATCTCATTGGGCAAAAAGCCAAATAAGCCCACCTAGACCATGGAGTATTAAAGAGCCAGCAAAAGAGATGCAAGTGGCTTTTTGGGAATGCCTCACAGTGTGACTGTGCTTGGTACACTGTGCTCGGCTTATCTCTTTTCATTTTGTAATGTTTGTTATTTTTGCTGTTATTAAAACCTTTATTTTACAAAGCATATCCTGGGAAGCCGTCTCGCTATTTTATTAAGCCATTTCTCCACTGGCTGGACCCTCGGAGGTATTGAGAGAAAACTCAATAGTTCTGCTCGGCTGTGATACCAGCTCGGGACATGGACCCCCCTCGGGGCGCCCCTGGCATATTCCTGGAAGAGTGGGCTCTGCTGTCAGACTGTTCATACAGCAGCAGACAAGGACTCCTGACTACCAAAAACTTCGGGCAAAAGGGTATGTTTAAAAATTGAAACAGTTTTAAACGGTGACCTGTAAGGCATACGCGTGGTCAGGAAAGGCCGTTGGTAAGTCGTGGGAGACGTCCCACGCTCAACCTGTGCCTATGCAGTGTGCTTGCAAGCTGAAATTGCAGTTGGTATCGGGTCAGTTGTATTTCGTTGCCAGCAGAGAGAGCTGTTGAGCTGTTGTACTGGTCCGGGGAGGGGGGTGCGGGGGGGTGGGGTGCTCAGGCTTCGGTTGCTGGCAGAAGGGGATTTTGCCATTTGTTGAGCCTTAAGAGGGGTCAATTTGCTAGCAATTTAGGGCTAGCAGTGGTAAGGGCAAATCCTGGTCTGTGGTTGTTATGCTGTGTGAATGTGTCCTGACTCTGAGAGCGATTGTGAAAGAGTTTGTTGAAATGTGCTATGGGCACGAAAGGAGTGGGAGTTTGGACCCACGGTTCCCTTCTCAGGCAACTGAAACGGTCGAGAAAAAACAAAGCCAGTGGGGCACATGATTAAAGCATTTGAAAGCGCTGCATGTTGTGTGATTCCTCAATAATAGGCCCCCCTCCCCGCTGTGACTGTGGTGTGTGGGTACTTCGGTTACGGGGGACAGTATTCACTGCAACACCCGCTGTTCACCTTAAAAGAGTCCGGACGCTGAGAGTTGTTCAGCCTTGCTGTTCAGGTGTTTTTTGCCTGTGGAATTTGAGATACAGAGGTTGAGTGCTTTAGTATAGTGTGTTTGTAAGTGTTTCCCGCGGGAATAATGAGTTTGTGGTGATAGTTTGCGTGGAACATACGTTTTGTTTGTGTGTAAGCGACTTGGAGTTGTGTTTTAGAACGATGATGCATTTTTTGAGACAACACTGCCATCTTGTGTCAAAAGTTATAAGTGCAGCACACGTTGAGTGAAATAGTGTAAGTGGTCTGTTTGAAAGAGCTAATTAGTTTCTGAGAGCTGAGACGTGAACGTTTTGAAGTAGATTGGGGACAAAGGACAGGACCAGTTTGGCGAGGAGGAGTATAAGCCTTTGATAAGAGCTTAGTTGTGATTTTAGGAATGGAAATTGTGCTTGTAGATGCTGATTGCTAGAATTACAATAAGGGTAGCTTCTGTCTGAGAATTCAGTCTGGCCAGATGGACAGAGGGAACTCATTTGCCTCAGTAGTTTGGACTCGACTCGTAGGAGTTTGTGAATTCAGTGAACTGGTGGATAGTCAAGGGAAATAAGAGATTATGTTTAGAAAGTTTGTATCAGATGTCTGCTGGAGGAGTAGTGGTTTTGGATTGGGAGCAATAGGCTGTGGAGAATTTTGAAAATCAAAAAGGAGTGAATGGAATATCTTGTATTTTTAGGAAATTTCTTGCTGCTTTTGGTGCATCTAGAAGTTGACTTTGTGCATGGGTGCTATGTTGCCTTTCGATGGAAAGGCAGGCAACCTGGTTTCAGAAAGCCAGCATGGCGGCTCGACCTTCTCCTGAGCCACTCGGGCTACTGACACGCTGACACCAATGTGGTGGACAGCAAATGGCGTTTATTGGGTCAGCACGTGGGGTTAAATAGTCTAAGGGGTCTTTACTACGTCAGAGCGGGGGGGCCAAGGGTTCAAGGTGAGAGGCCAATGGGGTTAGGAGGGGTCACCACCGGAGAGACGGGGGGAGGGTCCTTATCTTTCCGTGACATTGTGAGATCTTCCATTCACCTTTTCTTATCTAACACACACATCTCTTCCCCCCGCCCCCCCACAAATAAATGAGGCAGTTAAAACATAACAAGGAGAACAAGGGGGGTTTGGAGAACCTGAGTAGGTTTTGCGGGGCAGATCAGGCAGACCTCGCGACTGGCAATGTTCATAGTTAGACTCACAGCATTTGTTGTTGTCTTACAAACAGAATGTTGGCCCGTTCTAAGCGTGTTTGAACAAATGAGACTAGCTTGTTTAGCAGGCACGGTCTAAAGGTGAGAGCTAAAAGCAGCATTGCCAGTGGACCTATCAGGGTGGAAATTAGGGTGGTGAGCCATGGCGATTGATTGAACTAGGACTCGAACCAGCTTTGTTGGGCTTCTCTGTCTCTCTTTCTCTGGGCCAGTCTGTCTCGGAGTTTTGCCATGGAGTCTCTAACAACTCTTGTATGGTTAGCATACAAACAGCATTCTTCTTTCAAGGCGGCACACAGGCTTCTTTGTTGCATGAACAGGAGGTCTAGTCTCTGCCTGTTCTGTAGGACGACTTCTGAAAGCGAGGAGACTGATTTCTCTAGGAAGGAGATGGATTTCTTGATCTTTTGCAAGTCTTCGTCGATGGTCATTTGTAACTGAGAAAGTCCTTGGTGTCAGGTCACAAGGGCTGAGACACTTGTGGCCGTGCCAGCTGCTCCCAGTCTGAGCAGCATCGCGATGGTTACTCTTGTTATTATCTCTCGTTTGTGGAGCCAGCCAGGTTCTTCAAAAAGTTGGCACACCTCCTCGTCTGAGTGTGTGAAATACAAAGTTATGTTTCGTGTCAGGGAAATGAAGAAAATCTGTGTAATCATAGTGATGGAACACAGCCATGGGACAGTTATAAAGATGAGTTCTAATAAACAGCTGAGGAAAGCATGGAAGGAAGTTTTTGAATAAATCTTTTGCTTGCAATTATCTATTATAAGTCTCAAGCTATTCTGCAATTAGTGTTCTTTAATTATAACTTTAGAAGCTTGCTTTGTATTAAAGAATTTTAAACTGTAGTTTTAGAGTGCAAAAAGGTTTTCTTTTAGACAAAAGAAGGAAAAAGGAGGGGGCTCAAGCCTCACACAAGGTGGGAAAACATCCTGGACATGAAGATATGACTTCAGTTCACTGATTTATGACTCCTGGAGAAGGAAACTGGACATCAACTTTGGAGATGGATGGACTTGAAAATAGAGATGGGACCCCCACATCTGGAAGCCAGATCCCACCACCTGGAAAAACATATCCTGGAAGTACATCCTGGAGTATTGAAATATCAGAATAGATCACAATGGTCCATAGAATTATACAGGACAATCTATAGATTTATGGCTGTTAGGTATTGAATTGTGACGTTAAAACTAGAAATGGAAACTGCTGAGAAAGCTTATGAATATGTATAAAATACCATCAAAACCAGCAATGGGTGTGCAGTTGGAAGGGAAAACCCCTGCCACTGTACCCAGCGCTGCCTCTTTGCTCACACTTTACCATGTTAATTAATTAATTATTAAATTGCTGCTTGATATATTGGCCGTGTCAAGCGTCTTATTTTTAACAAGTGGTACAGGACTCTAGGAATGATCAGAACTTGAACACAGAAATCATTAGTCTCATTGAATTTGGATTGTGAACTCTTTCCGGAGTGGCTTAAGGTTTTATTAGGTTTTGCTTTAACCCTTGCTAGCTTCTCTGTCTCTAAATCCCAGTCAGTGTCTGACAGTTCTCTCGAACTGCTGCCGCTGGTGGTTTCCGACTGAGAGTCGGAAGCGGACTGCCAGTGCACTTCTGGGTTCGGGTGCCGTTTCGTGCGGCCCTGGCCCCGCTCTTCCCCTCGGGGGTGGTGCCGCTCCCGCCCCCTGGGCTCGTCCTGCCTCCCGCGGGGGGAAGTCTCTCCCTTAAATGGTGGCAGTGTTGAACGCAGCTCCCGATGGGGCGTGTTCTCTCTGCCACTGTTCCGCGCGTGCGCGTTTGCGAAAGCCCGAGGTTCCGAGCCGAGCGCCCGCTCCCCGCCGCTCCCCTGTGCATACACATTTGCGAGAGCTCGCGTCTCCGAGCCGAGCGCCCGCTCCCCGCCGCTTCCCTGTGCATACACGTCCGCGAGAGCCCGCGGTTCCGAGCCGAGTGCTCATTCCCCGCCGCTCCCCCGTGCACATGTGTCTGCGAGAGCCCACAGCTCTCGGCTGAATGCGCGCTCCCTGCTGCTGTCCCGTGCATAGGGGTCTGCGGGAAGCTGCCTCTCCGAACTGCGCATGCGCTCTCCGCCACTGTGGCCGTGGAAATCTGCAGTGCCATTCCAAGCATGCACTCTCTCCCTTCTTGTCGCTCGTACGCGCCAGCAAAAGCCCGCGGCTTTTGTCTGAGCACGTGCTCCTCTCTCTTTTCCCCGTCTTTCCCCCGCGCATGCGCGTCGGCGAACACCTGCGGCTCTGGGCTTTCCCCACTAAGAACATCTAGACCCCGCCCTTCCCCGTGGCTGCCGACGCGATTTTCAAACACATATGGCGGCGGTGCCGCCCGCGTGTTTTCCTGTGCCACGTGCTCGGCGTCTCTGGCCTCGCTCGCCAATCCCTCCCAGAAAATCTGTGCGTGCTGCCGCGCCTCGGGCACTGAAATGCTGGCTGACAGCGAAGAGACCCTTGGGGGACCCATGGATTTTTGGGAAGGTTCCGTGGGCAAGGGGGAGGCCGGCGGGTTCAGCGGGGGGGCCGGGGGGTTCCCTGAGTGCACCGGGGAGTTTGGACTCGGGCTCCGGGAGGGGGGAAGCATGCCTGGCTCCCGCGGTTCCCCACCCTCGGACAAATCATTTTCAGATGCCGTTTGCGTTGTAGCTCCCACCCCCAGCTAGCAAGCACACGTGCATGGCGCTCCAGGTCTCCTGTTCCTCCATTGCCTTGCGTAGAGCCTGCTCGACCCTTCCCCACGCCTTGAGGCTTTTAGTGCTGCCCATGGGTTTAGTATTTTCGGCTAGGGCAACCGTGCACCTCCCCCAAACTGCCGAATGTAATACATCTACTGGTCGTTCGACGACCTCAAGCTCTAATAACTTTGCCATAGCAAGTTTAAAATTCTTGAGCTTGCACGCAATTCCCCACTGTTTATGAATCGAACTTACGACTTTCGCCATGGCTTCCATTGGCTGGTCTGATGGCGTCCCGTCCGCCTAGGGTCAGATCCTTTGTCCTGCCTTGGCCGCTGCTCCTGTCCAGGTGAAAATCCCGATTCCCAAGCGTTTTTTCCTCCCGGGTTTCAGCACCACAATGTTGTCTTTCGATGGAAAGGCAGGTGACCTAGTTTCAGAAAGCCAGCACGGTGGCTCGACCTTCTCCCGAACCACTCGGGCCACTGACACGCTGACACCAATGTGGTGGACGGCAAATGGCGTTTATTGGGTCAGCACGTGGGGTTAAATAGTCTAAGGGGTCTTTACTACGTCAGAGGGGGGGGGGCGGAGAGTTCAAGGTGAGAAGCCAATGGAGTTAAGAAGAGTCACCACCAGAGAGACAGAGGGAAGGTCCTTATCTTTCCATGACATCGCGAGATCTTCCGTTCGCCTTTCCTTATCTAACACACACAGTGCTATTGCAGTGTAAGATTTGTACACTGTTGTTCTTCTGCTGACCAGCACAGAGAGTGTGCCCAGTGTCTACAGCTCCCTGATTGAGCTGATTTAGAGCCAAACATTTTAAAGCTGGTGTGTGGGAAGTCACATTTAGTACCTGAGCTGTGGGCTGTGCAAAAAGAAGACTGAGAAAAGACTGTAAGCCAGGTTTGCGTGGAAGCAAGATAAGAAGCAAAAGAGGAGATAATAAGAATTAGAGTGCTAGTTTTGTTAAGGAGGAGTGATGGGAACTAACCAGAATAAAGAGATCCCTAAAACTAGTCTTTTAAGGTGTATTTTGGCACACCGGAACGAACTAGTAGGGTATGGTGGTACAGAGAACAAAAAAGCCCTCGTTAAGTTTTGTACACAGTGGTGGCCACTTTACAGGCTTGAAGGGGGAGTCAGGTGGCCGCTAGCTAGATCTTTACATTATGAGACTTTTACAGCTTATGTTGTTTTTGACATGGGAGCAGAAATGGGAGGAGGTGATGTATGCTGACATGGTTTTCTCTCTCTGGAACCACCCTGAGTGGCAGAGAGATTGTGGGCTTAGGGCCCCCTCTGACCCCTTGGTATTGGCCCTAGAAAAAGACAATAAAGCTAGTAGAGGAAGGCTAAAACGATATTTTAGTACCTGCTCCATAAATCAGTGCTGCACACACCCAGACAAGGTGTACCCAGCTGAGTCTCTGGAGCAAAAGTTGGGAGATCTGCTTGAACCACCCGCTACAAGGCAAGGGAGGACGAGAGGGGAAGCAAATTTGAGTGGATTATTAACACTGACTCCAGCCTCAGTTCATATTCTACCTCGTGAGATTTCTATCTCATCTCCAGCTCCAGCTCTTATTCCACCTCCTGAGATTTCTATCCCAACTCCAGCTTATATTCCATCCACCACTCCAGTTAAAGCAATTCCTATTTCAACTTCACTTCCAGCTTTAACCAGAGATATTTCTATTTCAACTCCAACTTCAACTTTAAGCACAGCTGAATCAACTCATTTCTATTTCAACTTCAGCTTCAGCTTCTACTCTATCCCCCACTTCGACTACTCCACTTACTTCTAAATCTCTCCCACTGCCCAGCAGTGACAGTGAGGAAGAGGAGACCTCTTCAAAGGTCTTTACAGCAGCCCAGACTCAGAAATAAACCAAGGAAATGATACAAGCAGCTTTGAGGGAGGCAGTAAGTCCTGAAGGGAAAACAATGTTAGTTAAAATTCCTTTTTCTACAATGGATTTAGAGGCTTGGGAAAATATTGCAAAATGTTATTGAAGTGACCCAATAGATGTTGCAAAGAAGTTTATGATTAAACAACATCAACATGACTGGTTGTCTTGGGTTGAAAAATGTAACCAAAAATGTGTATTCTATTTTCATCTGTTGAAACTAGTTGGGAGATATTGTTTTTCTATCTTCTTCCACCCCTTTTCCTCCGAGGGATATCACCTGTGAGTGGGCAATTTAAGGCCTCTCACATGACTGATAACATTACTCCATTGTGAGATGCTCCACCCAGTGGTAAGGGCCAAAGCCTTTCCACCAGCATAAAACCTGCAATCCCAAACACTAGAACAGCTGGTTTTTCTACTGAATTCTCGGAGGAAGACTGGACCCATCTCGCCAGCACTGGACCCTTTGTTGTACAGGATCATCTCTACTCCACAGAACAACATCTGTTACTCTAGGAAGACTTATTTGGACTTCCAACACCCTGACAACTTCCTTGGGGAGTGTCCTGGGAGTTAATATCTGGGCTGCCCTCTCTGTTGTGGCACAAAGAGATGAAAGCCTGGGCCGGCTCCTCTGTGCTGTCAAAAAGGCAGCAAAACTGGGACTGCAACCTCTGTGGTGTCACAAAGTGTTGAAAGCTGGGGAATGCACCTCTGTCATGTCACAAAGGGATTAAAGATGGGGCTGCCACCTCTGTGGTGTCACCAAATGAGCAAAGTAGGGGCTGCCACCTCTCTAGTGTCACACACGGAGAAATGCCGAGCCTGCCACCTCTGTGGTGTCACAAATAGACCAAAGCTGGGTGTCACCCTGGTTTTGAAGACCTTTTTAAGCCTTCTGTTATATTCTTCATATTGGAGTCAGAAATTTCACCTTATCACATTTTCTACTATAAACACTGGCCATGTTTTGCTAACTGTCTTTTATTGTTTACATATTTCTAGGTAGGAGGAGAAATGTGATTGACAGTTAGCTCGACCAATGTGGATTGAGAGGTGGAATTCCATCCTCCAATCCACAGGCACCATGGGAAATGTATAAAACTGGGTTTTGGAAATAAACTCGCCCCTTTTTCCTGCTTCGCTCACCAGTGTGTCCTCGTGTGGTTCTTCCCATGTCCACTGTGACAGCTGGGGCTGCAAAATCTCTCAGGTCACAAAAGGGTTGAAAGCTGGGGTTGCCACATCTCTGGTGTCACCAAGGGAGCGAGGCTGGGGCTGCCACCTCTGTGGTGTCACAAAGGGTTGAAAGCTGGGGAATGCAGCTCTGTTGTGTCACAAAAGAATCCAAGATGGGGCTGCCACCTCTGTGGTGTCACCAAGGGAGCAAAGTTGGGGCTGCCACATCTGTGGTGTCACCAAGGCAACAAAGCTGTGGCTGCCACCTCTCTGGTGTCACTAATAGACCAAAGCTGGGGCTGCAACATCTCTCAGGTCACAAAGGGTGGAAACCTGGGGCTGCCACATCTCTGGTGTCTCAGAGGGCGCAAACAGGGGGCTGCCACCTCTGTGGTGACACAAAGGGACCAAAGCCAGGCCTGCCACCTCTGTGGTGTCACAAAGGGAGCAAAGGTAGGGCTGCCACCTCTCTGGTGTCACAAATAGACCAAAGCTGGGGCTGCAAAATCTCTCAGGTCACAAACGGTTGAATGCTGGAGCTGCCACCTCTCTGGTGTCAAAAAGGGAGCAAACCTGGCGTTGCCACATATGTGGTGTCACAAAGGGAGCATAGGTAGGGCTGCCACCTCTGTGGTGTCACCAAGGCAGCAAAGCTGTGGCTGCCACCTCTCTGAGGTCACAAACAGACCAACGCTGAGGCTGCTAAATCTGTGAGGGCACAAAAGAAGCAAACCTGTTGTTACCACCAGTGAGGTGTCACCAAGGCAGCAAAACTGGGGCTGCCACCACTACGGTGTCCAAATGGGAGGATTGCTGGGGATTCCAGTGCTGTAGTGTCAATGAGCCTAGCCCTTTTCAAGGGCTCTCCAGCTCCCTGCCAAGGGGCCTTTTTCACAGGGCTGCCAAAAGTGCTCTAGAAAAGGCTGTCGTCAAGCTCCTTTAGCTGCACATGTTCCTCATAAACGCTGATTGCTTGCATTCTCAGGTGCTGTGTGTGTACAGGTGAAATTACTGAAGTTGGGAGCAGCTCTGCTGGGTGTTCCTTGTGGTGTGTTTCTTGGTGGGCTGGGGTGTTTCCTTTCTTAAATTTTCCACGTCAGCTCTGGGCAGAGCTCTGTTACTGGATGTGACACTTGGGTGTGAGAGAGTGAGCTGGCCAAAGGGTCCTTCTCTGAGCAGAGTGCAGGGGAATCCAGATGAGCCCAGGGTGAAGCCAGTCAGGTAAGGCTCAGTTGTGTTGACATTCCAAAGGTCTGGACGCTTCCTTGGGGAGTGTCCTGGGAGTTAATATCTGGGCTGCCCTCTCTGTTGTGGCACAAAGAGATGAAAGCCTGGGCCGGCTCCTCTGTGCTGTCAAAAAGGCAGCAAAACTGGGACTGCAACCTCTGTGGTGTCACAAAGTGTTGAAAGCTGGGGAATGCACCTCTGTCATGTCACAAAGGGATTAAAGATGGGGCTGCCACCTCTGTGGTGTCACCAAAGGAGCAAAGTAGGGGCTGCCACCTCTCTAGTGTCACACACGGAGAAATGCCGAACCCGCCACCTCTGTGGTGTCACAAATAGACCAAAGCTGGGGCTGCCAAATCTGTAAGGTCCAAAAAGGTTGAAAGCTGGGGCATGGAGCTCTGTCGTGTCACAAAGGGATCAAAGATGGAGCTGCCACCACTGTGGTGTCACCAAGGGAGCGAGGTTGAGTCTTCCACCTCAGTGGTGTCACAAAGTCAGCAAATGTGTGGCTGTCGGCTCTCTGGTGTCACAAATAGACCAAAGCTGGGGCTGCAACATCTCTCAGGTCACAAAGGGTAGAAAGCTGGGGCTGCCACCGCTCTGGTGTCACAAAGAGCGCAAACAGGGGGCTGCCTCATCTGTGGTGTCACAAAGGGAGCAAAGGTAGGGCTGCCACCTCTCTGGTGTCACAAATAGACCAAAGCTGGGGCTGCAACATCTCTCAAGTCACAAACTGTTGAATGCTGGAGCTGGCACTTCTCTGGTGTCAAAAAGGGAGCAAACCTGGCGTTGCCACATATGTGGTGTCACAAAGGGAGCATTGGTAGGGCTGCCACCTCTGTGGTGTCACCAAGGCAGCAAAGCTGTGGCTGCCACCTCTCTGAGGTCACAAACAGACCAACGCTGAGGCTGCTAAATCTGTGAGGGCACAAAAGAAGCAAACCTGTTGTTACCACCAGTGAGGTGTCACCAAGGCAGCAAAACTGGGGCTGCCACCACTACGGTGTCCAAATGGGAGGATTGCTGAGGATTCCAGTGCTGTAGTGTCAATGAGCCTAGCCGTTTTCAAGGGCTCTCCAGCTCTTAAGCAGATTTCGCTGTTCACTCTGAAAAGCAAAGCTTGGTGTTCTACATAGCTCTTGCAAGGAAACGAAGGAAATCAAGCAGTTACACTTCTGTACTTGATCTGTTGACATTGAAAACACACACTGGTGCAGAGTGGAAACCGGTGCTGCCAAAGGCAGGAAAGTGTCTGCAGCAGCTTCTTGTTTGCTGGTAACACAAACAACCAACGAGATTCGTGATTGTAAGCAGCTTCAGAAAGCAAGACACAGCAACCGAAGGCCTACCTCATTGTTAACTTTGAGAAGCAAAGTTTATGTATTACACAACTCTTCCATGGAAACCAAGCAAATGATTCAGTAACCAGCTTTGCTCTTGCTCTACTGACATGGAAAACACTAAGTGGTGCAGAGTGTAAGGCGGTAGTGCAAATGGCAAGAAAGTATCTGCAGCAGCATCTCTGCTTGCTGGCAACGCAGACAACCAAGTAGATTTGTGTATGTAGGAACACCAAAAAGCATGACACACAAACTAAAGGCAGACTCAGCTGTTCCCTTTGAAAAGCAAAGCTTTGAGTTGTACACAGCTCTTGCATGGAAATCAAGCCAATTAAGGAGTAAGACTGCTGCTCTTGCTCTGTTGACATGGCAAATACCATATGGTGCGGCGTGTAAAGCGGTACTGCAAAAGACAGGAAAGTGCTAACAGCAGCTTCTTTGTTCGCTAGGAACACAGACAACCAACTAGGCTTGTGGTTTGATCCACCCCAGGTGGCAAGACATAGAACCCAAGAGCAGACTTCACTGTTAACTCTTCAAAAGTAAAGCTTAATGTTACATAGCTCTTACATGGAAATCAAACCAATTAAGCTGTAACGCCTTTGTTTTTGCTCTGCAGGTATAGAAAACACGAATGACTGGCTAATGTAGTAAGGCAGTACTGAAACAAGCAGGAATGTGCCTGCGGCGTAGGCGGAAAACCTGCATGAAATGTGTTTTGACCAAACTCAGAACGCAGGACATAGAAACCAGAAGAAGAGTTCTCTGCGCCTTCTGACAAGCAAAGTTTTGTGTTCTCCAGATCTCTTTCATGAAAATCAGGCAGTAAGGCCTTAGTTTTTGCTCTGCAGGTATGGAAAACCCGAACGAGTGGATAATGTAAGCCAACACTGAAAGAAACGAGTGTCTCTGCATCAGATTCTCTGCTTGCTGGAACACAGACATCATACGAGACTTGTGTTTTGATCGACTGCAGAAAGCAAGAGATAGACACCAAAAGCCGACTTCACTGTTCACTCTAAAAAGACAACTCTTGCGTTCTCTAAAACTCTTACATGGAACTCTAGCAAATTAGGCAATAACAGCTTTGGTCCTACTTTATAGACCTGGAAGACAACAACCGGTGCAGAGTGCAAGCCAGAAATGGAAAAGAGACGAAAGTTTCTGCATTAGCTTCTACCTTGCTGGGAGCTCAGACAAAAAACAAGACTTGTGTTTTGATCAACTCCAGAAAGCAAGAGGTAGACACGAAAAGCAGACTTCACTGTTCACTCTAAAAGGCAAAGCCTTGTGTTCTCTAAAGCTCCTACACAGAACTCCAGGAGATTAGGCAGTAATAGCTTTGGCCTTGCTCTACAAACAGGGGAAACACCAATCTGTACAGAGTGTAAACCAGTAATGGAAAAGGTGCGAAGATGCCTGCAGCAGCTTCCTCTTTGCTGGCAACACAGACAACCTACAGGATTTGTATCTTGATCAACCGCGAAAAGCAAGCCATAGAATCCAAAAGCAGAATTCACTGTTCACTTGAAAAGCAAAGCTTTGTGTTCTACACAGCTCTTAGATGGAAATCAAGCAAATTAAGGAGTAAGACTGTTGCTCTTGCTCTGCCGACATGGAAACTACCATGTGGTGCGGCGTGTAAACCCGTACTGCAAAAGACAGTATAGTGCTTAAAACAGCTTCTTTGCTTACGAGGAAAACACACAATCGAAAAAGTATGTGTTTTGATCTAGCCTAGAAAGCAAGACACAGAAACCTTAAGCAGATTTCGCTGTTCACTCTGAAAAGCAAAGCTTGGTGTTCTACATAGCTCTTGCAAGGAAACGAAGGAAATCAAGCAGTTACACTTCTGTACTTGATCTGTTGACATTGAAAACACACACTGGTGCAGAGTGGAAACCGGTGCTGCCAAAGGCAGGAAAGTGTCTGCAGCAGCTTCTTGTTTGCTGGTAACACAAACAACCAAAAAGAGTCGTCATTGTAAGCAGCTTCAGAAAGCAAGAAGCAGCAACCGAAGGCCTACCTCATCGTTAAGGCTCAGTTGTGTTGATTTACAGAGCCCTGGACGCTTCCTTGGGGAGTGTCCTGGGAGGGAATGTCGGGGCTGCCCTCTCTGTTGTGGCACAAAGAGATGAAAGCCTGGGCCGGCTCCTCTGTGCTGCCAAAAAGGCAGCAAAGCTGGGACTGCAACCTCTGTGGTGGCACCAAGGGTTGAAAGCCGGGACATAGAGCTCTGTCGTGTCACAAAGGGATCAAAGATGGGGCTTCCACCACTGTGGTGTCACCAAGGGAGCAAAGTAGGGGCTGCCACCTCTCTAGTGTCACACACGGAGAAATGCCGAACCCGCCACCTCTGTGGTGTCACAAATAGACCAAAGCTGGGGCTGCCAAATCTGAGGTCCAAAAAGGTTGAAAGCTGGGGCATGGAGTTTTGTCGTGTCACAAAGGGATCAAAGATGGAGCTGCCACCACTGTGGTGTCACCAAGGGAGCGAGGCTGGGGCTGCCACCTCAGTGGTGTCACAAAGGCAGCAAATGTATGGCTGCCACCTCTCTGGTGTCACAAATAGACCAAAGCTGGGGCTGCAACATCTCTCAGGTCACAAAGGGTAGAAAGCTGGGGCTGCCACCGCTCTGGTGTGACAAAGGGCACAAACAGGGGGCTGCAACATCTCTTGTGACACAAAGGGACCAAAGCCAGGCCTGCCACCTCTCTGGTGTCACAAGTAGACCAAAGCTGGGGCTGCAACATCTCTCAGGTCACAAATGCTGGATCTGCCACTCTCTGGTGTCAAAAAGGGAGCAAACCTGGCGTTGCCACATATGTGGTGTCACAAAGGGAGCATTGGTAGGGCTGCCACCTCTGTGGTGTCACCAAGGCAGCAAAGCTGTGGCTGCCACCTCTTTGAGGTCACTAATAGACCAACGCTGAGGCTGCTAAATCTGTGAGGGCACAAAGGAAGCAAACCTGTTGCTACCACCAGTGAGGTGTCACCAAGGCAGCAAAACTGGGGCTGCCACCACTACGGTGTCCAAATGGGAGGATTGCTGGGGATTCCAGTGCTGTAGTGTCAATGAGCCTAGCCGTTTTCAAGGGCTCTCCAGCTCTTAAGCAGATTTCGCTGTTCACTCTGAAAAGCAAAGCTTGGTGTTCTACATAGCTCTTGCAAGGAAACGAAGGAAATCAAGCAGTTACACTTCTGTACTTGATCTGTTGACATTGAAAACACACACTGGTGCAGAGTGGAAACCGGTGCTGCCAAAGGCAGGAAAGTGTCTGCAGCAGCTTCTTGTTTGCTGGTAACACAAACAACCAACGAGATTCGTGATTGTAAGCAGCTTCAGAAAGCAAGACACAGCAACCGAAGGCCTACCTCATTGTTAACTTTGAGAAGCAAAGTTTGTGTATTACACAACTCTTCCATGGAAACCAAGCAAATGATTCAGTAACCAGCTTTGCTCTTTCTCTACTGGCATGGAAAACACTAAATGGTGCAGAGTGTAAGGCGGTAGTGCAAATGGCAAGAAAGTATCTGCAGCAGCATCTCTGCTTGCTGGCAACGCAGACAACCAAGTAGATTTGTGTATGTAGGAACACCAAAAAGCATGACACACAAACTAAAGGCAGACTCAGCTGTTCCCTTTGAAAAGCAAAGCTTTGAGTTGTACACAGCTCTTGCATGGAAATCAAGCCAATTAAGGAGTAAGACTGCTGCTCTTGCTCTGTCGACATGGCAAATACCAAAGAATGCTGAGTGTAAAGCGGTACTGCAAAAGACAGGAAAGTGCTAACAGCAGCTTCTTTGTTCGCTAGGAACACAGACAACCAACTAGGCTTGTGTTTTCATCCACCCCAGGTGGCAAGACATAGAACCCAAAAGCAGACTTCACTGTTAACTCTAAAAAGTAAAGCTTAATGTTACATAGCTCTTAATTGGAAATCAAACCAATTAAGCTGTAAGGCCTTTGGTTTTGCTCCGCAGGTATAGAAAACACGAATGACTGGCTAATGTAGTAAGGCAGTACTGAAAAAAAGCAAGAATGTGCCTGCGGCATAGGCGGAAAACCTGCATGAAATGTGTTTTGACCAAACTCGGAACGCAAGACATAGAAACCGGAAGAAGAGTTCTCTGTGCTTTCTGAAAAGCAAAGTTTTGTGTTCTCCAGGTCTCTTTCGTGAAAATCACGCAAATGAGGCAGTAAGGCCTTAGTTTTTTCTTCCGCAGGTGGGGAAAACCCGAACGAGTGGATAATGTAAGCCAGCACTGGAGAAAAACAGAGAGTGTCTCTGCATCAGCTTCTCTGCTTGCTGGAACACAGACAACATACAAGACTTGTGTTTTGATCAATTGCAGAAGGCAAGACATAGAAACCAAAAGCCGACTTCACGCTTCACTCTGAAAAGCAAAGCCTTGTGTTTTTTAAAGCTCCTAAATGGAACTCTAGGAAATTAGGCCATAATAGCTTTAGTCCTGCTCGACAGAAATGAGAAACACCAATTGGAGCAGAATGTAAGCCAGTAATGAAAAAGGTGGGAAGATGTCTGCAGCAGCTTCCTCTTTCCTGGCAAACACAGACAACCAACCTCAAAAGGCAAGCCATAGAATCCAAAAGCAGAATTCACTGTTCACTTGAAAAGCAAAGCTTTGTGTTCTACACAGCTCTTAGATGGAAATCAAGGAAATGATGCTATAGGACAGTCGCTCTTGCTCTGTCTACATGGAAAATAGCAAACGGTGCATAGTGTACACCGGTACTCCTTGAAGACAGCAAAGTACTCACAGGAAAAACACAACACCAGTAAGGTTTATGTTTTGATCCGTCCTAAAAAGCGAGACATGGAAACATTGAAGCAGATTTCACTGTGTGCTCTGAAGACCAAAACTTGGTGGTCTATAGACCTCTTCCATGGAAATCAAGCAAATTAGGATATAAGAATTTTGCTCTTGCTTTGCTGACATGGGAAACACCAGCTGATGAAGCATGTAAAGTGGTGCTGCCAAAAGCAGCAAAGTGTATGCACCAGCTTCTTGCCTGCTGGCAACACACACAACCAAAAAGATAGGTGTTTGTAACAGCACCAGAAAGCAAGACACAGACCAAAGGCTGAACTCATTGTTTGCTTTCAGAAGCGCAGCTTTGTGTTCTACACAGGTCTTGCATGGAAATTAAGAACATTACCAAATAAGAGTGTTGCTCCTGCTTTGCAAAGATGGAAAAAAAACCTCACTTGGATCATGTAAACCAGTTGTGACAAAGCAGAAGAGTGTCTGCAGCAGCTTCTTGTTTGCTGGTAACATAAACAACCAGAAAGATTCGTGATTGTAGCAGCTGCATGAAGCAAGACACAGCAACTGAAGGCAGACCTCATTGTTAACTTTGAGAAGCAAAGTTTGTGTTTTACACAACTCTTACGTGGAAACCAAGCAAATGATGCAGTAACCAGCTTTGCTCTTGCTCTGCTGACATGGAAAACACTAAGGGGTGCAGGGTGTAACGTGGTACTGCAAGCAAATGGCAAGAAAGTGTCTGCAGCAGCATCTCTGCTTGCTGGCAACAGAGACAACCAGGTAGATTATCTGTAAAAATGCTTCTAGCCTTCTCTGCTGTGAATGTCTTTCACCTCACACACAAGGCTCGTTATACCCTGGTTCCTGCTCGTGCTGCTGAACCGCGAGGGATTCCAGTGGGACCAGGCCAGCAGAGCCTCCATCCCAGAGCAGCATCCCCATCTCCTTCACCTGCTCTGCCCAGACAAGCTGGACTGAACACAGAACCCTGTCCTGACGGACAGAGAGCCCATGTCCAACCCCACAACCCAAGACTCCAGGAGCTCCCCATTTACTACAGGCTTACCAGCACAAACATTTACACGTTCCCTCTAGTGTGTGTCCTTTCTTGTCAGTTTCTACAGGATGCAGTTTACTAAAAATTTGAACCAGAACAACAACAAAAACCCCCAAAGGACTCCAATTTGGGTTTAGAATTAAGTAGTTTTCAGATGGAGACACCATCTCTGGACAGGAACTTTAAGGTGGCAAATGGAGAATAAGCATAGTCCTGAATTTCTTTTTGATGGACCTCTGCTATCTGTTATACTGAAAGCATAAGTTAAAAACAAACAAAAACTAACCCCCTCAAACCCAAAAACCTAACAAACGAAAAAGTACAACAACAACAAGCAACAATAACCAAAAAACCCACCAGAACCACATGTAGAACAGATTCTTTGCTTTCTTGAGCATCCCCACCCCTCCAGAATCAGCTTATTACTTTGGTTGTTCTTCTCCTCAAGGGAAGTAATTTGTATATTTACCTTGAATGACAGACATCATTCTACACTTTTAATGCAAGTTCACAAGTTTTCCTTTTCTATGCAACATTAAATTGTTCATATGCTTAACAACTACTGCTAGAGCAAGTGGATATAACAGTCAAGCAATAATGTTTAAACACACACATAGTAATCCATAGATCAGTGTTAGTGCTCAAACTGCAAATAAGAGGCTGCATAGCAATCCTGACCAGGCCATTAGTAATTCAAAAAGAACAAGTGGACCTTAAAAATTCCATATCAGTAATGGATATAAAAAGAACGAAAGTGACCACTCAGGTGACTGTTGAAGCACAACCAGAGACTGATACTAATCACAGAATGAGGCATGGAGGGGACCCCAAGTAGTGCAGAAACGAGCACAGCAAAAAGGAGAGGGATGATGTCATGGGGCAGCCCAGGAGAAGGTTAGCAGGTGATGAGAGAGGATTAAGTGGTCCTCAGCTCCTGTAAGGAAGGAACCAGACAAACACTTGTTATAGTGTCTTCATGAAAGCTTGCTCTTTTTTATTTGCCTATGAATAATGCCCTTCAAGGCTTTCTGACTGAAATAAAATTTTATCGTATATGTCACACATTATGTAAGGTTATGTAGCTACTCTTCTGGGATCCTTTTTATCCCTAATATCTGATGTGTTTACCTTGAAGCCAGTATGTGTTCACTTCAGGAGTAATACATTTTTACATTATTTTGGTAGGCAGAACTAGAGAAGACACAGTGAACTGCAAATTGTACTTATGGTGCTGGGTTGGTCAATTTTTTAATTTAGATTTCTTGGAACCTCACAATTATATGCTATTATTTTCTGAACGCAACAAAAGTCCTTCAAAATGAAGACGATTTTAGTATCTGATGAGACAATTTATTACAAAATTAAAATGAGAATAATAGAAACAGTTGTGCCTTAAAGAAAACTGGATTGTGAGAATGAAAATATATTTTCTGTTTTCTGAGGAAAGTGAATAGAGAGAGAAGGAAGGGACTGAGATAATAAATCACCAGAGAGAAGAATATTACTGTAAGAAAGATGCCACAGTAAAAGACATACTAGAAGACATACCGCAGTCAGAGCAACAAGCCAGAAGTTGATGAATTTCTCATCTGGCACAGTAGTCCAAAGTTTAAACACTCCCTCATTTAGAGGGGAAAACCCATTTGTCTTCCTGAAGTTCAGTGATTTCAAACTGAGTATTGTCCCCTGAAGAGTGAGAATACCAAATTATTAACTTCAGTGATAAAAGGTTGCCCAGAATTCCAATCAGAGATCTTTCCAGCAGAGGATTCTGAATTAATTCAAAAGAAAACATGTCAGCTTGTCTCCTTGCTGCATTTTTCAACATCCTTATTTGAATTTGAGGGTCTTGTAAAAGTTGTTCTCTTTGCAGCTGCCCCTGAAACAACTGGAGTTAATTTTCAAACTCAAACAGAGTTTTCTCATGTCAGGAGGCAGTTTTTACACTTTTTGCAGCTTCATATTAAGTTCACCCAAATTAAGCAAGATGTAATACAAAATTTCTTGGAAATTTGTGATGGTTTATTAGTTCAGAGTGTTCTGTGTTTGTCTTTAATAAATAGTTTTATGCATTTAACAGTTTTTAAAACAAGCCAATTTTTTAATGACAAGAGCTGTCATACAGTGAGTGCAGTGAAATACCACTTCACAAGAGCTCTCTGATAAGGCTTTCAGGTGGTCTGTGCATGCATATGACAATTTCTGGGACAGTTTTTCTAATGCAGGCTGTACTCACCTGTTTCCATATTAGCAACACACAATCTAATAGTACAGTCAAGTATCCAAAACTCAAGAAAACAAGGGTCAGCTGTACAAAATCCCACATTTTCACAACCACTTGGATACAGTGCAGCCCCCAGCACTGGGCAACCCTGAGACATGCTCTGTTGGTACTCCTCAGGAGCAGGCTGAAAGTGTTTCTGTGGCCATCAAACACCGTTTGCCCTGCAGCCACAGCACTTAGTCGAGTTTTAGTCCTTCATTTTTTTTGTCGGTCTTGTTCAATTTTGCAAGAAAAGGAGGTTCTTTGTAAGCAAATTTCACTCTTTGCCACTTTCAAAATAAGTAATCATAACTAATTCATATATTCCATTCAAGGATGAGGGAGTGTAGACATATTCTGGCCCTGAAGGATGCTCAAGAACAAAAAGACATGAACTGTTTCCAGTGTGGTTACAAGAGCAATATTTTGTATCACCTTGAGCAATGTCATTTCCAAGTTAGGTAGTATTTATGCCTTGAAATTTTTAAAATCCTGTTGCAGTTGACCATCAAGAATAGGATAAAATGTCTGGGGTTTTAAATGAAAACAGCAGTATACTATGAAAGAGAGAGTACTGGTAGAAGAATGCCAGCCGACATTAATTTTAATTCTTGCCCTGGTGTTGTTGGACAAAGCTCTTCTCACAAACCAGGCAGTCACTGAGGAAGGTGAGGCTGCATTCTGCTGTTACTGGAGTCACAGTGGGAGGGAAAAGTCACACAGTGGATGGTCTCACATTTGGGAAATTCAAGAATAGTCAGGAGTGAGAAGAAGATTCTTTGGGTGGTGCAGGGTTAGGGTTAACGCAATGTTGGTAATCATGAAAATCTACCATCCTCCCCTGGGCAACGACTGACATGTTCTAGGTCAAGGTCTTAATAAACTCAGATGTGATATGCCTTTAATAGTTGTTTCTGTGAACAAAGTACACAAAAAAGGAAATTACGTTCTTTCAATATTTTTACTGGTGTTTTACTCTATTACACAAAGCTACATTTGTTTAAAGGTTTTTTATATTTATGTGTGTGTACTCTTTATTTAAGTATAATATTTGGAGCTCTTCATCAGTTTTGATGTGAATGTATAGTGTGTCATATTGGAAAATGTTATAACACTGAACACAAATACGGAGATTCATGGTGTGGAAAGACATACTGAGCAGCCCTTGTTCAGAAGGAAGAGTCCCCTGACTAGCCCAGTGAGATTTGGCCCACCCAGTGTCTGTTTGCTCCCTAAAAACTGCAGAAGTTGTGAGAATGATGCAAAGGAATAGCAGGAGCCAGACAGTTCTTGTAGCTTTGCTTCAGTAGGATTTTTCAAACTATTCTATGATTCTGTGATTACATGACAGTTTGCAGAATAGGAATGACTGCTCTTCAGAGATTTTTATCCCTGACATACACAGAAATATTTTAAGGAAGGGTAAGAGGAATAAGAACCATTAGTCATAGTTTTCTACAGGCCTGGATAATGAAAAGACTGTAAAGACACTATTACAAAATGATTATTCCATATATGCAAATAAGAGAAGGACTGAGGGGTTTTGAGATGGTTATAAGAAAATGCATCTTTAAAATACTCTCTAACATGTCATTGATTTCCTATTCTCCCAGAACCCACGCCTTAAACATTTGTTAAATGCTTTAAAACTTGGCATTGTTGGTCTGCTGAGCATTTGTACAGAATCAGTAACAGTGAGGAAAATAAAGAAAATAATGAAAGTATTGTAAAAAGGTAAACCTCCATTCATGGCCCATAAGGATGTAACACACAAGACAGTCTCCAGGAGTTCCCACCACAATTACCGTGTTCAGCAATTAGGACAAATGAGAACTTGAATAATTTCCAGCAGCCTTTCAGATTGCTAAAACTGAATAAAGGATGATGAACAAATATATACACAAGATAGAATTTAAACAGTCACATTCAATCTGTCAAAGACACTGAAAAAAAATTGCATAGCAGCACAGAACAATCAAAATATGTATGAAAGCAAATCAAAATGTTCAGGCCTCATATGGCAAAAGGAAAAAGCTGTTTCTTTAGTAAAGAGAATTAGAATATTAAGACTTGAATTTATTTTAAAGCAAATTTATTTGATTGAAACACAAATTCTCAGCAACGTAATGAGTGGGAATGTATGTATAAGCAGGGAAGCAGGCAGTGATCTTCACTTAGGAAGACAAGAGAAGGCACCACTAAGAGCCCAAAATCAGATCTGCACCAGTGTATCTCCAGTGAAACTGCAAAATTAAAGGATCAGGATGGAGATAAAGTGTCCTTGAGTCCAGTTCTGGCCTGCTGCAGCTTAGATGGAATTTCCAGTTAGAGATCTAGCAACTTCTAGGATAGCCATAGGGTTAGGGTTAGGGGTTAGGGTTAGGGGTTATGGTTAGGGTTAGGGTTAAGGTTAGGGTTAGGGTTATGGTTACAGTTAGGGTTAGGGTAAGGGTTAGGGTTAGGGTTAGGGTTAGAGTTAGGGTTAGGGTTAGGGTTAGTTAGGGTTAGGGTTAGGTTAGGGTTAGGGTTAGGTGTTAGGGTTAGTTAGGCTTAGGGGTTAGGGTTAGTTAGGGTAAGGGTTAGGGTTAGGGTTAGGGTTAGGGTTGGGGTTAGGGTTAGGGTTAGGGTTAGGGTTAGGGTTAGGGTTAGGGTTATTTCTCCCACATGCAAAATGCCACCTTTTGGAACTCTGGCTGCTTTTGGAGTGCCAAATGTCTCCCACAATCTGACACCAGGAACATGGCCGGGTGAGTTTAGTTTCCCATGGAAAAGGGCCACCGTTCATGTCCACCACCCTCATCCTGCCCAATCCTGCCCTATTGGCTTCTGCCTGCAAAAATGCCGTGGCATTCAAGATTTCTCGCAGATGCAAGATGCCACATTTTGGAACTCGGGCTACTTTTGGAGTGCCAAATGTCTCCCACAATCTGACACCAGGAACATGGCCGGATGAGTTTAGTTTCCCATGGAAAAGGGCCACTGTTCGTGTCCATAACCCTCATCCTACCCTATCCTGCCCAATCTGTTTCGGCCTGCAAAAATGCCGTGGCATTCAAGATTTCTCCCAGATGCAAGATGCCACATTTTAGAACTCGGGCTGCTTTTGGAGTGCCAAATGTCTCCCACAATCTGACACCAGGAACATGGCCAGGTGAGTTTAGTTTCCCATAGAAAAGGGCCACCGTTCGTGTCCACCACCCACATCTGGCCACCTTGGCTTCAGCCTGCAAAATTGCCGTGGCATTCAAGATTTCTCCCAGATGCAAGATGCCACATTTTGGAACTCGGGCTGCTTTTGGAGTGCCAAATGTCTCCCACAATCTGACACCAGGAACATGGCCAGGTGAGTTTAGTTTCCCATGGAAAAGGGCCACCGTTCGTGTCCACCACCATCATCCTGCCCAATCCTGCCCTATTGGCTTCTGCCTGCAAAAATGTCGTGGCATTCAAGATTTCTCCCAGATGCAAGATGCCACATTTTGGAACTCGGGCTGCTTTTGGAGTGCCAAATGTCTCCCACAATCTGACACCAGGAACATGGCCGGATGAGTTTAGTTTCCCATGGAAAAGGGCCACCGTTCATGTCCACCACCCTCACCCGGCCACCTCGGCTTCTGCCTGCAAAAATGCCGTGGCATTCAAGATTTCTCCCAGATGCAAGATGCCACATTTTGGAACTCAGGCTGCTTTTGGAGTGCCCAATGTCTCCCACAATCTGACACCAGGAACATGGCCAGGTGAGTTTAGTTTCCCATGGAAAAGGGCCACCGTTCGTGACCACCACCCTCATCCGAGCACCTCGGCTTCTGCCTGCAAAAATGCCGTGGCATTCAAGATTTCTCCCACATGCAAGATGCCACATTTTGGAACTCGGGCTGCTTTTGGAGTGCCAAATGTCTCCCACAATCTGACACCAGGAACATGGCCAGGTGAGTTTAGTTTCCCATGGAAAAGGGCCACCGTTCGTGTCCACCACCCTCATCCTACCCAATCCTGCCCTATTGTCTTCTGTCTGCAAAAATGCCGTGGCATTCAAGATTTCTCCCAGATGCAAGATGCCACATTTTGGAACTCGGGCTGCTTTTGGAGTGCCAAATGTCTCCCACAATCTGACACCAGGAACATGGCCGGATGAGTTTAGTTTCCCATGGAAAAGGGCCACCGTTCATGTCCAGCACCCTCATCTGGCCACCTCGGCTTCTGCCTGCAAAAATGCCGTGGCATTCAAGATTTCTCCCAGATGCAAGATGCCACATTTTAGCACTCGGGCTGCTTTTGGAGTGCCAAATGTCTCCCACAATCTGACACCAGGAACATGGCCAGGTGAGTTTAGTTTCCCATGGAAAAGGGCCACCGTTCGTGTCCACTACCCTCACCCGGCCACCTCGGCTTCTGCCTGCAAAAATGCCGTGCCATTCAAGATTTCTCCCAGATGCATGATGCCACATTTTGGAACTCAGGCTGCTTTTGGAGTGCCAAATGTCTCCCACAATCTGACACCAGGAACATGGCTAGGTGAGTTTAGTTTCCCATGGAAAAGGGCCACCGTTCATGTCCACCACCCTCATCCTGCCCAATCCTTCCCTATTGGCTTCTGTCTGCAAAAATGCCGTGGCATTCAAGATTTCTCCCAGATGCAAGATGCCACATTTTGGAACTCGGGCTGCTTTTGGAGTGCCAAATGTCTCCCACAATCTGACACCAGGAATATGGCCGGATGAGTTTAGTTTCCCATGGAAAAGGGCCACTGTTCGTGTCCACAACTCTCATCCTGCCCTATCCTGCCCAATCTGTTTCGGCCTGCAAAAATGCCGTGGCATTCAAGATTTCTCCCAGATGCAAGATGCCACATTTTAGCACTCGGGCTGCTTTTGGAGTGCCAAATGTCTCCCACAATCTGACACCAGGAACATGGCTAGGTGAGTTTAGTTTCCCATGGAAAAGGGCCACGTTCGTGTCCACCACCCTCATCCGGCCACCTTGGCTTCGGCCTGCAAAAATGCCGTAGCATTCAAAATTTCTCCCACATGCAAGATGCCACATTTTGGAACTCTGGCTGCTTTTGGAGTGCCAAATGTCTCCCACAATCTGACACCAGGAACATGGCCAGGTGAGTTTAGTTTCCCATGGAAAAGGGCCACCGTTCGTGTCCAGCACCCTCATCCGGCCACCTCGGCTTCTGCCTGCAAAAATGTCGTGGCATTCAAGATTTCTCCCAGATGCAAGATGCCACATTTTGGAACTCGGGCTGCTTTTGGAGTGCCAAATGTCTCCCACAATCTGACACCAGGAACATGGCCAGGTGAGTTTAGTTTCCCATGGAAAAGGGCCACCGTTCATGTCCACCACCCTCATCCTGCCCAATCCTGCCCTATTGTCTTCGGCCTGCAAAAATGCCGTGATATTCAAGATTTCTCCCAGATGCAAGATGCCATATTTTGGAACTTCGGCTGCTTTTGGAGTGCCAAATGTCTCCCACAATCTGACACCAGGAACATGGCTAGGTGAGTTTAGTTTCCCATGGAAAAAGGCCACGTTCATATCCACCACCCTCATCCGGCCACCTCGGCTTCGGCCTGCAAAAATGCCGTGGCATTCAAGATTTCTCCCACATGCAAGATGCCACATTTTGGAACTCGGGCTGCTTTTGGAGTGCCAAATGTCTCCCACAATCTGACATCAGGAACATGGCCAGGTGAGATTAGTTTCCCATGGAAAAGGGCCACTGTTCGTGTCCACCACCCTCATCCGAGCACCTCGGCTTCTCCCTGCAAAAATGTCGTGGCATTCAAGATTTCTCCCAGATGCAAGATGCCACATTTTGGAACTCAGGGTGATTTTGGAGTGCCAAATGTCTCCCACAATCTGACACCAGGAACATGGCCAGGTGAGTTTAGTTTCCCATGGGAAAGGGCCACCGTTCACGTCCACCACCATCATCCTGCCCAATCCTGCCCTATTGGCTTCTGCCTGCAAAAATGCCGTGGCATTCAAGATTTCTCCCAGATGCAAGATGCCACATTTTAGAACTCAGGCTGCTTTTGGAGTGCCAAATGTCTCCCACAATCTGACACCAGGAACATGGCCGGATGAGTTTAGTTTCCCATGGAAAAGGGCCACTGTTCATGTCTAGAACCCTCATCCGGCCACCTCGGCTTCTGCCTGCAAAAATGCCGTGGCATTCAAGATTTCTCCCAGATGCAAGATGCCGCATTTTGGAACTCGGGCTGCTTTTGGAGTGCCAAATGTCTCCCATTATCTGACATTAGGAACATGGCCAGGTGAGTTTAGTTTCCCATGGAAAAGGGCCACCGTTCGTGTCCACCACCCTCATCCGGCCACCTCGGCTTCTGCCTGCAAAAATGCCGTGGCATTCAAGATTTCTCCCAGATGCAAGATGCCACATTTTGGAACTCGGGCTGCTTTTGGAGTGCCAAATGTCTCCCACAATCTGACACCAGGAACATGGCCAGGTGAGTTTAGTTTCCCATGGAAAAGGGCCACCGTTCATGTCCACCACCCTCATCCTGCCGAATCCTGCCCTATTGTCTTCGGCCTGCAAAAATGCCGTGGCATTCAAGATTTCTCCCAGATGCAAGATGCCACATTTTGGAACTCGGGCTGCTTTTGGAGTGCCAAATGTCTCCCACAGTCTGACACCAGGAACATGGCCAGGTGAGTTTAGTTTCCCATGGGAAAGGGCCACCGTTCATGTCCACCACCCTCATTCTTCCCATTCCTTCCCTATCGGATTAGGCCATCAAAAATGCCGTGGCATTCAAGATTTCTCCCACATGCAAGATGCCACATTTTGGAACTCTGGCTGCTTTTGGAGTGCCAAATGTCTCCCACAATCTGACACCAGGAACATGGCCGGGTGAGTTTAGTTTCCCATGGAAAAGGGCCACAGTTCATGTCCACCACCCTCATCCTGCCCAATCCTGCCCTATTGGCTTCTGCCTGCAAAAATGCCGTGGCATTCAAGATTTCTCCCAGATGCAAGATGCCACATTTTGGAACTCGGGCTGCTTTTGGAGTGCCAAATGTCTCCCACAATCTGACACCAGGAACATGGCTGGATGAGATTAGTTTCCCATGGAAAAGGGCCACCGTTCATGTCCAGCACCCTCATCCGGCCACCTCGGCTTCTGCCTGCAAAAATGTCGTGGCATTCAAGATTTCTCCCAGATGCAAGATGCCACATTTTGGAACTCGGGCTGCTTTTGGAGTGCCAAATGTCTCCCACAGTCTGACACCAGGAACATGGCCAGGTGAGTTTAGTTTCCCATGGAAAAGGGCCACCGTTCATGTCCACCACCCTCATCCTGCCCAATCCTGCCCTATTGGCTTCTGCCTGCAAAAATGCCGTGGCATTCAAGATTTCTCCCAGATGCAAGATGCCACATTTTGGAACTCGGGCTGCTTTTGGAGTGCCAAATGTCTCCCACAATCTGACACCAGGAACATGGCTGGATGAGATTAGTTTCCCATGGAAAAGGGCCACCGTTCATGTCCAGCACCCTCATCCGGCCACCTCGGCTTCTGCCTGCAAAAATGCCGTGGCATTCAAGATTTCTCCCAGATGCAAGATGCCACATTTTGGAACTCCGGCTGCTTTTGGAGTGCCAAATGTCTCCCACAATCTGACACCAGGAACATGGCCAGGTGAGTTTAGTTTCCCATGGAAAAGGGCCACCGTTCATGTCCACCACCCTCATCCTGCCGAATCCTGCCCTATTGTCTTCGGCCTGCAAAAATGCCGTGGCATTCAAGATTTCTCCCAGATGCAAGATGCCACATTTTGGAACTCGGGCTGCTTTTGGAGTGCCAAATGTCTCCCACAATCTGACACCAGGAACATGGCCAGGTGAGTTTAGTTTCCCATGGGAAAGGGCCACCGTTCATGTCCACAACCCTCATCCTTCCCATTCCTTCCCTATCGGATTAGGCCATCAAAAATGCCGTGGCATTCAAGATTTCTCCCAGATGCAAGATGCCACATTTTGGAACTCTGGCTGCTTTTGGAGTGCCAAATGTCTCCCACAATCTGACACCAGGAACATGGCCGGGTGAGTTTAGTTTCCCATGGAAAAGGGCCACCGTTCATGTCCACCACCCTCATCCTGCCCAATCCTGCCCTATTGGCTTCTGCCTGCAAAAATGCCGTGGCATTCAAGATTTCTCCCAGATGCAAGATGCCACATTTTGGAACTCGGGCTGCTTTTGGAGTTCCAAATGTCTCCCACAATCTGACACCAGGAACATGGCTGGATGAGATTAGTTTCCCATGGAAAAGGGCCACCGTTCATGTCCAGCACCCTCATCCGGCCACCTCGGCTTCTGCCTGCAAAAATGCCGTGGCATTCAAGATTTCTCCCAGATGCAAGATGCCACATTTTGGAACTCGGGCTGCTTTTGGAGTGCCAAATGTCTCCCACAATCTGACACCAGGAACATGGCCAGGTGAGTTTAGTTTCCCATGGGAAAGGGCCACCGTTCATGTCCACCACCCTCACCCGGCCACCTCGGCTTCTGCCTGCAAAAATGTCGTGGCATTCAAGATTTCTCCCAGATGCAAGATGCCACATTTTGGAACTCGGGCTGCTTTTGGAGTGCCAAATGTCTCCCACAGTCTGACACCAGGAACATGGCCGGGTGAGTTTAGTTTCCCATGGAAAAGGGCCACCGTTCATGTCCACCACCCTCATCCTGCCCAATCCTGCCCTATTGGCTTCTGCCTGCAAAAATGCCGTGGCATTCAAGATTTCTCCCAGATGCAAGATGCCACATTTTGGAAGTCGGGCTGCTTTTGGAGTGCCAAATGTCTCCCACAATCTGACACCAGGAACATGGCCGGATGAGTTTAGTTTCCCATGGAAAAGGGCCACCGTTCATGTCCAGCACCCTCATCCGGCCACCTCGGCTTCTGCGTGCAAAAATGCCGAGGCATTCAAGATTTCTCCCAGATGCAAGATGCCACATTTTGGAACTCGGGCTGCTTTTGGAGTGCCAAATGTCTCCCACAATCTGACACCAGGAACATGGCTGGATGAGATTAGTTTCCCATGGAAAAGGGCCACCGTTCATGTCCAGCACCCTCATCCGGCCACCTCGGCTTCTGCCTGCAAAAATGCCGTGGCATTCAAGATTTCTCCCAGATGCAAGATGCCACATTTTGGAACTCGGGCTGCTTTTGGAGTGCCAAATGTCTCCCACAATCTGACACCAGGAACATGGCCAGGTGAGTTTAGTTTCCCATGGGAAAGGGCCACCGTTCATGTCCACCACCCTCACCCGGCCACCTCGGCTTCTGCCTGCAAAAATGTCGTGGCATTCAAGATTTCTCCCAGATGCAAGATGCCACATTTTGGAACTTGGGCTGCTTTTGGAGTGCCAAATGTCTCCCACAGTCTGACACCAGGAACATGGCCGGGTGAGTTTAGTTTCCCATGGAAAAGGGCCACCGTTCATGTCCACCACCCTCATCCTGCCCAATCCTGCCCTATTGGCTTCTGCCTGCAAAAATGTCGTGGCATTCAAGATTTCTCCCAGATGCAAGATGCCACATTTTGGAAGTCGGGCTGCTTTTGGAGTGCCAAATGTCTCCCACAATCTGACACCAGGAACATGGCCTGATGAGTTTAGTTTCCCATGGAAAAGGGCCACCGTTCATGTCCAGCACCCTCATCCGGCCACCTCGGCTTCTGCGTGCAAAAATGCCGAGGCATTCAAGATTTCTCCCAGATGCAAGATGCCACATTTTGGAACTCGGGCTGCTTTTGGAGTGCCAAATGTCTCCCACAATCTGACGTTAGGAACATGGCCAGGTGAGTTTAGTTTCCCATGGAAAAGGGCCACCGTTCATGTCCACCACCCTCACCCGGCCACCTCGGCTTCTGTCTGCAAAAATGCCGTGGCATTCAAGATTTCTCCCAGATGCAAGATGCCACATTTTGGAACTCAGGCTGCTTTTGGAGTGCCAAATGTCTCCCACAATCTGACACCAGGAACATGGCGAGGTGAGTTTAGTTTCCCATGGAAAAGGGCCACCGTTCATGTCCACCACCCTCATCCTGCCCAATCCTGCCCTATTGGCTTCTGTCTGCAAAAATGCCGTGGCATTTAAGTTTTCTCCCAGATTCAAGATGCCACATTTTGGAACTCAGGCTGCTTTTGGTGTGCCAAATGTCTCCCACAGTCTGACACCAGGAACATGGCTGGGTGAGTTTAGTTTCCCATGGAAAAGGGCCACTGTTCGTGTCCACCACCCTCATCCTTCCCATTCCTTCCCTATCGGATTCGGCTTGCAAAAATGCCGTGGCATTCAAGATTTCTCCCAGATGCAAGATGCCACATTTTGGAACTCGGGCTTCTTTTGGAGTGCCAAATGTCACCCACAGTCTGAAACCAGAAACATGGCCAGGTGAGTTTAGTTTCCCATGGGAAAGGGCCACCGTTCATGTCCACCACCCTCATCCGGCCACCTTGGCTTCGGCCTGCAAAAATGCCAAGGCATTCAAGATTTCTCCCAGATGCAAGATGCCACATTTTGGAAGTCGGGCTGCTTTTGGAGTGCCAAATGTCTCCCACAATCTGACACCAGGAACATGGCCAGGTGAGTTTAGTTTCCCATGGAAAAGGGCCACCGTTCGTGTCCACCACCCTCATCTGAGCACCTCGGCTTCGGCCTGCAAAAATGCCGTGGCATTCAAGATTTCTCCCAGATGCAAGATGCCACATTTTGGAACTCGGGCTGCTTTTGGAGTGCCAAATGTCTCCCACAATCTGACACCAGGAACATGGCCGGATGAGTTTAGTTTCCCATGGAAAAGGGCCACCGTTCATGTCCAGCACCCTCATCCGGCCACCTCGGCTTCTGCCTGCAAAAATGTCGTGGCATTCAAGATTTCTCCCAGATGCAAGATGCCACATTTTGGAAGTCTGGTTTCTTTTGGAGTGCCAAATGTCTCCCATTATCTGACATTAGGAACATGGCCAGGTGAGTTTAGTTTCCCATGGAAAAGGGCCACCGTTCGTGTCCACCACCCTCACCCCGGCTACCTCGGCTTCTGCCTGCAAAAATGTCGTGGCATTCAAGATTTCTCCCAGATGCAAGATGCCACATTTTGGAACTCGGGCTGCTTTTGGAGTGCCAAATGTCTCCCACAATCTGACACCAGGAACATGGCCAGGTGAGTTTAGTTTCCCATAGAAAAGGGCCACCGTTCATGTCCACCACCCTCATCCTGCCCATTCCTTCCCTATCGGATTCGGCCTGCAAAAATGCCGTGGCATTCAAGATTTCTCCCAGATGCAAGATGCCACATTTTGGAACTCTGGCTGCTTTTGGAGTGCCAAATGTCTCCCACAATCTGACATCAGGAACATGGCCAGGTGAGTTTAGTTTCCCATGGAAAAGGGCCACCGTTCGTGTCCACCACCCTCACCCGGCCACCTCGGCTTCTGCCTGCAATTATGTCGTGGCATTCAAGATTTCTCCCAGATGCAAGATGCCACATTTTGGAACTCGGGCTGCTTTTGGAGTGCCAAATGTCTCCCACAATCTGACACCAGGAACATGGCCAGGTGAGTTTAGTTTTCCATGGAAAAGGGCCACCGTTGATGTCCACCACCCTCATCCTGCCCAATCCTGCCCTAATGTCTTCGGCCTGCAAATATGTCGTGACATTCAAGATTTCTCCCAGATGCAAGATGCCACATTTTGGAACTCGGGCTGCTTTTGGAGTGCCAAATGTCTCCCACAATCTGACACCAGGAACATGGCCAGGTGAGTTTAGTTTCCCATAGAAAAGGGCCACCGTTCATGTCCACCACCCTCATCCTGCCCATTCCTACCCTATCGGATTCGGCCTGCAAAAATGCCGTGGCATTCAAGATTTCTCCCAGATGCAAGATGCCACATTTTGGAACTCTGGCTGCTTTTGGAGTGCCAAATGTCTCCCACAATCTGACACCAGGAACATGGCCAGGTGAGTATAGTTTCCCATGGAAAAGGGCCACCGTTCGTGTCCACCACCCTCACCCGGCCACCTCGCCTTCTGCCTGCAAAAATGTCGTGGCATTCAAGATTTCTCCCAGATGCAAGATGCCACATTTTGGAACTCGGGCTGCTTTTGGAGTGCCAAATGTCTCCCACAATCTGACACCAGGAACATGGCCAGGTGAGTTTAGTTTCCCATGGAAAAGGGCCACCGTTCATGTCCACCACCCTCATCCTGCCCAATCCTGCCATATTGTCTTCGGCCTGCAAATATGTCGTGACATTCAAGATTTCTCCCAGATGCAAGATGCCACATTTTGGAACTCGGGCTGCTTTTGGAGTGCCAAATGTCTCCCACAATCTGACACCAGGAACATGGCCGGATGAGTTTAGTTTCCCATAGAAAAGGGCCACCGTTCATGTCCACCACCCTCATCCTGCCCATTCCTTCCCTATCGGATTCTGCCTGTAAAAATGTCGTGGCATTCAAGATTTCTCCCAGATGCAAGATGCCACATTTTGGAACTCGGGCTGCTTTTGGAGTGCCAAATGTCTCCCACAATCTGACATCAGGAACATGGCCAGGTGAGTTTTGTTTCCCATGGAAAAGGGCCACCGTTCGTGTCCACCACCCTCACCCGGCCACCTCGGCTTCTGCCTGCAAAAATGTCGTGGCATTCAAGATTTCTCCCAGATGCAAGATGCCACATTTTGGAACTCGGGCTGCTTTTGGAGTGCCAAATGTCTCCCACAATCTGACACCAGGAACATGGCCAAGTGAGTTTAGTTTCCCATGGGAAAGGGCCACCGTTCATGTCCACCACCCTCACCCGGCCACCTCGGCTTCGGCCTGCAATTATGTCGTGGCGTTCAAGATTTCTCCCAGATGCAAGATG